>NC_066640.1:14361597-14666223 GCF_025201925.1 Gopherus flavomarginatus
ATGGCACCCAGCCTCCCAGAGCGCTACAAATAGCTCCGCAGAGAGGCTGCCTCTCGCCTGCGCGTTTACAGTATTCAGCGGCTGAGCATTTTTAATTGGCCATCGGTGGGGAAAGGGGGAGGGGAGAGGAAAGATGGCGACCAACACGTGCTGCATTTCTGAGGCCCAGCCTGCCTCTGTAATAGTCCTGAATTGACACCCACGCCCACAGCTCTGGGGATGGTGGGTGTGGGTGTGCGGGTGCAAGCCACGTACATGGATGCGGGCCAGGGCCGGTGACCAGTTCATTAATGCATGTTCTCTTACTGCTACCGGGTGTCTAAGGAGAGGGGTTGGGTGGGGAAATCCACACCCGGCAAGGAAGAACATGGGATCTGTCACCTGCAGTGTGACCTTGTGCCTTGTAAAGTGGTTGGAAAGCTCCTGTCAAGGCGTTGGGTGGATCTCTTAGGAGGCACTTTGCAGCTGGGCTCAGGCCACCTCAGCAGGATCAGTTCTGATCTCATCAGCCAACAGTTCCCATTGAGAATGACACAGGAGCCAACCCCTGCTTGTGGCTTTGGGAACAGGGAGCTGAGCACCTGAGGGGATTGAAGACTTTTAAAGCCGGGAGGAGCAGGTCTGAACCTCTGGCCTCTGGCGACTTGGGCTAACGTGACCCACATGTTTTCTTCTACGGTATCGTACACTCACACTCGGGCTGGCTGGGAAATGACTCTTCTTTTCTTCTTCACACAAAATATAAATGAAAACTATTCCCCCTGCCATTTTGTCAGTGTTTTTCTTCAGTTTTTTGTTCAAGGTTTTGTCAAAAAACGGCGTTTGGGGGAAATCATTTTTTGAACAAGAAGTCTGTAGTTTTTGACAAAAGCTGACATTTTTTGTGAAAATGTCTATTGTCCAAAAAAAAGAAAAAAAGCCTTTTTGTCCAAAACAATGATAATAATATTCAGTACAAATAATTTGTGGCTAGCTCAAGTTGAGATTCTCTTTGTGATCTGAGGGGTCCGCCACCGCCCCCAGGGCCCACAGCCTCATGGCTTTGCCATCTGTTGTATGAAAAGTTCCCTAATGAGGGGGCAGGGGTGGGGGGGCATTACCCCTCCATTAAATCAAATTGAATCAACTCCTTGGGGGAGGATTTTTTCTTTGCTATCATTGGAGGCAGGAACTTCTGACATGAATGCTTCATCCCTCCACTTGCTTCCGAGCTGGAGAACGAACGTAGATGATTGTCAGACTCCACCATGTACTTGATAGCAGGGGGAAAAGTCATTTATGAAAAAAAAAAAGCATCACTTAAAAAGACAGAAAGGGTAAAAGCCCTGGACAAAGCCAAGTCCCTGGGCTGGAGACAACAAAAAACACGGCTGTGTTTGACTTTAGGCCGTTTATAAGTAACCATTGAACAGGCAACAGTAAGGAAGCATTCCTTCCAATCAGGTGTGTCATGGGAGCTGCGAAACCTCTGTCCATTGCTCCACAGCTGGAGGAGGATGGCCCAGGGAGCTCTTTAGCTGCTAATTTTGATAGATGTCAGGCTGAAGGCTGCAAACCAGCAGCTGGGGGTGGAGGAAGCAATATGGGCATTGCTCAAGGGTCCTTCACTCTCCCTTCACAACTGTGTGGCCAGGGCTAGGGTGACCAGACAGCAAGTGTGAAGAATCGGGACGGGGTGGGGGGTAATAACAGCCTATGTAAGAAAAAGACCCCAAAATCGAGACTGTCCCTATAAAATCAGGACATCTGGTCACCCTAGGCCAGGGCTGCCCATGGATTCACGAGCATGCACACTTCTTGCTGCTAGCCCATGTGTCCAAGCCAGCTCATGGGTGCATTCACACCACAGCACACCGACATCCACACTCATTCCCGTGCACACTCCCACATGCAGACAAAGGTTCACAGGCATGTAAACACATGGGTATTTGCACAAGCGTTTTGTGCTAATTGGAAAATAGAGGAGGTGAATTTGGTCTTTTCGTGTTTAGCCACTCGCCAGTCTGGCTCAGGCTGGCGTTCAGGGCCCACTGCACCTGGGTACAATGGGATTGGCAGAGTGATGCCCTCTGGCCTGGGTTGTGCAGGAGCCTGGGGCATATGAGTTCAAGCTTAATGAATCCATTGGTGCTTATAAAGGGCCTGGAGAAGCCCAGGTAAGCAATGCTAGAGCAGAGAGTTATCATTACTTCTAACATTCTGCAGTGACCAGCAGTCCTTATGTCACTTGTATGCTCCCAGTAGAGCATCCCTGCTGGGCTCAGAGCTGTTACTGGTGTGTTGGTGCAAGGACTGGTGAGCTGGGACAGCTGGTGCGTGGATCAGAGGGGCCTGATGCATCACAGTCGCTGCATCATTGCTCTGGTACAATCAGTGACCTTGGCTGGTACCATGAGTTGGCCTCCCCCCAGCTCTGCATGCCTGGGCCATGAAACGCTCACACAACATGGGATGAGTGGGGTGGGACCCCAAACCAATCCTTGCCTGGGGGCAGTGAGGGATGGGCACGTGGGGAGCCCCAGGCAGCACGAACAGCCTGGAGAGGAGGCGGCAAGTGGGGAGGGATCTCGGCGAACGACAGGGACAATTACTTGAAAGGCTGACAGTGAAACATGGTGAGCTGGAGCCTTTTTTGTGGAGAAATTATTATTTACAGTTTAATATCTTCATGTTTCTATGGAAACTCCATGGCTGCGCTGGGTGGGAAAGTCAAAACCGGCTGGGGAAAAGGTGATATTTGAGCAAGAGAGAGAGAGAGAGAGCTGTAGGTATGTGTGAGAGAGAGCCTAGAAATCTGGAGCCTGGCAAAAATCCCCCCCGTCACTGGCATGAGTAAATTTGCTGGCGTTGTGTCAGTACGTAGTTTTCTAGCCTGAGGCCTTGATTGTTATTCCTGTTGGCACAGGATGGGTTAATAAGCGTTGTGTCCGGGAACCTTGCCTGACAAATGTTTCAAGGTACGTGTGTGTGTGTGCACGCGCATGTGTGCACACATATAACTATCTTTCTTTTAAAAATAAAAATAGCTGCATACACACACATAGCTTCATCCAACGGCATTTCAAGTCTTTGGAGAGACTCTCATTATCTTCAAGAAGCTGTGGGTCAGGCCCAGAGATAACAGATAAGTGTGTTAAATTACATACAAAAATCAATGTCCAAAGACCATTAAGGTTGCAAAGCCAAGCACTCAAATGTTAGGAAATGCCAGCGCTGAGGTTACCTGGGCCTGGGCCCCTCACTGTACAATACAGTCTCCAAGCCGTGATCACAGATGATTTTTTCCTGCCTCATTCCGTGCGCTGGGAGTGGATCAGGGCTGTGCTGTGAAGCAGGCTGTCTGGAGGAGCCCTGCCTCATTTTGTTGTAGATGTTGGAAGCAGGGGCGGCTCTAGGCATTTTGCCGCCCCAAGCACGGCAGGCAGGCTGCCTTCGGCGGCTTGCTTGCGGGAGGTCCCCGGTCCTGCGGATCCGGCGGCACGCCTGTGGGAGGTCCATCGAAGCTGTGGGACTAGCGGACCCTCTGCAGGCATGTTGCCAAAGGCAACCTGCCTGCTGCCCTCGCAGCGACCGGCAGAGCACCCCTCGTGGCTTGCCGCCCCAGGCACACGCTTGGCGTGCTGGTTCCTTGAGCCGCCCCTGGTTGGAAGCTGTGCCGTGAATGAGCCTGAGACAAAGCGTGCTCCGTCACTCTATGGGGATGGCACATGCGTAGTCTGGTTACAGGTAGGAGCTGTGAGGGGACAGAGAATGCCCAGTACGGCTGCAACCTTTGGAGAACGGAGGGGCCGAACTCTAACAAGTCTCTACTGAGCATGCGTGAACTGGGATATTTTCAGAGGCTTTATAACTTGGCTAAATGAAGACAGATTTTCATGGGGATGGCAAAACCCACATCCTGACACCAGGACAAGCCTCCTGCCGAATTTCAAGCCCCTGCTCCAGAACATGGAAGTGCTAGAGCGTCTCAGTGAATCAATTGTAAGGATTGCTTTAACATGGGCAAATGGCAAAACAATGTATTTTTTCCCAGTCTCATCCTCAGAAACAACTGAATCATTTTTTTCTGAAACTTCTCCCCTGCCCCAAATTCAGATGCCCAACGTGGAAAATTTCATTCTGAATAGTTAAAGTTTGGCAAAGTTATAAGCAAATGAAAAGAGGGTCTTATAATGGAAAGTGTTGGGCCACTTTAAATGATAAGCTGTGCTACTGGCCGTGCTGATAGTTGTCTGTGTGGGTGAATGTACACGCTTATATGTATACACCCTTTAAAAGAGACGTGTAACCAGAGGGCATGTACACGCCCATGCACGCATGCACACGGCTCCATCCAAAGCTTCTCGATCCAAAGGAAAGACTTCCATTGACTTCAGCTCATTTTGGATCAGCCCCAGAGAGAACAGGGGGATGTGTGTGTATTAATATCTATACATGTATAAATTACAAATACATCGGCATTTATTAAAATGATAGAGGAAATGAAGAACACAATTTCTCCCCCTCCTGAATTTGTTCTCCCTTTTTGGTTTATCTCTTTATTTTTCCTCCAGGAAATACATACTAGCTCCCCCTCGGATTGTAGTCAGGGCATGGGGGCTGGAATCCATCCCTCGCTAGAAAGCATGAGGGGTAGTGGGGAAAGGCCGGGCCATGTGGGGTAGGGAGGAGGTAATTATCTGGGGCAGGGGGCTGCAAAGAGCACTGAGCTGTGTGTGTGAGCGAGGGGGCGGTTTTGTTGATCCACTGTGCTAGGATTGGATATGAGGGAGCTGGAGCCGGAGGGAGTTGTGTGTCATGCCTGGATCCCCGTAGGAGGCCCTGATGGCTGTGGATGGATTGGGGAGCGGGCATGTTCTCTTGCTGAAAGTGCTCATGCAGAAAGAGCCTCCCGGTGGCGAAGGCCTTCTCCCCCTAATAGCCGGTGACAGCCTCTTACTAGCGGGTTCGGCCCTGCATTAGGCACAGACCGGGGGATTAAAGGGATGCAACATCCCTCTTTTGTCAGACAGAACAAGATCCTGGCAAAGAGCACGTCCTTTCCTAGCTCAGCCTCCGAGTCCAGTCGCTGCAGAGACCCTGGCTTTGTGGAGCCCCAGACAGGAAGGATTCGGGCAGAGCGCTGGGGAAGTGGGTGCAGTGGGGCTGGAACACTGTTATCATGGGGGAGGAAACCATGTATTTGGGTTGTTATTATTACCTCCAGCCAGGGGGTGCAGCAGCCCCTCTGCACCCTTAGTTCCAGCACCTAGGAGTGTGTGTTCCTGGTTGGGCAGCTGGGGATCCCTCCTGGCACTTTAATCTCCTCTCTGTCAGGGGAGCTGACTTCATTTGGTTATGGCGAAATGACCATCCTCTACTCACCTGCCCCCAGCCCTGTCTCGGTCCCTCCCCACTGAGCGATGGGCAGAGAGCCTTCTCCTCTGCAGCTCCTGCCATCTGGATTGGCCTCTCTGCCCCACTGCACATCTTACCTTCTCCTCCCCGTTTATTCACTGCACTTCTGTAGAGCTGGACACAAACAGCAGGCCAAAGCCTTCCTTTGCCAGCGTGAGCTGGTACAGAAGCTCTGTTGGTTTCTATTGAGCTAGGCTGATTTGCACTGGCAGGGGGACAAAACCTAATCCCAGGTTAAAACTGTGTCCATCCCGGCTGGACTGCCCCCTTGCAGAGACCAGCACAAAGGCCTGGCCCCTATTCTGCTCTTAAACAAGACTCCAGGGGGACCAAAGGGCTGCTAAGATCTCAAACTAGCCCTGCACATCACTCTCTGTCTGCGGAGAACTGACACATGGCTCCTGCAAGGCTCAGAGCCCAGGGCTGGAGCCCCACTCAGGCCCTGAATGGCCAATAAACAAACCCAGTTGCACCTGGAGGGGGAATCAGGCTTAACCGAGCCTGAGGAGCAGCTGGGTTGGGTCAGGCTGGTTAGTATCAAGAGAGGAGGTTTGCAGCGGGGAGGGGTTGTGAGTTTCTTTCTGGGAAAGGGGGGGTGCTGAGGGGGAAGCAGGTCTGGGACCCTCACCTGACTAAAGGAGGCTGGCAAGCAGGCCCTGGGGGTGCACCCCAAATGAAGGTCAGGATTTGGGCTGCCAGGGGTGTTCTGTGAGGAGACAGAGTCAGGGGAGTTCAAGAGGCCTAAACAGGGCAAGCCAGAGAGCAGCTGTAGGGAGAAGCTTGGGGAGATAGCAGCAAGGTGGGGACTCTGCTGACTGGGTCTGCGTGTCATAGTGTCCCTGGGCTGAAACCTGGGGTAGTGGGTGGACCTGGGCTCCCCTGGCAGAAGGGGACAAAGCCTTTGGAAAGCTGTGAAGTGCAGGGGTCTGGAGCCAGAGCCATAGGCACCCTGGTGGGGCTATGGGACTGTTTGAAGTTGGGCTTTGTTACCCTGGAAGGGGTGGACTAACTGGTGGTCTGGCTGAGTGACAGGAGAAGAGTACGGCAGAGACAGAGCAAGTGTTGGCAGGGGTGAGCTGCAGGGGAGAGCTGCTGGGTATTTCTGCAGTGAGTGAAACCCTGCCAAAACATCAGCCAGGTCCAAAATCCCGTGGGCCTGTTCACCAGGGCCCTGCACTGGTGATGTCATTTGCATTAGTGCAAAATGGGCATGAAATGGCCCTGGGGTAAATGACAACACTGGTGACATGGGCCCCATGAGACACTCTCCCCTTTTGCGGGGCTTTGGTGCGTTCCCTCCTGTCCCAGGCAGCACAGAGGTGCTTGACCATGAAAATAACCATTTTCTTTAAATGATGCCCCTGCCCCCAACGTCTGACGGTTGATTCTGAGGTTTGAGCCAGGACTTGTTTTGAGACTAGTTCCCCTGAATCCACAACTGACAGCAGGGAATGGGGAGGCAGGAGGTTTTCAGTATTGCTAGTCCAACCACTCCAACACTGAGTCAGGCCCTCAAAAGCCACGAAATTGGCTTAAAAACCTGTGTGGTTTCTGTTCATTTGCCTTCTGTCTCTTGACCCTTTAGGGTTCACGTTTCCAAGCTTTTCTTCTCAGCCGGGAGAGCTGGAAATGTACTTTGTGTTCACTGAAAGTGGAAATCCTCATGGAATCCTGCCAGCCTCAGAGCTGGGGCTTTAAGAAAAGCATCAAATCTCAGAAGGCTCCTAATAAAATTGTGAGCAGCACTGTGTGTCAATGGGCTGGTGTAATGCACACTGGAAACCACCTTCCTCCCACCAAATTTAGAACCCACTCAGAAGTCAAAGGTTCTAGCTTGGAGCAGAACTTGGGACTGTCAAGATGCAGGATCTGTATCCAAGCATAGATCTGCTACGTGTTGGTTATATTGGGTCACCCTAGGTCTCCTGGGAACAGGGCAAAAATTATCCTTTAACAAGGCTGTTTGTTGTTTTCCAGAAATCTTAGCTATCCCTGCAGGTAGAAGCACAACTTCCCTTTAAAGCCATTGGTTCAAAGTTAGGGAAAAACAAATGATGTGAGACCCACAACAGCTGTAGAGTTTTTGTGGAAGCCCTCAACCCCAAGTGGGTTGTGCAGGCTCCTACCATGAGGTTAGAAAGAGAGAGCACTGGAGAAGGGGCTTGCCCCCAGCTCTTCTCCAATACAGATTTGATCTTAGTCAATTCCACAACTAGGAGTGTCAAGTATTGGTAGTTAATCTTTGCCATAGGCCATTAAGCATCACTGAATGCGAATACACAGGAGTTCAGTTTTATGGCTGTCACAGTCCAGAGTGATGAACTGTTAAAGGTTTGTGGTTTTTTTTAAAAAGAGGCAATTTAAAAAAAAAATCTGCATCTCTGACCCTTGGAGCTGTGTTGGTTGGAACATAGCTACCCAGTGATCTCTCCTGCAAAGGATCACTAATGAGGGGAGGAATATTTAATGTGGATGTTTTAACTCAGAAACAGCTGAGTAGACAGCCTGAGAGTGGGGAAACATGATTCCAGCTCTGTCACTGACCTGCTGTGCAGCCATGGGCAGGTCTCTTCCCCTCTCTGCCTTTGCCTGTTAGCTTGTCAGCTCTGTGGGGCCAGGGCATTCCCAGGTGCTAATAACTGATTAAAAATACTTTGCAATAATTAGGGTCTGTTTCAATGGTGCAGAGATGGCTGCATCCTTTCTTGGTATCTCATACCAGTCTGTCCTATTTCGGTAGTACTGGATAGCTAACCCTCCAGCTGGGGACATGGCCCCGTCTGGTGGTGGTCCCTTGACTTCTACGGAGCTAGGCCAATCTACTCCAGCTGAGGGGGGACCTGGCTTTGTATGTAGAGTTCCCAACATCCCCCCAGCGACGTGACCACCTTTTGGGTAGGACCCAGCAGCAAGCGGCAAAGTTACTAGTAGACTAAATCCTTCTGGCCAGATTCTGATCTCAGTTGCGCCAGTATAAATCCAGAGTAACGCCAGCTGAGTAGCCACTCAGAATTCACACCAGGGTAACTGCACTCAGTGTAATCCCCCGCCTCCCTCCACCCCACCGTCCTGTTCCTTGCAATGGGCTGGAGCAGACCCCTGCACCGTCTTCTCTGTCTCTAGATTGATTGGGGCAACGTCCCAGGCAGAGAGTGAGCTGCCGGCTTCTCTAGGAGACCGGGGCTAGTGGCATTTCAATACAAGCCAGCCTGGAACAATGAGGTGTGTTTGGAAGGGACTGTGAAAGGGGAGTTGCTGAATAACTGAAAAGAAGGAAAGGGGGGCAAGGGAGCCTGGGCAGCCCCTCCATTAGTTCAGTGCAACAGCTAGAACAGCTGTGAAAAGAGCCCAGGCCTTTTTCCCACGCCCGGAGAGCGGAGCAAGTGGAGGAGCCCTCCCAGCGGGGTCAGCCCCCGTCACTAATATATACACAGGCTGTGGCTTCATTCACGCTGTCCGGCGCAGGGCTGTTTAATGCACAGACACAGACACTCCTTTCTCCTTCCATTTGGGCCCTCCCCTCTGCTGGCCCATGCTGCATAAAACCATGTGAAGGCCCCTGGACAAGGCGGCAGCAAGGCCCACAGGGAACCTCCCCCCCATTTCCCCCCAGCACCTGACCGGCAAGGTTAAGAGGAAGCTGAGTGCGGCTCTTTGGCTGGCTGGCCTGCCCGCACCATCCCGGGGCTGGCGTGTCATCCATTGCGGGGCTGGCAGGGGCTGGGCGGGTTAATGGGTAAGGTTTATTTTGGTTCTGCAGGCAGGAGCTAGGAGGTCTTTGAAACATGGACCAGATCCTCAGCTGGTGTAAATCAAAGGAGCACCATTGACTCTAATGGAGTGACACCAATTTACACCAGCTCAGGACCTGGCCCCGATGACTCCAGGAGAGCGACCTGGGTTCTGTTCCCAACTCTGGCACTATCCCTGCTGGGCAGCCTTTGGAAATCCCTTCCTCCCTGTGCCTGCGTCCCCTCCTGCCCCTGTCTGGCTGGTCTCAGCTCTAAAGCTTTGGGGGACAGGGGCTGCCCCTGGGCGCATCATTGGGGCCTGCCCTTGAGGGTGGCTAGTAATCGAGTGATTTTAATGACCTGGAGAGACAAGGAGGGAGAGGTGAAAGCTATTTGTTAGGACCCCACAGGCTATCCTTGACGTCAGTGGGGTTGGCCCCTTAGCTAGAGAAGCCGGGCCCAGGCTTGCCCTATGTCCTTGCTGCCTCCAGCTGAACTCCATCAGCCAGAGCCATAGTGTAGATAAGATGCTGGTGCTTTCACGGCTGTGCCTGTAGACCTGCTCTGAAGAGAGTTAGACAGCACAGACGGACGCCTGCCCTAGTGAGGCCGACTCAGATCCAAATGTCCCTTTTCAGGAGCCACCTCCCTCCCCAAAAGACAGATACGTTTGTCACTGTTTGGCTCAGGGGACCTGGAGGCTGTGGCATGGCTCTGGCACAGAGGCTGCCCACTCCCCTGGACCTCCCCTCTCTGCTATCCCCTGGCAGGTTGTTTGCTGCCCACAGGGCACGGCACATGCACAAAGGGGAGGTCCCAGAGTGCGAAAAGGCTTTGCTGCAGGAGGCTGATGTGCAGAAGGGCTGGACGCTGCCTGTGTGCTGGGTGGGGGATTGGCTGCCACAGGCCATTCATCCTGACTCCTTCTGAAACCTGCTCCAGGACCCCTCAGCCCTGCTCCCTGCCTCCCACCTGAGGAGGTTGTGGAATCTCCGTCATTGGGGATTTTTAAGAGCAGGTTGGACAAACACCTGTCGGGGCTGGTCTAGATAATACTCAGTCCTGCCTTGAGTGCAGGGGGCTGGGCTAGATGGTCTCTTGAGGGCCCTTCCAGTTCTGCAATTCATTGATTCTAAGTCTGGGATTTCCATGAACTGCGGATATCACTGGAGCCGGGTGGAGCATTTGCAACAGCCCCTCCAGTCTCCTGAGACCCGCCCAGTGTCCCTACAAACTTGGCCTGGGATTTATTGGAAGGTTCTTTAACCCTTCACCGGAACCTGAGCCTAGATTCACATCCTTTGGAGCCAGCGCCGTCTCTTTGTTCTGCTTTGTACAGCACCTGGCACAAGGGAGTTCTGGTCCGTGCCCGAGTGCTACCAACAATTCAAGCCGATTTGGGGCTGGCTCAGGCGTCAAAGCCAGGAGGAGCCTGCCGGTTTGCTTCGCTCTGGTGTTTTGATCCAGGCATAGCTCAGTCGTCCTGAGTTTGATGGTGGATCTTGGGGTCATTCTAAAGGGGTATGGATATTCACATGCCACTCTCCACAGCTTAAAACCTCTGCTGTCGTATGGCTGTTGTTTTGTCCCTGGAATGTGGTTGCAAAATAATGCAGTTTGGCTGGCGGTTTCCCATGCATGTGTGTTGAGTTAACAATGTTAACCTTGGCCCTTTTGCATCATTTGCTGGGCTCCAGCCAATAATTACACATGGGAGAAAATGATGAATTCAAGCACGTACCATTGCTCAGAGATTAGCAGGAAAGGAGACAAGCAGCCAGTGGAGAAATGGGACCTGGGTTAGGTTGTCTCAATGTCTCACCACAAGGGTTTTAAATTTAAAAAAAAATAAAAATATTGTGAAAATGTCCTAAGTCCTTCCGATTTCATGGCAAGTGTCGAACCGGGGCCCAGCCTGTGCGCCAGCACAGTATTTTTCTTACTGAGCAGTAATGTAGATCTCAAACTGATTTATAAACAAGAAGAAAAAAATTACACCAAATTTTGTGCCTGGGGAAACCGAGGCACAGAACAGGGAAGTGATTTACTCATGGTCCCAAGCAGCACAGCCAGGAATAGAATGTCACTTTCCTGAGTCCCAGCCCTGTATCCACTGGAGCAGCCAGCCCAATTCTCCCAGGTGCGCTGTGCACACCTAGGAGAGAAAGGACAATCTGTTGGGTGGTGATGGGCTACGACACTTTGTCTGTACAGCCCCCAGGTCTGTTAAAGGCCTTCGCCACTCATGTTGTCCCCTTCCAGGGCACTCAGAACCTCCCAGGCTCAGGCCTTTATTTTCCATCTTACAGCTGCTAGCAAGGTTAGTCCCTGGGCCATGCTGGTCACAGGCCATGCAGTTCTCCCAGCGCTTTCCAAAACAGCAGAATTTCTGGCACCTTCATCTCCCCTTCCCTGGTCAAGGTCATTAGCCCTTTAATTAAAAGGGTTTTTTTTATTTGCTGTTAATTAAGGGCGATTCTTCCCCCTGCCCCTCCGATCCTTTCTCTTCAACAGGCTAGTTCCTCTCTCTCTCCTCTCTTTCCCAAGGCAATACCCCTTCCCATGTTGGGACGCCCCTGGCCACAGCTGCCCACCCTCCTGGGAAAACTCGCACAGGTCAGGCAGTGCCAGGGTAGATGAGAACAAAGGCTGAGGGAGGTAGCTGCTGTCTCAGTATGACAACAGTGGGCCCCACGTGCCTTGCTTTCCTCCTCCAGAGCCTTGTTCCCTAGCAAGCAGTTTGCCTGACTTTCCCTTTGTGGCGGGATGTTCCTTCTGTACTTGGACTCCTTTGATAACACCCTGGGAAACCACAACTAAGTACATTCAAATTCAAACCAGGGGCTCCACGTTGCTGTCTTGGGACCTGATCCACAGCCCGCTGAAATCAAAGGGAAGTATTCCACAGGCTCCTGTGGGTTTGGGTCACAGGGGGCATGGGGTGAAGGGCTGCTTAGAGAAAGAGCCCCTGTGATGGAAGAGGAGGGTGGGCAGAGAGAGGAAGGGGTCCCCACAAGTCCTTTCAGAGCCCAGATCAGCCAAGCTGCTCTATATGCCTACAACTAGGCTGGAAGGAGCCAATTTTTATCAGTAAATGTCAGTAGTGCACACCACAAACTGACAAAAAATATTTCCATTGGTAATAATCAAAGTTTACGGATACGCAAAGCAGGAGAAATGTTGCTCGAGAACGCCTTAGGGTCTGATTTAAGGCTACACACCTTGTATCTCTCGGCATGCCATGTTGAGAGTTTGTGTTTTAACACTTATAAAGCTTTAACTGTCACTGGCGTTCAGTAATTACTATCTGCTCATTTACCACAAGTGTGAAAATTAAAATCAATCAACATTATAAAATGCTTTAAAATAAACATTGGGATGATCACAAATAAAACTGGCATTCTGCCAAGCGCCCCTCTGATCATGCCCCTACCTCCTGGTGGGCTGCGGAGGGAGCTAACTTATGCTTGTGAAGCGCTTTGAGGTCCTCGGGTGTGAGAGCTATAGAAGAGCAAATCTTTGCAGCTGCTCAGCTCGCCTGCTCCGCTGTAGGCTGCTCGCTCCAGATAGGAGGAGTCAGGCAGGGCGTGGGGAGCTCCAAGTGCACCCCATGGTGCTGAATCCTGATCAGGTGAGCTGGGCTCAGAGCTGGCTTGAAACTCACAGGTTTGCCCAAGGGGACTGTGCTCCTGGCTGCACTGAACTGAAGTCAGGTACTTAGCCTGCAAAAGCTCTTCTGAAACCAGTCCCCACTGGCTCTATCTCCCCCTGCCCCAACTCCATGGAAAAGCATCTGTACAGAGGTAACACTGGAGTCTGGGTGTAAAAAGATGTGCAAGGAGCTGGCCCAATCTCACTCCATAGATACAGGGCCTGATTCTCCCGTCCTCCACCACGTGCGGATTTCACATGGTGAAAAGCGAGTGCAGAACACTGCCATTCTGACCAGGTCGCCCTTCGTGCTTTGGTGTAGGTAGGGACATGAGGTGCAAGGCCAGGGAGGATCAGGCTGCCAAATTGCCATGAGTAATCTCCCCCACCTCCCCACCCCATGCAATGATTCGGTGCCTGGACTTGCACCCTGGTGGGGAAAGCCCGCACTGTCTGGGCGACCCGGCAGCAGCCGGACCATAGGGCTGCTAAGGAACCAGCAACAAATGAATCAGGCTTTGTTTATTCTGGTGCTGGGCTTGTTGTGTGAGTTCATTTAAAAGCATTCTGCCTTAAATTACAGCCTAATAAATCAATATCCACTTAGCGATACAGGCAGATGAGAACAGTTTGCTCAAAGAATTAAAGTTGGCTCAGTGGCTCTCAGTCCCCACAGAGCACAAGGCAGCAGATCCATGGCACACAACCTGCCAGCAGCCTCCATCTTCCCCTCCCACCGCACCCCACCCCGGTGTGTGGGCAGGGCACATTGGAGTAAGGCAGTGCACAGGCAGGCAGTGGTCCTCCTCGTTTGCGTTGTTTTCTGAAGGAAGACGGCCAGGGCTAGTCTCTCCATAAATCTCTCCTCCCCAGCACCACATGCCTGCTCCAGCAACCTGGAGCCTTTCTGTCATCTGCCAGCCGCTGCCTTTCCACTCCCAGCTGTGGTGGCTGAGGACAGGTCTGCACTACAGATGTGCATTGGTGCAGCTGCACCACTGTAGCGCGTCTGCGGAAGGCACTCTAAGCCGACAGGAGAGCGCTCTCTAGTCGGCATAAAACCCACCTTGGCGAGAGGCAGTAGCAATGTCAGCAGGAGACGCTCCCCTGTCTACACAGGCGGCTAGGGCTGGAATAACTGCATCGCTCAGGGGTGTGGCTATTTCACCCTGCTGAGCGCGGAGAAATACCGAAATACGTGTGTTGTGTAGACCTGGCCTTAGCTAATTACTGATCCATGTTGACTGGACCTCCTTTAGAGGCTACCCAATGCCGTCCGGGCTAACTGTTGGCAAATACTTCCTTGGCCGTGCTAAACAGGAATTCCTCCTTAGGCAAGGTTCAACCCCTGGCTGCCTACTGAGGTGTCCTCACTAGGGTGGTGCTGCCCTGGACTCACTTCTTCACTTCAGGTTGCCATTTGCCTCTTGGCACAGAAATTCGTCTCCTTCCTCCAATTAATTCTGTCTCCTGATGTACAATGTGGGTTGGGGGTGGAATGGGATGGGAAGGGGATTTATGGGGTGAGGTGCAGTTATAACTCATCACCCCGGTAAGAGATTATGTCTGAAGGCCAGGCCTACGCTACAGACATATATCGGTAAGTCCACTTCCCTGAGCGACACAGGTCTCCCGACCTAGCCCCCTGTGTAGACAGCACTAGGGCTTCTTTGGCTGACATAGCTCCTGTGCTCAGGGAGGTGGATTAGGGGAGCCAAGGGAGAAGCTCTCCTATCTGCGGAGCAGCGTCTACATTAAAGCGCTACAGCTGCAGCACTGTACATGAAGACAAGCCCTCAGTGCTCTTAACTAATTTGGAATAAAACTTATTCTGGAATAAGAGTGGTGTTGTGTGGATGTCAAGGGCCAAAAAAGGGTTAAAGGGTTTAAACTCTTTCACTGTCTAACAATGAAACAATATTATAGAGATTGGGGGTTTCTGCAGAACCCTGGTTTGCTTGGTTGCTTGGCAAAGGCATCATTACATCTTCTTTTCTCCTTTCATTAAAAAAAAAGAAGGCGAAACAGTTCAACATTGAAATGTAAAGGCGTCAATCCGGCTTTCACTTTAACACCATGCCGTGTGCCCATCCCCTTTGCTTTCCGAGGCAAACCTCCTTGCTGGATGGTCGCGCAGATGGTGATAACTGACCCTTTGGGCAAAAGAGAAGTTAGTTGAACTGGGTTGGAGCTTGTTGAAGTCTGATCCTATTTCCTGCTAGGTGGTGGTTGGGATTCAGCTGGAGTTGGTGGAAGTGCCAATGCCATCTGGGTCCATCTCTCTGGCCTGGTCTGGTCAGGACATCTCTCAGGATTAGGATGATGAAGGCCGAGGGTCTCCAAAGACAGTGGGGTTGGCACACAGGATGGTAGCTTCCATCAGTTCTTATATCCCCTCCAAAGTCTCTTTCTTTAAGGACCCAAAGAGGGAGTGATGGGTGGAATAGCCCCTCCCCTCATTATTTTGTCCACCAATAAGGCCTCGTTTCTGAGAGACCAATTTTGGTTCATTAATTTCCAGACCCACAGGATCTCAACCCAGTCCTGGAGTTCTATCAGCAGCTGTTTGGTCTGGACTCATTCAGTTTTTCAGCCTGGTTTACTTGCACCTGCTTATAATGTTCTTCACTAACAGTAACGGGACCTGCTTTTCCTGGTGGATTCCCAAGCAGGCAAGAAGTTTATAGGCCTCATTGTCACAACAGCTGCCACACATGGAGTTAATCAGGGATCGTTAATGCACCTCAGACTCAAACCCTGCCTTATTCCGGATTGACTGTCACGTGTGGACATTCTGTAAAGTGCTATGGGGTCCTTTGGGGAGAGACGCTCTAGACATTCAGGTTATTCTGGCCCTTCCATTGCAGTAGCCCCATCTCTGCTCCGAATGTGCGGCAGCCTCTCCATCATGTGCGACTACCTAACCTGCCCCCCACCTTTGCATTTGAATTGTCCTTAACCCTCCCGCTCTTGTCTCTCCCCAAATCCAGACTCTGAATGGCGGCCCATTGGAAATGCACGTCAGCCTCCTTCCCAGCGCCCAGCCCTTTTGAACTAAAAGGATTTTCTCAGAGGCTAAGTTCAAACGTATGGACGTTATTTATTTATCATCCCATTATGTATTATTCATTTATTTAAAAATGGATGGCAGCTGCGTGCCCGCTGCTTAATCACCAGTTTGGGGAGAGAGGGACAGGCAGAGACAGTGGCTGATAACCTGGCACCATTACGTGCCACCAGGGGCCTAGCGCTTGCTGGAGATTTCGCATGAATGTGCAAAAATAAATAAATAAATAGCCCCACCCCACCCCCGCTGTCAGCCCCGGAACCCCCCTGAAGCCCAGGAAGTAGAGCAAGTGGCTGGAAGAGGGGGGTTGGCCCTGGGTCTGGCCGCAGGGCAGGGCCCCTGGAGCGTCCATCTCAGGCTGATGTTAAGGAGGAAGGAGGGTGAGGTGCTCAGGGCACTAGACTCAGACCTGGGGGCTCTGCGCGAGCTTGGGCAAGTCTCTTGGGCTCTGAGCCTCACTTCCCGTCTGTACAAGGGAGGGGAATGGCTCTGCCCTGCCTCAAGGGGTGCTGGGAGGCACTTGGACACTCTGGTAATTGGGGCTGTACAGCCCCCTCGGACAGAGAAATGAATATTGCCTCTGGCTAGGACTCTTGGGTTCACTAACCCCTCCTCCTTCACATCCCTGCTCACTTCTACTGCGATGGCTACAAGACATTCGTCAGCTAACGGTGACCAAGTGGCAAGGGAAGGGTCGACTGGTGGTTCAGGCAGGAGGGAGACCTGGGCTCAGGTTCCAGCTCTACCACAGACCCCACTGGGTGACCTCGTGTGAGGTATTTAATCTTTCCGGGCCTCCCTTCCTCATCTGTGAAATGCTTCCTTTGTCTGGCTGTACGTGCAGCTCCTAGCACAACCAGCCACTCTTGGGTGGGGTCTCTAGCTGCCATCACAGCATAAAAATAAATACAGGTGGTGACAAGGGAGAAAGTGGATACTTTTTTAACTAAAAAAAAACAGCCTTCATTGTCTGTTTTATCCCTTGACCCTGCCCTCCATCTGTACAACCCTGTTCCGTGCCTCAGTTTCCCTATCTGTGAAAGGAGGGCAGTGACGTTCACTCTCTTTGTAACATGCATTTAGATCTGCACATGCACTAGGCATTCATATCACCTGGAAAGAGTTCTGGGGGCCAGGATCCCACCCCCGTGGTCAGCTGTGGGAGGGTGGACCTGAGAAGGGAAGTTGTGTAACATGTACAATCAGCCTGGGCTACAAACACCCAGAGTCTCTGCCAGAAATGTGGGGGGGAAATCACTGAGGCTTAAACTTTCCAAAGTGGCCACTGACTGTGGGCACCCCAACTTCTGGCTGCCAGACCCCAAGGTCCCTGGACCTCAGATTCAAGAGCAAATGAGTCCTTGCTTATCCCCAAGTGACTCTTGAGTTGGGGGTGCTTGAGTTTGGAGGGCCCCCCCCAGAAAAAGTCTTCCAACTGCTGCTGAGAATGTAGCCTATCACTTCTGTGCCTCAGTTCCCCCAGCTTTAAATGGGGATTGCTCTGGGGGAGCGGGAGGGAGCCTGCAGGCAAGGTTGCATTTTGCCTCCCTAGTGTTTCACCTGCATGGCTTAATTAACATGAAGAGGACAATGAGTTTTCAAATGAATGACCCCAAAGAGTAATGATACATTTCTTCCCCCAAACCTCACATTCCTCCTGGAGCCAAATGGAAGCCCTCTGCCCTCACCTCATCCTCCCCTCTCCCCCCTCTGCCTTGCCTTGAACTTGTTCTAATTGAGACAGACTCAGCCCCTGCCTCCCTCATCTCCCCCTGGCGCTTCCCCCAGGGAGCACATTGTCTGCTCCAGCCTGGTTGATGTAATCCCAGAGCCTGAACAATACTTCCCCACCCCGCTCCCAGTGAAAGGGCATTAGCCGCCCAATGAGATAATTAATCTGCTGCCCGCCCTAATCACCTTCCAGTCCAGTGTGTGGATCTACTTTGTGCTGGCTGGGAACAGGCCTCCTCGTCTCGGAGCCCAGCCAGCCCTGCTGCTCCGCATCTGCCTGGGACAGTTCGGACTCTGCAACTGCTCAGCTCCATCCCTGCTGCCTCTTGCTCCCTTTTCACCTGGGCGACTACAAGAGGTTGGACCCTCCCCGTGACGCTTGGTGGAGGGGGCGTGAAGCACAGCCAGATCTCGAGCGTAGGGGCTGATCCTGCTCTCACTGACACCAGTGTTACCCCAGGTGGAATGCCCCGGATTTACACTGGTGCAAATGACAGCAGGGAGCAGGACCATAGTGCTTCACACACCCACTCTGCACAGGTGTGAACAAGGTGCAAGGCCCTGAGGAATTGCACCCGAGGACTGGGATAGCGGCTAGGGGGCTGCAGGTCAGGATCGAAAGGCATCAATGGAGCTGGGGGTGTGCAGCCCCGAGCGGGAAGAGATGGAGACTGAGGGCTGACAGCAGAGCCGTATGCAGAAAGACCAGCACTGGAACTGCTGAGGGCTACAGGTCAGGACAGATGTGCAGAATGCACTAGGAGAAAGGGGGGATTTTGCCCCTTGGCCTGGCTCAGGACTTCAGTCTCAACCCTTCCTACAATTCCCCTTTGTGTCCCAGCTCACATCCCTTCCCCGCATGTGCATTGCAATTGTCAGTCCACGGTCCCAGTTACCAAAGGAGAGTCTCTTCCCAGCCACCGTGCTGCTTGGTCAGAGAGCGACCTGCTGGCTCAGTGAGTCTGGGTCTCTATGCAGCCCAGAGGAAAGAGCGGCCATTTCTCTCCGTGGCTTTGACTAGTCCAAAGCTCCAGGGGAAAGATCAGGCCCAAGGAATCTGTGCATTCCTGGAGCAGCTTGGGTTGGAGCGGCAGGGAGCTCATCGGCTCCAGTAAAGCCTGGCTGTGCGGACCCACAACGGTCCATACCCAAGTTTCATTTTTTCAGCGAAATCCCAACCAAAGAGTCACCATCGATGCCAGGCAGCTCTGCACTCAGCATGCTGTGAATGGAAACCTCCTCCCTAGTCCTTTCCCAAGGGGTTTTGGTGCTTTCACTTGCCAATCATCTAACAAGTTTGCCCAGGTCAGGCCTGGCCCTTATGGAGCTTCTGCTTCTGTCTCAGCTGGGAGCTCTCGGGTCCATCGACACAGCAGAGAAGGAGTGTCCTTAACTTGAGTTAAAGAGCAGCAAAGACATGGCAACTTGACTGTTCTCTTGGGTTAGCAGCTCAAGTTAAAGTCTGGGGTTAAATTCAAGCTGCTTTCCCAAGTGAAAGAACACCCACATCTTCGCTGTTCTGTGAACCTGAGTTCAGGCTGCACCTTTGTAGCTGTGTAGACGGGGGGGCTGGAACAATATGTATAGTGGGGGTGCTGAGAATCATTAAACCAAACTGTAAACCCTGTGTACGATGGAAACCACTTCAAGCCAGGGGGTGTTGCAGCACTCCTAGTTCCAGCACCTATGTGTGTAGACGTGCCCCTAGGTGCAGCCAAGTCCTGCAATGAAAAACAATGTGGGGGTGCAAGTAGCTACCCAAACTTTTCTCAACTTCACCAAAGATTAGTGGGTGGGGTGGCGCTCTGCTGGGAGCTTCCAGGTTTCCTGTTTTGGGCCAAAGTAATTTTCACTGTGGTCCTGACTATTTCACAAAGCTGTTTCCTCTTTTTCAGAGAGTGGGTTTTAAAGGGGTCAGAAACACGCAGAAAATGCAGGAGTCAATAGACTCCCGAGGACTCTGCTTTGAGATAAAAAGTGGAGACTGGAGATTGGGTAGTCTCAGGGGAAGGAACTGTCTATCGTTATGTTTGTCCAACACCTAATGCAATGGGGCTGTAAAAGTGACTAGGACCTCTGGGCGCTAATGCAAATAACCAATAACAGTAAAGCCCACAACATGGATTCCAAACTTACCCAGCATTTGGGGTATCCAGATCTGGACTCCAACATGCCATGAAGTTTTGGGGTCCTGGGATTTAGGGAATGTGATGCAGACCTGTCTCTGACAGAGACTCTTCCCCTGCCACTTGGAGCAAGCAGAGCCTGTCACTTGTTATTTTCTCCGCCTGTCTCAGATCTTCCTTTGCTACATTATAAAAAGCTACAAATCTAACAAACTTTCAATGGGGAAATCTCCCCCTGGAAGGGAAACTTAGCTGGAGCAGCTGGTAGCAGGCTCATTCTCCCGGGTTCGGCAGAGAGATGGGGGATGTTTTCCAGTCTCTGATGCTGGCTTTTCTGGAGACCAAGTATGGTTTGGGGAAGCATCTGTGCTGGTCAGAAAAATGTTGTCACCTTTTGGTGGTTGAAAATTGGCTTTTAGGCTACATTGAAATTCTGGGGAGAAAATTTCCATTTTTTTCATAAAAACAGACAAACAAACAAACAGGTTTTCATAAAAACTGAACATCTTTCTGAGGTTTATTGGGGGATGGTGGTGGCTTGGCTTGTTTTGACAACTGAGATTACAAAAATTAACAAATGTTCCCTTTGTACCTAATCCGCCTACCAGCAACTGCCGACGGCAATTTTTGGTAGTTTTCATTTTCCTCTGAAATGGTTCACAGATGGGAAACCACAGTCTTTTGACCAGCTCTAACTAATTTTTTCCCCCTCTTATGAAACAGCGTCTGAAATCCTGCTCCGAACTGGCTCTGGGATGTGCTGCTTGGTTCCGTAGGGAGCGCTGATATTTCAGGAACAGGTGTGTGGGAACGTAGATGTCCATCCAGAAAGAGGCAGGGCCCATTAGACCTCTGAAAGGGCAGCAGAAGAAGAAGTTTTCCTGTCTGTGTGTGTGATATCCACCTCCTGGAATAGCTACACGCAGCCCTGGCATAGCTGCTGCCACTGCTCCCAGTGGAGGGCAATGCACCATCATCAAATCCTAGGGGGAAAGGGCAGGCACTGCGTTTGTGTGCAGCTCAGAGGAACAGCATCCCTCTGCTACTGAGATGCACGTGACGTGACCGGCTGGGCTCAGCTGCCAATGGTTAATTTGGAGGAGCTGGAGTTTAGCTGTGCACTGGCAGGATCCTTGTGTGTGTAACGTGTGAGAGCCAGTTTGCACATGGCGGTGACACCCCAGCCCCCCCCCCATCAGCATTGGCACTGCCAGTCTCTGATAATGAAACAGCTGTGCTCCTCCCCAGCAGAAGCAGCAGCCAGCTAAGCACTGCTGCACAGCCAGAGTTCCCAGCTTTCCCGACCCCGGCTTGGTCTGCATCATCCCCACAAAGCAGCGCTTCTCCGGGCAGGTACAGTTTGTGCCCTGTTCATCTCCGAGAAAGCAGCAAGCCAGCCAACGGCAGTGTGTCCTCACAGCCTGGGATTCTGCAGGCACAAGGTGTTCTGCCCCAGGTCGGCTCTTGCTGGGAGGCTGAGGCCCATTGCTCACTGATGGGCACTTCGTGCAAAGGGAGTGTGAACTGGAATCCCCCCTCGCTAACTTTGCACAAGTGCCAGTTGGGCCCAGAGTGAAGGATTCTGGGTCTCCTGATACATCAGATGTTCTCTGAGCAAGAGTCAGGGTAGCTGTTGTCATCAGTCCATGCCCTGAGCAGGAGCAAGTGTGTTCGTGGGGAAGGAGGAGGCTGGTTCGGTTTGTCCTTCTGTAGGGCCTGACGCCAGAAGGATCTGAATCAGACAGGAGTGGATGTGGCACCAGATTGGGCCCTTAAATCAGAGAGAGCCTCAGGACTACCAGGCTGCTGTGTGAGCAGTGAGTGAGATGGGGCTGCTTGGCCAAGAAGTGTGGGCCCTGCAGAAGTATCTCCATCCCCTTCTGACTGACGAGCTAATCACTTCCTATTTGCCAGGAGATCAGGGCTCATCTCCAGTCACACCTTACGTGCTACGAGCCAAAGAATAGACACACACACACACACACACACACACACACACACACACACACACACTGCCCAAACTGGATCCAACAGGCTGTGTGCTCAGCTGGGAAAACATACAATGTTGGCAAAGCCCTGATCCTGCCACTCCCAATGCCACAAGAAACCCAGGGAATCTGCTCTCAGATGCCACTGACTGGTGCTGTCAGGAGAGTCCTGACTGGCACACTGGTTCATAGACTGGGGGGCCAGGACAGACCATAAGACCATCTAGTTTAAGCTCCTGCAGACACAGGTCCTGAGATCCTTGTGAGGAACCCGCTAACTAGTAGCTGAGTCCAGCACCTCTGTTAGAATGAAGCAGCCACGCTAGATTTAAAGGTCCCAGTGACAGAGAGTCCACCACATCCTTAGCAGCCAACTACCACTATAATTAGTAGAGAGTCTTCGCACTAATTTAAGAACATGGTCACATGGGCCATCAGCAGGTTGTGGGCCTGCAGATTCACGGCACAGCTGGCTGCCACCTGAACTGCAGGAGGAGCTGAGCGCTAGGCAGGCCTTTGGTCTCCAATGTTCGGGTCTGGCCTGTCTCCTGACCTGCTCCAGCTGTGAAACCTCGGCTCCAAAGACGAAACATCCCTTCAGGAGAGAGTCACCTCAAAGTCTAGCTTGGAAAGGCATCCTAAAGCTTGGCTGCTTATCTGGATCCTTTGGGGCTTGATTCTTCCCTGCCTTGTTGCTGTGCTAATCTGTGACGCCTGTGCAGAGTGGGCACAGAGAGGTACCAGGGGAGTGGAGAATTTTGGTAGCATTTTATGTGCACTTCACACAGGGGGGTAAGTGATGGCACAAAAGGCCCAGCTCCCCTCTGCCCTGCACCTCATGGAGTCATTCAGGCTAGTGCAAGGTGTGTGTAACACACTGCCCTAATCACAACAGGAACATTTCACGCCCGCGTTGCACTGATGTAAGTGACTCCACTGGGGAGAGGCAATGGGGGCCATGGGAAATGGGGGCCAGTAGCTTCCTGGCAAGAGGTTGGCAATTCTGCGTGAGGAATTGCAGAGGTGGTCGTGCCGGGAACTCTTGCCAGCCACGTCCCTGGTGTGCCAGGCCTGGTACAAGCACAGCGAAGGGCATACAGTAGTTCTCACTGTGAGTGAAGGTCCAGCAAGAGAAGTCTGTGGGCCTGGGAGGTGAGTAGACCAAGGCAACCCCCGTGTCCACTTCAGGAGCAGCTACAGCCACTGCTGAGACACCCAGCTCAGGAATTTCCCTGGCTAAGCGACGCCGCAGCTGGCTCTGGGAGCCGCGTCTCACTGGCAAGCCCCAGGCCCTGGCAAAGGGAACATGGAGGCAGCAAACCAGGCTCCTGCTTCTTTTAACAGGTTGAGGCTTTCAGAGAAGTGCTGGGGAAGGGGGAATAAAAGGAATCCAGCTACGGATATCTAAATTAATGCCTGTTTCCCATTAATCCTGCTGTTTGTGGCTCTCGCTAGGACTATCAGGGAGGGATTTTTTACCCGCCTTTCCCCACAGGCTGGACGTTGTTACAATCAGAGCAATGTTGCAGGGAAACTTAATCCCCTGTCAGTCTCTCAGATCAGATGAGGTTCTCAAGGCAAGGCAGCAGCAGCCCCTGGAAGAGAGAAAGCAGGCAGGAGCAGACACGCTAACGACCCACCCTCTCAGCTCATCACCGCTGAGGTGGGCAGCGGCTCTCTGCATGCTTTGGTGCCATGGGCAGTTCATTTTAGCTTGTTGCAGCGTTTCCTGGAAACACGGAGGTAAATACACACCGAGGGCCATTTGCCTCCAGGACAGACACTCTACCGGTAGCTGTGTCCAGGGCCCTGTACCGTTCACGCCAGTGCAGAGTGTGTGAGAAGGGCAGTGAAATCAGAACGCGAGCGCTGCCCATCTCCACCACCACCTTTGTGCTGGCTGCAGCCGACTAGGCGAGGAGCAGGGCAGTGGACACTGCTGCCCTCAGCACGTCTGTTTTCTATGCAGGATGGTCTCTTCTGGCCATAACATTTGCCCAAGGTTGGCAGGGGGGCTGGGAATGGCTGCTGGGGAATGTGGACGGAGGGGAACGGGAGTTCAGATGGGTCTGTCCGTCTGGCTCCTTGTAATTTACAGCTGGGAGGGGAGCGTTCCCAAAGAGGAGTTTCCCTCTGCAGCACTTTGAATATTTATAGCCGGGTTTGAGGCCTTAGAAGGCCAGAGCTGAGGGGGGTAGTGTGGGGACCCAGCCCCTCCCTCTCTCTTTCTTGCCTGATCTCTCCTGACAGACAAACACAGTTTTTCTCCTAAACAAAGTCCTTGTCCAGCCAAGCACACAATGCAGTGCCATTATGCAACGGGGGACGGAAAGGAGGGGTGTGGACCGGCTGCCTGCTGACAATGCACACAAGTGGCGAGCGGAGAAGCCCCTATTGTGTCTGATCAGGAAGGGCTGAAGTCCATGTCTAGGCCCCAGTGAATGGGACCATTGTGTCTGAGTCCTCCATCTTCTCGGCATCCACCTTCCCTCCTCCCCCTCTGCTCCAGCCTGTGCTGGCCACCCTCGGCAACCTGTCCAGGTCGGTACCAACACATGGCAGCAAAAATTGCCTTCTTCAGGCCCATATGATTCCATTGCAGCCTGGTTTTTCCAGCCTTCTAGCAAGAGGAAGGTGCAAAACCTTTCCTGTTAGACGGAACGTGCTGAAGGGCCATGGCGGTCCCAACATGTGTTATTCTAAACTCATCACCGTCAGACAGGCTGGCCTCCTTGGTACCTGTGGCAGATGCTATTGGCCAGGGGAAGCAGGAGGGGATGAGTTAGGATATTGATTAAACCAAGAGGGATGATATTAGCAGGAGTGTTGTAAGCAAGACACAAGTAGTAATTCTGCTCTACTCCGTGCTGGTTAGGCCTCAACTGGAGTATTTTGTCCAGTTCTAGGCACCACGCTTCGGGAAGGATGTGGACAAATTGGAGAGTCCAGAGAAGAGCAACAAAAATGATTAAAGGTCTAGAAAATATGACCTGTGAGGGCAGATTGAAAAAACTGAGTTTGTTTAGTCCGAAAAAGGGAAGATTGAGGGGGGACAAGATAACAGTTTTCAAGCACACCTCTACCCCGATATAACACTGTCCTTGGGAGCCAAAAAAATCTTACCGCGTTGTAGGTGAAACTGCGTTATATTGAACTTGCTTTGATCCGCTGGAATGCGCAGCCCTGCCCCCCCGGAGCGCTGCTTTACCACGTTCTGTCTGAATTTGTGTTATGTCGGGTTGCGTTATATCGGGTTAGAGGTGTACATAAAAGGTTGTTATGAGGAGGAGGGAGAGAAATTGTTCTCTTTAATCTCTGAGGACAGGACAAGAAGCAATGGGCTCAAATTGCAGCAACAGTGGTTTAGGTTGGACATTAGGAAAAAAATTCTGTCAGGGTGGTTAAATACTGGAATAAATTGCCAAGGGAGGTTGTGGAATCTCCATCAGTGGAGATTTTTAAGAGCAGGTTGGACAAACACCTGTCACGGATGGTGTAGATAATACTTAGCCCTGCCTTGAGTGCAGAGGGCTGACTAGCAGACCTCTTCAGGTCTCTTCCCATCCTGTGAGTCTGCGATATACTCTAGGAGCTAAGCAGGGGGATTGGGCCTCTCTGATTCATGGGTTCTAGGCCTGGCACTGAACTAGCGCAGTCACTTCCCCTCTGTGTGTCTCAGCTTCTCCCTCTATCAAATGAGGATGGTTATACTGACCTGGGGAGGGTGTCAGGCTTAGAGACTGACTTTGTAAAGTGCTTTGAGATCCTCAGGGGAAAGGAGCTAGATCAGTGGTTCTCAAACTTTTGTACTGGTGACCCCTTTCACACAGCAAGCCTCTGAGTGTGTCCCCCCTAATATATGAAAAATACTTTTTAATATATTTAACACTATTATAAATGCTGGAAGCAAAGTGGGGTTTGGGGTGGAGGCTGACAGCTCACGACCCCCCATGTAAGAACCTCGTGACCCCCTGAGGGGTCCCGACCCCCCAGTTTGCGAACCCCTGACTTAGAGAAAAGCAAATCATTTGGCCGAGATCTTAAGAAGTGCCTCAGCCCAGCATTTTACCAGTACTTCAGCATTGTGCTGCGCAGTTCCCATGTTCAGCTCTTAGGCTGGTGGAACTCCCTTGGTGTCATTGGAGTTATACCCTTGATTTGAGCCAGTGTAAATGAGATCAGAATCAGGCCCATCAGCTCCTTTCTGCTCCATTCCAGCCCCTACTTTTGCTGCGGGCTCAAGAGCAGAGAACGTCTGCTCGGGCTCTTTGATATCTGGGGAGCTCATGTTTTATTCTCTCAAGTCTTCTATTTACATAAAAGGAGTGAATTGGGGAGGAGAAGGGAGAGTCCACCACAGGCCGGTAGACACAGAACTTTGGGGTGCATTCTCCCTGTTCACTGGCCGATTGTGCCGCAGAGTAAATAGGGGAATTCTAGAGACCTCCTCGGACGCAAATGGGATTTAGCAAAACAGTTAAAGCCACATATTTAATAGGGTGGGTAACCAAAGTATGATCCATTGATCTGAGAAAAGGAACATCAGGTATCTGACTCCCCATCCATTTTGATTTTGCAAGAAAGGGTCTATGCTTGTCCAATAATTCCCTATTGCCATGATTTCCCCATATCCCACTCACTTGGCTGCTTGTTGTATAACTTTTAGGTGGCAATGTACGCTGCAGGCATTTTTTTTGATTCTGCCAAGGCCTAACCCAGAGAACCTGATGGGGTTCATTGCAAAGCTTTGGTGACTCTCTTAATTTTTCTGGAACTAGAGACCAGGGTTGGAGGTTGGCTGCCTGAGGCTTGTGGGAGCAGAGGAAAATCTGCATGACATCTTGATCTGATGGGCAAAATCAGGGTCCGCAGTATCAAGATGGCACTTCTGTAGCTCAGCTGCCCCCCGTGGGGGCAGGAGACCTTGCAAGGAAGCATCCTGGTGCTGTGAAGTGTGATGTCAGTTCAGTAGTAGGAATACAAGACTAGGTGAGAGGCAGAGCGGTTATCTAGTGGATCAGACACTGGCCTAGGAGTCAGGACACCTGGGTTCTCTTCTTGACTCTGCCACTGGCCTGCTTGCAACCTGAGGCAAGTTACTTCACCTTCCCACCACCCCTCAAGAGCAGGAGCATATGTCAATCCCAGTGTCCTGACCAAATTCCAATTTACATGTAGTTTCAACTGGATACAGTATTCTTTACTTCCTGACCTAAGGTATTATCTAGGATTGCCACAGGTTGTTAAACACATCTCTTCTTGGCAATGACTGCTTTTCAGGGTGGGCGAATTGAGGCACGTATACCTTTTGCTAGGACTGACAAGCCCTTTGGGATCTTTTTGGAGAGGAGGTGCTAGGTAAATGCCAAATATTCATTGTGAGAGACAAGGTGGGTCAGTTAATATCTTTTGTTGGACCAACGTCCGTTGGGGGAAGGTACAAGCCTTGGAGCTACACAGAGCTCGTCTTCAGGTCAGATTTATTATGCTGTTTGGAGATGGGCTTGTGGGTAAGATGCTGGACTTGGGAGACCTGCTTCAGTGTTTGGCTGTGCCGCAGACTCCCTGTGTGACCAGGCGTAAGTCACTTACTGGGTCTGTGCCTCAGGAGGTCAGGACTCTCTTTACATTGTAAATTCTTCAGGGCAGAGACTTTGTTTTTACAGAGCCCAGCACAATGGGGCTGTTATCTGGATAAGGTCCAGAGACCTAGCATACTTCTCACCTTCTACCAGGACATCGTTTAACCCTCTCTTTATTTGTTCGTTTGTTTTTCTTTAGCCTTTTGGTGAAGAGGAAGAAACCCAAACCACGGCCACCTCTGATGGATGCAGTTCTGCACCAATCCCGGCCAGGGAAGAGGGATAGAAAGAAGCATCCCTCGTTCAGAAGGGGAAATAAAGAACATTGGAACATGCAGGCTTTGAAGTTAGCATAGCCAAGAGGGTTCTGTTCTCTAAGCTGGAATGTGACCTACACCATGGCACGTAAGAACTGCCTAGATGCGTGTGTGCCTGCAACGCACGGTCACAATGCAAACTTGAGAAAACAAACACAATCTGACCCAGGATCTGCGTAGAGACAGTGAGGGCTTGACAGAGACAGGTTACACCTCCCCAGGCCTAGGATGGGCTAGACTTTTCCCACCTATGAGGAATTGCCTGGTCAGGAAGAGATTAATGTCATTGTCTTCTACCTGCAATGCTTTGAGTGGCTTTTGATGACTGGCTGGCTTGGCTGTATAACTCCAAGGCAAGGATGAAAGTCTGGGGGATCCAGGGAGGGAAGGAGCTACCCTACTGCACACATGGACGCTAGAGGCCCCGGCTGTCTTGCAGAAGGTAAGCCTCAGCTTTTCTTGCATTGTTACTGACCTACCCCACGCACATACTCAGACCTACCACTAGATGAGTCCCTTCCACTGATCCCTAAGCCACCAAGAATTGCCTGGACACATAGAGCCAGTGGCTGCAGCCCAAACACCTCGTGGTTCCTGGTGATCTTAAGGAAGGTGGGTTTCTGCAGCAGGAAAAAGGCAGACAAGACAGAGCCCTGAGCTTCAGGTTGCATCCCCTCCTGGGATGAAGGGCTGAGGAGAGCAGGAGAAGACCTGGGAGGGGGATGGGAGTGCAGAGCAATGGATGATAATCAGAGGAAACCCTTGGATGGGTGATAGAAGTGAGGAACCCCCGTCAAACACCTGCGACTCTCTGGGGACTCTGTCCAGTGGCTCAATTTCTCTTGCATCGGGGGACATTTGGCTCTGGGATCTTGGCTTTCAGGCCCCTCTCTGCCACAGTATGACAGCCAATTAGCAGTAGGGGCAGGATTTTAGCCTGTGGAGACTGGAGCTGGACCTGGATGGGGGAGCGGGATTCTGGGAGTCCCAACCATGAGTTTCAATGGGAATTAAAGGATCTAGGCCTTGTGCCGGCCTTCTGTCTGGGGTGAATGTCACCTGGGAGAACTCATCATCATCATCATCATTATTTGTGTTATCATGGTGCCTACAAGCCCTAGTCCTGGACCAGCATCCCGTTGTGCCAGGCGCTGTACGAATACCTGAACAAAAAGACCATCCCAGCCCCCCAAAACGTGCAATCTAAATATGAACCAAGCAACAACAGTCGGAGACAGACTGACGGGGGAGTACAAGGAAACAATGAGAGTGTGTTGGTCAGGGTGACAGGCAGACGTCTTTGTCTGCGGCCTGACCCTTGACAAGTTTTTTTCGGCATCATGACAAAGGAGGAGGAGGATGAGTAGGGCTGGCTGGAAACAAGAATTCCAATTTGTGAAAAACGTCAAGATTTTGAGATTCCTTCTTTTTGTGATTGGAACAAAAACTAGCCCTTTCAGAGACAGAGCATCTCCCACCCCACGCCAGCCAATCGCTTGATGGTCAGAGCAGTCATCTCGTTGGGGACATGGGAGACTCACATTCAAGTCCTGACTCCCACATCCCAGATGAGTGTCCCAGGCTATAGACTCAGTCTCTCCTGTTTTCATTTTATACAAATAGTTAAAGATTCTTTGGGCCAGAGAGCAAGAGAGAGAAATTCCATCCTGGACCCAACAAAATTTGCATCAAAACCGGTACATTTCTGCAAAAAGTTTTGGTTTTGACAAATCGGCATTTTCTGATGGAAAAAAAAATGTGTCAAAAAAATCCTGAACAGCTCTGGTAATGAGCAGGTTTTATGTACAAGGAGCCCATCCCAAGTGGGAGGGGCAGCATGCAAGGAAGCATGAAGGTGCTTGTTGGAAGGTACCCATCTGAACCGTATAGAATCTGCAAAACTGGGCTTGAAATCTC
Source organism: Gopherus flavomarginatus (assembly GCF_025201925.1). Taxonomy (NCBI): domain Eukaryota; kingdom Metazoa; phylum Chordata; order Testudines; family Testudinidae; genus Gopherus; species Gopherus flavomarginatus. The sequence continues at coordinate 14,391,105 of NC_066640.1, forward strand.
AGAATCAGGGCCAGAGATGCCACAGGAAATGGCCCCTCTGGATATTTGAATGCCTCTCCCCGAAGCAGGAATTAAAGAGGGAAAGGAAGGACAATAATGATTTAAAATCAATGCAGCCAGTTTTCTCCAGGGATTAAGGTCCAGTTTGGGTTTGAGGCCCAGGTCTCGGGTTTGGTTCTCATTCCATCTGAATTGGTTCAGGCATCGCGTGAACCCTTGGTCTCTTTTAATCTGAGTCTGGGACTTTCCAAGGAGTCCAGGGGAATTTGGTGTCTGATCCTGTTGAATTTCAAAGGAAGTTGGGTCCCTCTATTGCTTAGGATCCTTCAGAAATCCCAGCCTGAAATAATAACAAGGGGGTGGTCCTCCCCATCCTCCTGGGTTTAAGGGATGCCTGCTGCACCCCCTAGCCCTCCCATTGGGCGCAAATGAAGGCCAAAATTTTCAGATGCATTCAGCCTCTGTTTAGAGATCAGACCATGCCAGCCGTGCTCTCATTGAGTAGCACTGCTCTTCTCAAATACCCGTCGAATCTCAGGGAGATCGCTTGCCACGTAACATTGCTCAGCATGAGCGGCTAAGTGGACATATTTTCTCACAGGCTGGGTGTTGAGCTCTCAAGCTGGCCAGGACATGATTTTATTTAGTTTTTACCATGAACAAATTTTGTTGACAATTTCTTTTTTCATTTTTATCAAAAATTTTCTTTGATTTTTTTCTTTTTACAGGTTTTCATAACAAAACAAACCAACTCTACAAGGCAGTTTTTGGTGACTGGGAAATTTTCAGCTTTGAGTTTTTTTGTTTTTTAATGAGAAAACAGAAATTTTAAATAAAAACAGACATTTCCATTGAGTCTTAATGCCCCTTTCCCAGGGAAAAACTTCTTAGTGGGACGTTACCAACCAGTGGTCCTGAACTCTTCCAAAAATCTAGCTGCAAATGTCTCCGAGCGCTTTTTGCAAAGCTGAGCTCTTTGGAATATCCAACCCCAGTTGTGGGTGCTGAGCCTTGGCAAATCTGGCTCTGTGAAAAATTCAACCCCATGTAAACAACTCAGTCCACAGAGGAAGTTTCCAGAGGAGGCAAACTCATAAACTCCCCCTTCCCTAATGAGTCCATTTCCCCTTGCTCTCAGTGTCCTCATTTCTCTGCTGTGAAGTCACTTTCCATTGATCCTGGCTGCCTAAGAAACAAACAAAGCCCTAAATATATATATATATATGTAAAGGAACATTTCTTCCTTGAGGCATTTAGCTCCCGATCCTTTACTACCACAGAGGCTGCCAGTGCTCTCCATCTGAATGCACAGACCCCTCCTTCCTATGCTGCACAAACCTCCTTTCATTTGTTTTCCATGGAGGGGGCAGTCAAGTTTACCAGCTGAGTGACATCCGATTCCATCCCACACCCCAGGTTGGTCTTGGGTTTTGGCTTGAGGTATTTAATTTCCTAGCTGTTTGCTTCACACTGGCGAGGGGGGAATGGAACATGTTCTTTGAACAACAGATCCCTGCGAGTTAGTCAAGAGAAAAACTACACACCCTGGGGACTTAAAAGCTCCGACTTTTCACATGACAGTGGAGCTGTCCAAAGCATTAGAAAAAGAAGTTTCACCTTTCCTTGTGTGTTTCTAAACACAGAACCCCCATTTGCAGGATTCACAGGCTCTGTTATGTCACCCTTCATCAACCACACGGTAACAAGGATATTTTTATTCTTCTCCCGCTGTGCATCTGCATGTGAGCTCTGTGCTGACTGGAGAGCCAGAGAGGCTGAAGGTCCATGTACAGCATGCTGTCTCCCGTTCCACAGAGCATGGGCAATATGGCAAGCTTCCCCAGTACCTAACCTCACACCAATGTGCTTCCCCCTCAGCTTGGAGCTCACCTCTGCCCCACTTTGGTCTCTGTTGCCCAGTCAATCCTTGGCCGCTCTGCTGAGGCTTCTGCTAAGAGAATGGTGGTTTGTGTGAGATGGATATTTATAGACTCATAGATTTTAAGGTCAGAAGGGACCATTATGATCATCTAGTCTGACCTCTTGCACAATGCAGGCCACAGAATCTCACCCATCCACTTCTGTAACAACCCCCTAACCTATTTGTCCATTTTGACCTGGGCGTAGAACCATCGACTTCTGTTATGGAGGTGTCTCAGCTGCCATCAGCTAGCAATGGCTATTTTCAAGCCTCATTGACCTGGGACCTGATTTTCTGAAGCAGCTGAGCATCCACAGCTCCAGCTGAAGGCCATGATATCTGTAGGTGCTTGTCTTCTCTGAAAATCAGGCCCCTAGAGTGGAAATCTGAATCTTACGAGGCAGAGGAGTGCATCCCTGTGGCCCACTCTCTATTGTTAGCCGCCATCTTTAAACATGGCTGCTGCGTGGCCTGATTTCTACTCTGAAGGTGTTTGGTCAGTGTGGATGAATGACTTCACTGCCCTGTGCCTCGGCCAAACCAGCTGTGGATTGAGGCTAATACTGTCCTACCAGTGTGGCTTGTTCAACTGACCGTGAAGTGGTTTGGTGTTCTTGGCTGACTGGGTTCTAGACAAGGGTGAAGGACTGGCACCCGTCCTAGTCTTTGACATCTTTATTTATTAGCCTTTCGCTTGGCTCCTGATTGCTGCCAGTCTCGCAGGAGCTGCAGGCTCTGAGCTGAGTGTTTTCTAATGGGGTGGCCATTTTGTCTTGTTGAATCGTCTCCTGTGACGTTTCTTTGGGAGGCGGTGGGGGCGGGAGGCTGCCAGCTTGCCTCTCCCTTCTGGAGCACTGGCAGCCACTTTCGGGAACAAAAGACTTCTTCCTTTTCTATGTAAGAAAGGCTAACAAGCCTGACCATAGGCCCTGCGTTAACAATTCTCTTTGAAATTACTGCCTGCTCCGTCCCAGCTTTCCTTTCCTTTTCAGATTACTCTGTGTCGCAGCGTCTGCTTCCAAAAGATGGCAAAGCGTTCTCAGTTCTTGTCTGAGCCCCCAGAGACAGATTCCTGAGGGATTCTGTTTGAAGATCTCACCTGAGCTCTGCCAGTGCAGAGCTGTGAGTGGGATGCCCATTGGGGGGGTGTGTGGAAGGGATGGAGGAGGTACCGAGCCCCTGCCCTCAAAATGAGAGTGATGGGGAGGGGGAAATCTCCTCCTAGACAAAAGGCTTCTGCCCTGTTTAGTGGAAAGGTCCTTCCTAGTCATCATTCCAGCCAGAGAAGAGAGCTTCCTCCGCCATTAAGATTTTAAGTGGTGGATATTAAGAGTTGAAGCTAAAGCTAGTGAGGCCAATAGGAGTCTTTCTATTGACTTTAGTAGACTTTAGATGAGATCCTAGGGTCTAGATTGTCAGAATAGGTCATCCTGATACCCAGCAAACTGTGCTCTTTGGAACATCCTGCCCCAAGCCTTCATGGGAGAAGGAAATGAATTCTTCCTTGGAACCTGCCTTGACCATCTCTTTGACAAGAACAGAGTCTGTTCCAGGAGACCCTTCATGCACATGTATCTGTACCCACAAGCATTTGTGGGGTAGGGATGAGTTCAGTGCCTAGTGGGAACGAAAAGAGGCTATTGTCTGGGATAGTATCTGCACTTTTAAAGCTGCAGATTTTAAAGCTGGAAGAGGGACCATTGTGATAATCCAGTTTGACCCCGGTAAAACTCAAGCCATTTTGCGCAGTTAATACCTGTTCCGAAGTGGAGGACAAATGAACTAGACCATCATGAGCCATTGGATCCTACTGGCCGGAAGTGCCTGGGCCCTGGTGGAAGGTGACCCTAATGTTATGCAAAATATTCACCAAGAAGTTGGACATTTTTCACATTTCATGGCACTGGTCTGAGCTTCTGGGAAACTGAGAGATTGTGCAAGTTTTCACTTAAAGCCAGGACGTTTGGTTGTTTCCCAGTACTGATTTTGCAGTTAATGGTTGCCATTTGGTTCAGCTGAAGATCAGTTTCTGGGATATCAGGCAAAACTTCGCTTGCATCAGAGGCTGCAAACAGTATTGGCTCAGCTTGCCTTGAATTTTCCCTACGCCAGTAATGTCAGAGAGGAAATTCTGAACACACAGAGCTGACCCCCGGCTGGCGTAAGTCAGTGTCACTGCCCTGAAGTCAGTGGCAGTCGGCGGAGAGGCGTTGGTTCACAGTGGCTGGAGGCTGGCTCAAGATCTCCGAGTGTGCTTCCAGTCAGTCATGATGTGCTCCCCCAGCTCTTACAAAAAGATGAAATAACTCCCCCCAACCCCCACTAATTCTGGAGCCCGGAGCTGCTCCCAGGGAAATGAACAACAGAACTCCGCTCAGCATCAGTGGAAGCAGGATGCGGCCTGTCGAGAGGGAGTATCCGTGTTTCCAGCTCCAGGACACCGCTGGTCACCCGCTGCTCCTGGAGGCTGGCCCTTAGGGAGGAGTCCTCTCAAGAGCATCAGTTATTTGGGAAAGGAGTGTCACTTTCTTGAGACTGAGAGGTGGCGTCTCGCTGAGGTGCCATGCTACCACACCCAGTGCCCAGGTACTCACAGGCCCAGACAGTGCCCATGTGGGTAACCGACCAGTCCAAGAGGTGCCACTCAGGCCACTCTCATTAGGACCTGTCCTATGGCAGCTGTGATTACTCCGAAGTCCTGAGAGCAGCTATGTCCGCCTGCCCCTCTGGTTTACAGTAACTAGCTTTAGTGAGATTAATCCTCACGTCGACACTAACCCCTTACTCCCCCGGACATCTTTCCATCTGAATCCACGGACGCCAACTGCACCAGAATTGCGGGAGGGGGGCAGTGCCCCCCATCTTGGCTCTCCAGCTGCCCGGAGGACAGGGCTGGGTTCAGGAGATGGTGTCAGGAGCTCCAGTGGCAACTAATTAAATACGTAGCCCCGTTAGCTTTGTTCCTTCCCCCCCCAATCCTTCTCTTCCCACTTTGCCGCCTGCATCATTTGTGTCCCTTTTAAACACGCCCCCCCTGCCCCTCTCCTCCCTCGCCAACATGGTAAATAGGGGCTGGCTCCTTTTCTCTATTATCCTGCAGAGACCTGGGGTGGGAGGGGGCAGCCAGCTGAGCATGCTTCTCACTGCCCGACAAAAGTAGGGCACCCAGAGCAGATGCTCTTTGGCTGAATGTGATGGGCGAAGCCATCTTGTGCCTCCGTGCCTGGCTCTAAAATGGCCGCCCATCCCAAAATGGTGCTGAGCACGAGACGCCATCTGCAAAGCTGGTCCCACGCCCAGCTTGGCCTTTTTATGCAAAATGGAATTAATTAGATTTGAATATGGTAATTAAGCCATCAAGCCCTCCAGTACTAGTAGTTTTGTTCCTTTCTTTTCGTGCTCTCCTCCCCCACTGTCCCCCACCAGCCTTCGCGCCCAGCGTACCCTTCCTGCATCCTAATTAAATGTTTCATGTAGGAAATACCACCGCTTTCCCTTCCCCTTGACTTCACCAGGCTCTGTTTTGTCTTGGGGACCCCTGTTCAGTTCTCTTTGGCAAATACCCCTTCATCTCTAGCCTTCCTTACCAAGCCTGCATCTCCCCTTCCCCTGAAACGTAGCTACACAATACGCAACAAACACGCCGGGGGAGAATTTCCAGTGGATTCATTTTAAAAGCCCTTTTTTTAAAGTGATATATTTGTATCACAAATCCCATCTTCAAAAGGGCAGGGCCAAGTATTCAGCTGGTGTAATTCTGCAAAGATCTATTGACTTCAGTGGAACTATGTCAATTTACACCAACCGAGAATCTGACCCTCAGCCTCCATTTCGAATAATACAAAGACTTTTCTATCTTCAGTATCTTTCTGCATTGAACCTGGTTAATGTATTTGTATTAGCCCAATGTACGTGGAGAGCTATATTTATATACATAGTGATATAAATTATGTGCTGTAATGGCTCTGATTTAAATAACATTGACTGGGATGTTCAGTATGATACCAGTCGAGTGGGAAAAGGGGTTTCTAAACTATTTCGCCACATTTAAAACAAACTCAGGTGATATTTTAAACATCTCTCCTAAGTCCTTGCATCACTGACATCTCCATTTTCTTTCCCTTGCACACACAAATTGTGTTCACCTGCGACTGTTTGTTTCAGTGCTGCTGACGTGGCAAGAAAAATTGTCTAGTGATTAGAGCAGCAGACTGGCAATCAGGACTCTCCGGTTATATCTGCAGCTCTGAGTGGGCAGAGGGGTTTAGCAGCTGGAGCAGGAGATTAGGAATTGGGGTTCCTGGGGCGAAATACTGGCCCTACTGAGGCAGGTGGAATTTTCCCATTGATTTCAATGGGCCAGAATTTCACCCCGGGTTCTATTTCTGGCTTTCCCATTGATTTTGCTGTGTTTCCTTGAACAAGTAACATCATGACTCTGTGCCTCAAATTCCACATTATATCATGGTGAGAAAGACACTTGCCTCCCAGGGGTCTGAGAGTTGAAGAGTAAATATTTGGAAGGTGCTTTGAGATCCACAGATGGAAGGAGCGACCTATAGAAATGCAAAGTTTTATTTTGTATTTGTTAGAAGACCACACCTAATACTGAAATCCCCCAGTGTAGCTTAGTGGAATATAGACTCTTACTGTTACCTACTATTACTATCTTGTCTGTTGCACACAACAAGGTTGAGTTTCTTTTGAATTTCTCTTGGATAGCTTATAATTTCAAAAGAAAAGAATGGTGTTTGATTGCACTTTCCTCCCTCCGTCCCCCCCAGGGAAAGATTTTAACCAGGAATTCTGGTTTTTTCCTTTCCCTAAATTTTCTAACTGCTTATATTTGATTGATTCAGCTGCTCTGACCCTGTAGCCTGCCTGGTTGCTGTATGTTTTGGGTATGTACCAGAAAGAGCATGTGGCCGGACACTTTAATACACCTTTACAAATGAGCAGCCTGCCGGGAATCTTTTTCCACAGGAAATTTTTTTTTCATCTAAAGTTTTCTTTTTCATTTTGCTGGAAAAAAATGGGGTTTGGCATTTTTCAGATTTTCACTGAAAACCCTAAAATTGATAACTTGGGGGTTCAGTTGCTGAAAACCCGAATAACCTTCAGTTGTTGAACAAAGGGCTTGATTTTTTTTAACAAAACAGGCTTTTTGTGTATTTATTTTTGAGAAAATTCCCGTTTTTCTCAACAAGCTGAAAACCCAACCGTTTAGACATCAAATGTTTTGACTCTCTCTATGCAGGTCACAGAGAGTAGTCTGGTTTTTTAAAACTCAGAAGAGACCATCAGATCATCAAGTCTCTGGCCTACTGCACACTAGACCAGAGAACCTGGCCCAATTTTCCCCGTATGGAGTCCTGTTGGTGAATTGCACCAGGCCAGACTCAGCAGGGAGGCTCAGCTCCCCTTGCTCTGGGTTGGGGCTGAGACACACTGGTGAACAGCAGGTGATGGAGGAGGAGTTGCCGTGCCACTGCCTGGTCTGAGGATAAAGTTGTGTTATCCTCAATGAGTCTTAGGCCTCAATCCAGGGTTAAGTCGTGCATGGGCCTTGTGCTGTCTCCTCTGTACAGGGCTGGAGGATTTAGCTCTGACAGAGACAGTGCCAGCTCCCAGGGCTGTCAGTGCAGCAACTTTTATCATCTCAGTGTGGAGGGAAGTGGGGGAAGGCAAACTGACATTTATAATTAACTGCGGAGGTAAAGGGCTTCACTGTGGTGAAATGACAGCTTTCTGCCCGTGGGACGGGCCTTATTGCTGAGGAATGAGGCTCGCCTGGGGATGCCGCTGAGCAAATCACTTAGTTCAACGATCTTGGCAGCATTGTTTTTTTTCTGTTGGGGTGTGACTGGGGGCAAGTGCAAAGCCAAGGCACCGCTGACGCCCTCAATGGGCACCTGTGCGCGAGGGTGAATCCGCCCCATGTGGATTCACCCCCAGCGGTTTGCAACATCCTCTCATTGTGGATCCTCTGCGATTGTGGGAAGCAGTGGGAGACCCGGTGAACCCCTCCTGCCTTCAGCCCCATCTTAAAGCGACTGGCATAGGTGAGCATTGTCCGATGTTAACGAAGGGACTGAGTGTCGCAGGCAGCCTGGGTTCAGGTGTTATTTTGGGAAGCGCTGGGGTGAGGCTCCGTCTTGCTCACCCTCCTCTCCCACCCCCTTAGCCGCAGCTGCGTGGAGGAGGAAGGGAGGTTGAGTCATGTATTTCTCACCAATTAACGTGGAAGCATCCATTCAGCAGTGCCAGGCTGAGCGGTTGCACTGATGAACTTGTTTGTCAGAGCCCAGCTGATGCAGGGCTGGTGACGGAAGTCCCAAGTGAAGCTCTGGTCACCAGATGGACTTGGAAGGGTGGAGATGCCCAGGGCAAAATGTTTGGGAGCACAGCTCTGCCCTGCCCTGCCCTGCCCTGCAGTGTCATGGGGGGCCCCTTGCTCCCCATCTCGCCTGGGCTCTGCTCCCCATCTCAGCCCTGCCCTGTAACATACAGGGGCTGTCCCACTCCTGCGTCTCCTAATACCCTGGCAAAGCCCTGCCTGCAGTCTCAGGAGCTGTCCAGCTGCACAATGGGCCCCTGCTCTGACCTGCCCTACAAAGACCCAGGAGCTTTCCCCACAGTTTCCGCCCCCCCGCCCATTGAGGTTTGGGAAAGGTCTGCAGTGCCCTAAATCCCCTGGGATGTTCCCAGCTCCCCAGCACACTCTGTGGGTCAATGGTGCACTGCGGATTGCTGGCTAGTGACATGGTGATGGATCCTTTTCCTTGTTCCCGCCTGGCAGATTGTATTAAAGGAAGCAAAGAGTCCACGAAATGCTTTTCCTAATGTTACTGCGCCATGTATGCAGTTGTTGTCTCTGCAACAGGGGATGTTATGTGATTGTGAATGAGAGGGATAGGGCTTGAAAAATCCACTCATGCACTCACCCGCGGTGAAGGAGAATCTTGCCTGGTGAGTGCAAGCAACTTCTGCAGAAACCCCCCAAAATGTAAGCTCTTAGCCATTGTTCTTGGGGAGGAAACCTTCTAAGCATGAACCAAGTGCAAGAAGTGCAGTGCAGTTTTCCTGAATCTGCAGAAAGTTTGTTCCAGCACCTCCACGGCTGCTCAAAGCTTTGCTGAGCTGCAGTGGAGTGAAACCTGGCTAGGAGCTCATCAGTTTTCACTGCTGCTGTTTAGGAACCTGTGCGCTGCAGCAAAACTGACAAGGCAAGCACTGATGCTTTTCCTGTGAAGGATAGGTCAGAATGGAGCTTAAAGGGGAGGAGATGGCCCATCTCAAAACCAGCAGGCTATAAGGTGGAAGAGGAGAACAGAAAGTGGCCTGATGACTAGGCCACTAGCCTGGAATACGTGGGTTCTATTCTTAGCTCTGTCATCATCTCTCTCCCTGGTCACTTCCCTTCTCCGTGCCTCAGTTTCCCCTTCCACTATTTGTTCATCTTGTCTATTTAGACTATGAGACTCCTGGTGCAGGGATTGTCTCTTACTATGTCTGTAGAGGCCCTGGCACAATGGAGCCCTGACCTTGGGTGCGGCCTCTAGGTGCTACCAGAGAGAAAATGCTCCTACTGTTTTTCAGAAGCACTCAGATTTGTCAGGAACCTACAATACTGTGCCATAGAGGAGGTAGCCACAATGTGGGGAAAGAGGGAGAGAGATGCAAACAGGCACTGGGGATATGTTAGGGAAAGATCTGCCATGGTTTGTTATAGGGAGCGGAAAGGTGGAAGAACGCTAGGGAAAGAGCCGGAGTGCAATACGTTACTAACAAGCTGTCCGCAGACCAGCCTAATGCCTTTAAACAGCAATGGCCATGGCACTTTGTCCCTTCTCACTCTGGCTTAGTGCTTGGGGGGGGGGTCCATTTCCACGCAGTGGCAGGGGAGCTGGGGTCCATGTCATTGCAAACAGGAGGGGATGTCTCTGCAGATGAGCTCTCCGGTAAGATCCCCCTTGCTATGGAAAAAGCTTGAGGCCTCTGCCCAAAGACAGACTGGTGGGACTGTGCTCCCCGGAGGGAGATGGGATGAGTTGTTGTAGTTTAGGTGTCAGGGCGGGGGGTTGGCTGAGGTCTGCCAGCTAAATGGGATGTATTCAGAGTGGATCCTGTGTTCCCACTTGGGCCTTGAACCTGCTGGTCCTGTGAGTCCCCCTGGCTGCAGGGAGGCCAGTTAAGGGGCCTGGCGAGTTACTAAAAACAGGAGCTGGTCTGACAACTTGAGCCGTCTAGTTATTCATCTCCACCATTGTGATCTGCTGCCGCGATACTTCCCCAGGACCTGGCAAGGTGGCTTGTGCCCATTACTACTATTCCTTAGGAGCAATTCGGTTAAGCAATGACAGGTTGAGCTTACAGCCCAGATTGAGCGTCCCCAGTTCCAACCCAGATCATTGTACATCTCTCTCCCTTTCAGCTTCATTTCCCCTGTCTGTGCAATGGGCCCAGTCTGCAAAGTGAAGATCCCAAAGTTCAGGGGGGGTTGGATGCAGAACTCTAGTTGAAATCAGACTCAAGAGAAATGGGGATAGTTCACCTTTGGAACTAAAGAAAATAATGGAATGAGCCATGTATATGTGTGTGCGCATGCGCACGTGCTCGTGAACCCCGCTGCCTGGATGGAATCAGATCTGGATATGTGTGTGTCATAGGCCCTATAGTGCTAACATCTGATGGGGATTCTCCTTTTCTTCAAGTAACAGAGGTCCATGCTTTTGGAGCTCTGAGGTCAGCCTGGTGTCATTTTGCAGCTCTGAGTGTTCTTTGTGTGCAGCAGACTCTGTTGTCTTATATTCAAGTAATCTGCTAGTCTTAATAATAATTCACGGCTAGTAATTTAACAACACACTATTAGATACATAGTTAACCATAGCACGTGTTTTCAGGCACATCACACCTAGTCCAGGTTATTCACAATCTGCTGCAAATGGTGTTAAAATAATGAAAAGGTTACTAACAAACCTGAAGAAACGACTACTGATTTATATTTGACATTATTAAATTGTAGAATATCGCCCATTACAACAAAGTTTATGACCTGCACAGTTGTTATGTAATGGAAAACGTAAACAGATTACCTAGGTTTTTTCCAGAAGGATATAAGGAAAGGCATAAGTATAAATATCAGTCGAGTTTGTATCAAAAGAATTATTGTGCTAGATAGAGGACTGCAGTAACGATCTTATCTGTAACCGAATGATGGAGTACGATCTATAATGGTAGGAATGGAGCTCTGAAGGCCGCAGTAACACCACAGTGACAACTGCCAACATCGAGCTGATGGCAGCTTGTTTCTACATTTGCCCAAAACCCCAGGGAGAAAAACCCACTGAGACAGGCTCTGATGGAAATCTCTTGGTGTGTGTGGAGGGGGAGGGAGGAACTGTTCTTATTCCCGTGAGGCTGCTCCACCAGGAACTCTCATGTTGCAGTAAAACAGTCTGCCAAAGGGGTTGGTTTGCGTCACCACATTGACAGAATTAAACCTGGGTGTTTTTCATGGTGTTTAGCAACCAGGATCGTTAAAGGTTTCCCCACCATATTACGGATCCTTAAAAATCAAGTGAGGAATAGACTGGGATGCAACCAGCTGATCCTTCCCCAGAATGCCCCTTCTGCCTTTGGATGTCTGCAGCCCCTGCTCCACGGTGCATACTGCTGCAGAGGGACACACGTGGCAGCCTCTGTAAAAGGCATCCAGCAATTTAATACAAACTGGCATCTGCACCTAAGGGAGGGGGTTATCTTCTGACTAATCTCCAGGGACGAAAGTCCCAACATTCCCTCGGAGCGATGGATGTGACCTACATAGCTGGGCTCCAGATAAGACTGCCTGAGCTGCCTCCAACACCCACTTAAAGAGACAACACGCTGCCGTCTGCGAGGCCTGGTTTGCCAGCGTGTGCTGGGAGAGGCCAGGGACCAGTTGGAATCCCTGCTCACCGGAGCTGGGGGGGACCCTGTGCAGACATGCAGGGATGTCAGTCATCGGGTAGGGGCCTGGTGGATACCAATGGGAACCTCCTGGAAATTGGGATTTTAGAAAGGGCCTTGGAATTCCATCCCCCGCCCCGCAAAGCCAAAACCCATCAGGGAACAAGGAAGGGAAAACTTCTCCGTGGTGATGAGCCAGTGAGATCCAGCTGCTCTTTAGTTTGCCCACTTCATTAGGAGATTAACGAATTAGGTGTTAGTCCCAAATGGCACCTCAGACCTGGGCTCCAAGAGTTAAGCAGGGAAGGGGGGGCCACCAAAGAACAGGGTGGCTCTTACTGGGTAGGGCTGAGTAGAGGAACCCCAGAAGTAAAGCCGTGGAGATGGGGGAGAACAGGGTTCCTGTGATGCCGCAGGGCAGGCTGGAGATGGGGAGCAAGCGGCAGCAGAGATGAGGGAACCCCATAATGCTGCAGGGCAGAGGGGAGCCTAGGAATCAGGACTTGGGGGCGGGATGCTGCATGGCATCAGCACAGAGCCAAGTCGGGGAGCAGATCCCAGCTGGAATGAACTCAGCCCTGCAGAGCTCGGCTAATCTGTCCCTGGCCTGAGCCGCTCTCCCCCTCCGATCTCCCCTTCTCTCTCTCAATCACCACATTGTATTTTCCTGCTCAAGTGAAATAAGCAAGAAATGTTTTTCTTTTTCCTTTAATTCCAGGGAAGGGCTGGAGCTCAGCTCCTGCTGCTGGGAAAGGGGGGAAAGGCCCAATGAGTCCTGCTCCCTTTGAGCCCTGCCTCGCCCTGCATCCCCTCCTCAACCTCTGCCCACCTTCCCCCAGGCCTTCAGAGCAGCATTAGCAGCATGTGTTTGCACTGAGCGGAGGGATCCAGCCAATAACCTGTGATGGGCCCCGAGAATCCTCTGGGTTACAGCATGCACTGACCTGCTGAGTTCTCTTCTGCTCCATGTGTGACATTTTATGCAAATTGTTCAATTCGATGATGTGCTTTGCCAGGTGCTGAGTTCCACGAGGGGAGTGGGTGGAGCTATTCTGGGACTGCAGACGGGCCCAGTGGAGGGGTGGGGGTGGAATTTGCATCCTGCAGAGGCCTATGCATCACCCTATGGGTCTGTGCTGGCCCCTGCATGGGGTCACTTTCACTGGGCAGCAGAGATTACGGCAGGTCCGTGCAGGGGAGGGGGCCTTTGTTTTGTGGTTCCTGGAAGGAGGGGGCACATTAAATTTCAGGACAAGCCACCACTTCCGGGAGTAAATCCAAATGAACAGAATAAAGTGCAGAATAAAGTCCAGGCTCACTGGCATTTAGAGAAGCTCTTGCCTTTGGGCTGATGGTGATTTGGGGCAAATCGGGGTTGTTTTTCCCCCCAAACTTGAATGTTTTGAGAAAATTGCATCTTTAAAAAATGTACATATTATTGTGGGTTCTAGTTAAAACAAACAGCCCTGATTCCTGGTGTGCGCTCACGTGGTGCTGGTGTGAACGACTGCAGCACGTACAGGGTGATGGAGAAGTGGACCTGAAATGTTCTGTCCTGAAGTAAATGGTGGTGCCCTGGAGGGACTCTTGCGGGCATAATGAAGAGGCTGGCTGGGTTTCATACCAAAGCCCCAGCTGTGTGCGAGCAAGAGGAGCCACAGGAGGGCCTGAAAGCAGTAGGACTTTACGGGCAGCACAGACTAGGTTTTCCAAAGAAGTTGGCACCTGGGGTGCTGAGCAAGACTGGGCATTGCTTTCTAAAAGGCAAGCTCTGGCATCAGCCACAAGATCTGTGCCTGATGCAGGGATTGCAGGGTGACGTGCTATAGGATCATCATGGGCCCATCTGGCCTTTAACCCTATGAATCTATTTTGAAAAACAGGCCCAGCATCATCAGCCTGGTAGGAGCTGAGTATCTGAAAATCTGACCCTGGCTTCCCTGGAAAATCTGGCCTGTATGCTTATACAGGGAACAGATTTTCTGTTCCTGGCCTGGTATCTGCTCTATAGAAGTGCAAGCCTGAGCAGCTTCCCTCCAAGCCCCGTCCCCAGTCAGGTGAAGGAAGAGAAGAAATGAATTAGAGAGAGAGCTCTGGGGAAAGGAAACCAGAGAGCTCAAATACTGTAGCTGATAGAAACACAAAGCGGGAGGGAGGGAAGTTCTAGAGAAGGCAAGATGTGAGAGTGATATCTCTGGGAAAGATAATAGAGAACACGGGCAGGGGAGATAAAAAGAGACAGAGCAAGCGAGAGTGAAGATAATCGAGAGGTTGGGCGAGTGATCGACAAAGAGAGGGGAAGAGAGATGCTAGAGAGAGAGATGGGGAGATTAACGCTGTAGCTAGGGAGGGGGCAGGTATTAGCAGGAACCTATAGTGCTGTGCATGGACCTGAGCGGCACTTGGTCCTAGATGGAGCGATTCCCACCGGGTTCTGCGCATTAGCTTCCCTTGGCTTGTCTTGGAGTCGGGCGGAAGATGCCAATTCTGTTTTACAAAGTACTTTGCGATTCCAGTGTTTGTCTTTGTTCCGGTTAGGAGTGAAACCTGAACGCTGGGAAATTCTCCACCAGAGAAAACCCAGAAAAACGGAGTCTGGTGTCAGTCAAAATGTTTCATCTCAGTTTCACCCCGTTGGTTTTATATTCGGTTAGAGCGTCTACTGCAAAGTCGTTTCAAACTGGAACCTTGCAATGCTTCATTCCCATCATGTTGGAGTGGCACATTTCAAGTGTCAGAACCATTCTTTCCCCCAAAATATCAGTTCAGCTAATGCCACGCGATTTCACGAAGCGTTTGGACTGCAGTGGAACAGCGTCTCTGGTGAAACATGGACCTGTCCAAGTTTTACTGACCTGCTCTAGTTCTTTCTCCTACATTCACGTGTTTGATGCTCTAGCAGCAGCATTCCATCTGAGAGATGTTAAATCGTCTCTGCTCCTCTTTGCTTTATGTGCACCGAGCCCACGTCTAGCAAGGGAAAGTACACAAGGAATTGAATGGAAGCTTTAAGGTTTACCTTGGGGCCCAGCAGATAGGGTGATTGACTGGACTAGACTGGATTCTGTTCCTGGCTCTGCTACTGACTCCTTGGTTGACCTTGGGCAAGTCATTTCACCTCCCTATGCCTCAGTTTCCCCATTTATAAAATGAGGATACTGATACTGACCTCCTTTGGAAAGAGCCTGGAAAGCTGCACTTGAAACGTGCTGTATAAGAGCTAGCTAGGTGATCTATTCACCAGTATCCCTTACTGGCAGGTTCATTTCTCTGGCTTGGCATGTGGAACCCCTTTGTGGCCATTTAAGTGCCTGGATATTAAACAACTGGGAATTTTGAGGCTTAATTTAATGTTTGCTGCGCACTTTGGGGTCCTGGGATGCAGAAATGCAGAGTGTTGCTGTTAATTACAGATGCATTAGTACTGGGTGTATTTTGATAGCCCCTAGAAGCCCCAAGCAAAATCAGGGCCCTCCCAAGCCAGGCACTGCATAGACCCAGAGCGAGAGATGGTCCCTGGCCCAAAGGCCATACTGTCTAAATAGACGAGCCTAAGGGTGGGAAGGAAGAAGTATTAATCGCCTTGTTTTACAACTTGGCAAACTTAGTCACAGCGAGATCAAGGGACCAACTTACGAAGAGCTCAGCTCCCAGGTAGGTACCCAGATCAGGGGTGAGATTTGGCCCAGGGGCACACAAAGGTGCCAATGACAGAGCTGCAGATCAAAGCAGATCCCCTGAGTCTCAGAACAGGACAGTGTCTTAACCATGCAGCCAGCCTTCCCCTGCCCCTTCAGCCTTCCCAACACAGGTGGGATATCTATCCCTCCCGCACCCAGACGGGGGGTTGTTCTGTCTCTCCCAGCATGATGCTTGGCCAGCTATACAGATGTGCTTTTGGCTGGTCCAATTTCTTCTGGAAATGCTGCCAAAGGAATGACGCCTTTCGTTCCACCTGACACACAGTCAGTCCCCTCCAGACCCCTGACCAACCAAAAAAAACCCTAACATGAAACAAATCAACCTAAAAATGTCAATGAATAAAATGTAGAGAACTCCATATCCCCCCCACTTAATATTTTCAGCCCAAAAAGACAGAAGAGCCAGAGACTGTGGAGTTCACTAGTGACTTCACTATTGCTTTGTGCAAGGCATCCAGACTCTGGTGATGGACAGAGAGCACCAAGACAAAGAACAATGTCAGATGTGTCCTGTTGGTTAATGGAGGACTGACAGGTGCTCAGACACTAGGGTGATGAGCACGGTCTCAGAACTTAGGTGAAATGAAATGGAATGGGTAGCAGTTTGAGAGATTGACCACTGCTGATGTCTCGGGACTGGGTGGGGTACGCAGGAGAGTCTTGTGAGCTCTGGTTCAAAGGAGCCGAAGCGTGGGAGTTTAGTTGCAGGCACAGAGCTCCAACCAACAAATGCTTCTATGTTATGAAATGCTAGCAGATCATTCTCAAGCACTGTTATTATCTTGTCTGTGAATGATGCTAATTAAGTGTTTATCATAGTCTCCGTCTGTAATTTCATATGCAATTTCCCTGGCACACACATGTATATACAGTCTAGGGAGAGTATGTACTTTGCGAACATGAGCATATATATCACTATGCAGCGTAAAGAGACACAATAACAATGCTTGGAACTGACACCAGGCCTTTCAGCACTGGTACTAAAAGCACCGGACCCTGATCCTGCCTGGCCAAAACTGTCCTGGACTTTATTGTCCTGGACTTTGGTTGGAAATGCAGGATTAAGGGACCAAGAATGGGGGCAGGTTATTCCACAACAGTTTACTGCAAGGTCTCTTGCACTTTCTCCTGAACCATTTAGTATTGGGCAGCAGTGGAGACGGTATACTGGGCTGGATGGACCCACTGGTCTGATCCAGCATGAGCGTTCTTATGTTCCCACTGCAGGAATAGATTAGCTCATTAATCAGGCCTACTAGCTAATTAATCCACCCAGCACCCCCGTGAGGCTGCGCAGCAATACCGATGTGTGCATGGGCGCTGGAATTACAGGGCTGTAAATCCAGCAAAGAAGGAGGGAGACATAATAAACCAACAGTGAGATTATTTTTTGTCATGGCTTTCACCACACTTTCCCCTCCCGACTTTATACGCCATGTGAATTCTCCATGTCTCCCGCAGGAAGAAACACTCTCCTTTGTCTCTGTCGTCGGCCTGTTTGCGTCTCTCTCCTCCCTGATCCATCTTGCCCCCCACCTCCCGTCAATCCCATTCATAATTTTCTTCTCCTCCTGACGGTGGAAGATGAGGGATAAAAAACTGTAAAAAGCAATTTCAACTTTAACATAAATGTGATGGCGGTTGTGGCTGCTGCCGCCTCCCGTCGCTGTGGACCACTAAACAAAGGAACCCAGCCTAGCACCCCGGGCCATCTGTGCCACGTCTCTCATTGATCCCAGTGGTGCAGTGGTGTAGCCAAACTAGAACAGGTGAGGATTCGCCCTCATGCAGGGACGGACCAAGTTAGAGGTGCAAGGCATCCAGAGGTGGCGTCTTTCCTTTCCCTAGTCCCCCGGGGCTCCCTAGGTGGGGTCTCTGGCCTGTGACCAGACGAGATGATCACCGTCCTTCTGGCCTTAAAACTGATGACTAAATGTTGTCTGATTGCCCTAACATTGTTAGCTCCTGGGAGCAGGGCCTGCCCTCCTTGAGTGTTTGGAAGGAGCCCACTATGATGTGGGCACTGCCATAAATATACAAATAATTGTTAATGCTGTTCCCGGGGGTGGGGGCCCCAACTGAACCTCACTACCCCAGCCTGACCACCCCTGGCACACCCGCAAATGGGCACCACAATATGAAGAAGAAAAAAATGACCAATGACAGATGTTGTGCCGTTCCGTGTCTCCCAGCCCTTCCCCCGTTCATTTTGACAAGTGTCATTCATTTACTAACAAAACTAGATTCACGCTTTCCCAAAAAATAGACAGCAGACAAGTGGAATTTTGCAGGGCAGAAATATATAGAGAAGCCCAGCTGTAGCAAGAGCGTGAGATACGTATAATGTACAATGCTGTGTGGGTCTGTTGATGTAACGGCTTCTGTGTACGGTGTGCAGATAGATGTACTGCAGGCGTCTATCAAGATCTCCATGTGCTGTACTCTCCTATGGCTTTGTGTGTGTGCGTGTGTGTGTGTGTGTGTGTGTGTTAGAATGGGTAGATGTGCTGTGTCCACAGTCTCTTTCATGCATCTGTGTCAAGTGGAGTTTGGGTTCAAGGGGGTGGGGGCTACCTGCAGCTCAGGGCCCGAACTCACTGTCACGCTGGGGGCATTTGTGCACTTACAGATGCGGATGACAATTACTGGCACCTTTTTGTGCCCACCCTGCTGTTCAGAATTTCTTTGTTGGTGGAATGGCAGCCAGGTTCACCCCCGCCCATCCATAGGGCACGGACCTGCCTCAGACAGGCCGGAGAAGGAGGGGGGAAGCAATCAGCCGGCGTTTGCATATTCAGAGCAGGTGGAGGCCCATATGCCTAAGATGCACCAGACAAAATTAGCCCCTATAATCATAATCAAATGTGCATTTATGCTGGGGGAACGGAAGGGCTGGCGGACGAGCTGGATAATTATGAAACCGAGCATGTGCACAGTGGTTTTGCAACAATTATGCCTAGCTCAGCAAGTTGGGAATGATGCTTGTTACAACAACCCTCAATCTCCCCTCCCTCCTCCCACCCACACACGGGAGTTTGTTCTCCAGAAGGATGTGCTAGATGCAAGGTGCCATCGTGTTTCCTCCATGAAGTTCCCTTCTTAAAGAGAGCAAGCAGGCTCCCAAGGAGGGAGCATGGCTGGTCCGCAGGGTCCCAATGCTTTTCTGACCCCAAAGAACGTCCCAGCTTTCGGGTGTTCTGCAAACAGCAAATGATCACTGGGTGACAGAGGCTGGCTTGGCTGTCCACAAACTCTCTGTTCCCCAGCTTTAAGCATTCACTGATAACTTCATAGCCTTACCATATGCCCACCCCACCCTGTGCCCCTAAGCACGGTTACTGTGGTTTGCATTAGTGTTTGCTAAGTATTATTATGCCATGTTATTTCCTGGCAGCTTTGGCTTCTTTTAGGTGGTTCCCTCCTCTCCAGGAACTCCACCAATAACTCGTGCACACTCGGTGTGATATAACCGGAAGACGGGGGAGGAGTAAGTCCTCCCCCTTCAAAACCCCAGAGAATAAGAACCATCTCAATGAAATGTCACCCCACAATCCGAGTTAACAATGCCTTTGCCCCAGCATGGATTGTGGACTGAAGCTTTTACAGGAGGGATTCGTACTGTGACTCTGGATACACACACCCAGCTTCAGATATCCCCCTCCAGGATCATGTCGTTCCCACCCACTCCCCCCATCTTGCCTATCTTCCCCACTTCTTGTGAGATTGTATTATTTCCATGGGCCTCTTCAAGAGTGTGTGTGTGGGGGGGTGTCCACTCCCTCTCAGTGCAGCAAGGGTTGTTGTGCCTGTCTCCTGTTATGGGGGGTGGGAATGGAGCTGACAGTTTAAATTCATCTGCGGACTCCGATGCTCGGGGGCTAATGTCACGCAGCATTTCTCTGAATGAGCCCTGCGGGAACGGGAATGCTAATAGAGCACTGTCTTCGGCACATGTCTCCACAGTAACGTCCAAATACGCGTGTGCATCTATGTGAGAACACTGCACTGGCGAAATAAGGGAGAAAAAGGTGTGCTCACTGGCCATGTGTGTTGGAGAGAAGCATTAGTGTTCGCTAGTTTTGTCACTAGTGTTCACTGCCTCTTGCCATGGGGGTTTACAGTTTGTTGTGCAAATGCAGCCTAGTGCCAAGCAAACATGTACGCAGGAAGCTATTCTGTGTGTTTCACAGTGCGCGCACCTGAAGAGGATGGTAACAGATTTGTTTCTCTCTTTTCAAATAACTTTTCCTGCTGCTTTTCCGACATGCTTGGAGTACTGAAACATTCCCACCGACATTCAGACCCATCAGGGTTAGCATCTTAGTTGTTGTTGTTGTTATTTATTTGTGTTACTATGGGGCCTAAGACCCCTAGTCTGGAACCAGGACCCCTTTGTGCTTGATGCTGCTGTGAGGGTACATTTTTGCTCTGTTTCCGAGGTGCCCGGGTACCGTCGTGAGGGAGGGACCAGTAACAGGAGAGGAAGTACCAAAGTTCTCCTTTCCTCTGGTCTTCATCGAAGAGTCACGCCCGGTTAGTTTGGGTTCACTGGTTCCAAGTCCTGATTCCTTTAGGGAACGACATGATCCCCCGAAGCAGCATCTTTGGTCAAACTGCACCTCTGATTTTAAAACAATCTCTTTGCCTTGCTACATATGGCAAAGGGGTTAATTGGCCCCCCTCACTTGTTTCACTCCTGCTTGGCCGCCGATCCGGTAGGTTGCCCTGTGCAATCCAGGAGGCAGTCAGCTCTCCGGCTAGCAGTTGATTATTTGATTAGCCTTTGTGCTGTGTCATTAGCCTGCAGATCCTGCCACACTGCATGGCAACCACAGAGGCATGTCAGCTAAGAGGGAGCATTGCACCTATGCAAAGGTCACAGCTAGGTTCTGCACCCACCCCCTGCCTACTCCCGCCTGCCTGCCAACCCCCGCTGTGTTTTGCAACTAAGCAGTAATCTGAAAAGGCAACTGCTATGACCCTTTCAGGGAAATAATTCCACCTCCAGAAGCCAAGGTGCAGCCTCTTCCCTAAAATCCTGGCTAGGACAGAGATGCCCTTAGCAAGGGTATGAAGTGGGTCAAATGGACCTTTTTTTCTTTGTAGCACTGCACGAGTAGCACTTCAATACCCAGCGTTACAGAAATGTCTCTGTCCACTTCCGATGTCTAGCTCAGCACAAAGGAATGTTCTATAGATGCAAAAATACCTGCTTGCGTTTTCAGTCCATTATCCAGTTCAGGGATGTATATCAGCTGATGTCTATTTGTCTACATACTTGCCTCCTTATAAGAACAAATGGAAGTCAGAGAAGGACCAGGACTAAGATCTCTTTGAGTTTTGTAATGGATTCTATCTGGGCATGTTTGCTTTCCACCAGCACCAGTGTTTGCTGGCCAAAAAACAAACAAAAAGGAAGTTTGGCAGGAAGTGAACATCAATGCCACATTCCCAAAACCTGAATGTCTAATTCGCAGGTACAAGTATTCACTTGAACTGCTGGGGAACAGAGCCAAATATCATCTGACTCAACTGACCAATCCTTAGTCTGAAGGCTGAATATTTACCACCAATTTTTCCTTTTAAACAAAATCCAGTAAATAGAGGTGAGGAAATAGCTGGGAGGGATGGAAACAGGAAAACAGGCTAGAATTGTAAATGAACTATCCATTGCAAGATTTTCTCTGCACTTGAATAACATTGACAAAGAACCGAATTATCCAGCCAAATCCCCTTCAAGTTGGTGGGAATCTTTCCCTTGGCTTTGCAGCAGACCCCATGTCATTTTTAAAAAAGGACAGGGAACAGACATTGGAAATATATTTTTCTGGATGTCTGAGTTGCTTTCCTCTATGGATTATGATGCCATAGTAGTTAGCAGAATGTATAAGGAGTTGCTTTGGGGGCTGTATTTTCACTACCACTATGCCTGCTCTGCTTGGGAGCAGGCATCTTTGAGGCTCTGGTGGATTTCTCTGGCAGACCACTGGTGCCTTCTTCCCCATTGTGAACATGAAGTATCAGGGTGAGCTGTGATTTTTCATTTCAGTGCCGTCTCAAACCAGGTCCTCAGCTGGTACAAACCGTCGTATCTGTGCTGAAGTCAATGGAGCTGTGATGATGCACACGAGCTGGGGATCTGCCCCAAGTTGGTTGCTCAGCCGGAACTCGCATGTGGTAAATTCGGCTAGAGTGACACGAGCTGTTATGTGGAGGGTCATCCTGGTTACTACATACTGAACAAATGTGCCCATCCTGCTAGCAGTGGAATCATGGGGAGAACTGACTTCCCTGCGGGCCTGATCCGACAAATGCACACCACTGAACGTGGCGAGTGCGAACCACCATGTGCTGCAGCCGTATTGAATTCACTGGGGTGGCTCTCACTGGTACTCACAGGTGGCATTTGTAGAGTGACTTCACTTCATCTCTAACGACCCCTGTGTTTGGAGCAGTGTTGTACATTTACGGGGTTTCGCAGCACTGGGAGCATTTGTGTGTTAAAAATGGATCTTCTATTTCTTAAAGAGACTGGATGTCTCTGCTTGGCATCGGCATGCACCACTTCCGTTATTCCTGTGAAGACAACATTTGAGCCTTTCTTTTTAGTAAAATAAAGCACAAATGCTCTTCAGTGGAAATAATAATCGAGGTTACTCGATGGCTGTAACCTGATAATGAATTCTAGCTTTCATGCACCAAATCTGACAATGGCACACTGAGCATCTGCTGCTCTCATTTTAAGGAGATGCTAAAAGGCCTGATTCTTCTCTCACTTAAAATGTCAAAGATGTTACTCCCCATTTACACCAGCATTAGTGAGAGCACAATCAGCCCTCAAAATTTAAGTTGACTCACGTACCAATCATCATTTCTGGTGTCGCGAGTATAAGTCTTTTTAACAGAATGTTTTAACTGAGAGATTATCTAGAATTGTAAATATCACACTAGTGAAAATACATATTTGACAACCACAAGTATCAATGGGAGCTAAGACAGAATGCGGCTGGTCACTGAGACAGTCCTGTACAGAGACAACAGAAAGTAAGTCAAACCTACATAGCAGTTGGAAGCCACTTCAGATAGGAGGAACCATTTAAAAACAGTTCCCATTCCCAGGTTCTGCTATGTGATGATGCAGATTCAGTTTCTGGTTTGTGGTGGCAATTTTTCTGATAAAATTAATTTTTTGACAGATTGTGGCTCTCTGGTAGGAGTAAAACTCCAATTTTATTGGTGCTTAAAAGAAAATGGTTTAACTTAAATTATATAAAAAATTGCCTCTTTCTCCCAGTGTGCCCGTGCAGCTGGGGGGGGATCTTTAGTGATGAACAGCCCCTGCCACAGTTTTCAACTCTGCAGAAATTGTCAATTCACGGTGTTTTCTGTGTATATTTATAACAACTCTAGCCTCAGAACTTGGCTCCAGTTGGGTTTTTATTGCGTTTAACCTAAAGGCCACTCACCCGAGTTATAGTTGATTGTGTGGCTCTGTATGTTCCTGTACAGTCAATGAAAGGTAGCGCTGCGATATGCATAGAGGATACAATCATTCCAGCCCCTCGGCCCAATTACAAACACTGCAGAGATTCAGAAGTTCAGCCCTGTTTTCTTCAGAAGTGGAAACAACTTAGAGGCAACATGGAATTGTGTCAATTCCATTTCTATAAATTGCCCAAAATTATAATTTGGGGCTAAATCCTCCTCTTCCTTACATGGATAAAATTTCCATGTATCCAGTTGTATCACCGGGGAGAATTTCATCTAGTAATTTTTCACAGACTTTAAGGGGAACATTTTCAAAGACCTGTGGAAATTGAGGGTCTTTGTCCTTTATGCCTTTAAAAATCTCCCCCTCATGTTTTCTTTAGTGCCAGACTCTCCTAGTTGATCTCATTTCCAGCGTGAAGAGGCTGATCCAAAGCCCAGTGAAGTCAACGGGAGTCTTTCCATTGATTCTTCAACAGGCTTTGGATCAGATCTGAAATTCTCACATGTCTGAAAGAGAACCACGCCAGCAAACCTGGCATGTCCCCATTAGCTTGTGCAGAATAATCCAAAATATTCCTTGTTGGCATTTTCCTTTTGAGAAAAGTTTTTCTTGCCTTTATTTTTTGTTTTAATTGATGGAGGAGTTATGCAGTGAACAGAAATGCAGTGAGATAAAGCAGGAGAATCTTTTCCCAAAGATGTTCTTGTGAATATAATGTCATTGTTCCAAAGTTTATTAGAAGAGGCTTGCAGTATTTGGGAAAAGCAAGGAAAATATATGTCTGTTTGTCTGTCTGTCTGCTGGAGGGGAGGAGACTGAGTCCATGTGTGAGTGCATATGTGTGCGTAGGCACATTAAAAATCCTCTCTTTATGGAGAAAACTTAGAGAGCTGTGAAGAGGGGAAGAATTTAATGGAGGCAGGCACGTTACTCACACACATGAATGATACTGAAGAGGATTTAAACTAGAATTAGCTACTCCCAAACATTGCAGGTCAACTGGCTAAATACCAGCAACTCTCCTGGCAATAAATTAATGAATTCTCCCAGTCTTGCTGGGGGTGTCGGGTGAATTCTTCTTTTATTCTGTGCCAGGCGGCAGCAGGGGGAGAAGAGAAGTAGAAAGGGGAGTGGGGCAGAGAAGGTGACTGTGTGCTCCATAAATATTATATTGGAACTCCTTTGCGTTTTCGACTGGGCTGGGTGATAGTCGGGCCAGACAATGCCTGCATTGAAGTGTCAGGCACTGGCTAGACAGCCCAGCTGTTGTGAACGGGCTGCGCAGCGGGTGAAAAAGGACCCAGGGGTTCAAGGTCAGAGGTAGCCCCTCGTGTATTATTCAGCCAAGCCCCTTTATTTTTGTCCATAAAACTAATAAAATTCACTGGCTGTTACATGCCGAACATACCAACTGGCTGCCAGTGCCAGTCGGGAGAATAGGGGCTGGAACTAGGGGGGCTGCCGCACCCCCTGGCTGAAAGTGGTGTCCATCATGTGCAGGGTTTGCAATTTGGTTCAATGACTCTCAGCACCCCCACTATGTGTAGGGTGAGCAGATGTCCTGTTTTTATAAGGACAGTTCCATTTTTTGGGACTTTTTCTTATACCCACCACCCTCTGTCCCGTTTTTTCACAGTTGCTGTCTGGTCACCCTAACTATACACATTGTTCCAGCACCCCTGATCCGGGGGCCCTGAGAGCGACCTGCTCAGGGGCTGACAAAGACATAGCTCCCACCTCACCCCCCGCAACGCATGTGTCCACGTGAACACACGTGCATGTGCTGGTGGCTCAGAACCGCCTCCCCCCCCCCCGTGCCTTTGCTGGGAGGTTAATGAAAGAAGCAAGGGGGCAGAGGGGAGGGATGATGCTCTTTGGGTGTATCAAGGGGGTCGATGCCAAAGAGGGAGCACGGTTCTTTAGACTGGGGTTCAGCGCCCAAGTCTCCCTGATTGCTCGAGTGTTGTGCACAAGTGTACAACTAGAAGGAACAAGGCTGTGTTAAGAAAAGAGACGCTTAGGGCCCGATCCTTGGCACTGCTCCATGGAAGTCACACCAAGCTGAGAATCTGTCCTGTAGGCTGAATAGACATAAAACTTCCTGCTGGTGAGATGGATCTGGCTGAGGCATCAGCTCCCCAAGGGGAGGGGAGACAGCCCCATCGCTCCCTGCCATGAAAAGGATCTACCTGGGGAATCATCTTCCCAGGGAAGCTTGGGACCAGACTGGGCAAAACAACAGAGAATGTAGCTAGGGAGGTGATCCTGCTCTGTCACTGGGAGACGGCCAGGACTGGTCTTAGCAGGACTTCTCTATGCAAACTGCTCTGATTCCAACCTCCCAGGTTAGGTCTTTCTGTGTGTCCACATGTTCACACTGTGCTCATCATGGCGGGGTTTAGAAAGGGCAATTGACAGGCAGATCTGAATTGCTTTAGCCCAGCTCTGGCCTAGCTCCTCAGTGGGCCTGGAGCCATCTCATGCTGCTCAGAAGTGGGACTTTAGGGTCGCTGTGATTCTACACACACTGCCCTGAAACCTGCGACTTTAGTTGGAAAATTTTTGCTCATGGAAAAAAATAGGAAAAGTTTTAGATTTTTTATATCTTCTGCACCCAGAAAACTGGGGGAAAATGGCAGGAACAGGCTCCAATGCTCTGGCCAGGCCCTGCATGGCTCCGTTCTGCAGCTGGCTCTAAGATTCAGGGGTCTGGAGTCGAAAAGAAGTGCCTGGGAGGTTATTCAAACTGATCTCAACGTGGGGGCCTGGGATTCAAAGGCACTGAGCACACCCAAACCCAGCTAATGCCAATGGGACCTTCCAGTGTCCAGCGTCTCTGAACGTCAGGGCTAGCAAAGCCCGCCAAGGGGAGGGGGAAGTGGGTGTGATTGGTGTCACCGAAGCCCCAGATGATATAATAGGGAAGCATATAAGCAAAAGACACTTGTTTGCAAGGGGTTTGGAGTGGACTGTGGGTTTCCTTCCCATGGGGCAGTGGAAAGGAGTCTCTGTTGGTGTCTTTCTGTCTGAGTTCCTATTGCAGTGGGTACTTACTGCTTCTGAGATGTGCCTGTGTTCATGACGGAAGGGAACCTAGGGCTTTGGATAGGCTTCTTTTTAGTATTTTAAATCTACATAAATGCTTTGTGCATGCGTGTCTGTCACTGCATTTGAAAGCGATGGAATTCTAGGCACAGTGCAGTGGGCCACGGACTGGGGGTACCAATGCTTCAGAAGCTCCATCGGGGTGCCTGGAGCAAGCCTCGTGTGCAGCTGCCCAGGCACACGTTATTTCTGCCTAGAGTCTGTCCAGTCTGCTCCCAGGGCTGTGTGTGGGGCTGCGACCTGGTCTGGGGGTGACCAGCCGATATCCACTGCCTGTGCACCTCTTCTGACCTACTTCAGCCTTATTTTTATGATTTAATGGCTCACAGGCTGTGTGCTGCTGGCCCTCTCTGCACTGTGGTGATTTTCTCCCTATGGGTATAAACAGTTGGACCCTGCATTCCCTCCTGGCTCCTATCTGCAGAGAGCATACCCAGCAGGGGCAGCCAGCTTCTGTTTTGCTGTGTGATGGGGTTATTGCTTTTCTTTGCCTACGTGCCACGCTTGCCAAAATGATGCCCTCAGGAGTGTGTGGACAGCTTTCCAGATCATTGGTATCCAGCGTGTTGTGCGTGTGTGTGTGTGTAAGTGACTGGACACTTGCAGGAAGTCAAGCAATAAGACAGCTAGTGAAAAAACTTGTACCTGGATGATGCAGCACTCACACACATGTGATTGGAAATGCCCAGCCAAAGGTGCAGGTACGCCCACCACCACCGCCCTCCCTGTTCCCTAGCCCCTGAGCTCACAGATTGTAATCACAGCACCACGAGAACTTGTCTTTTAGAATATTTTACTACATATTAGTCAATCTCTTAGCAACCCTTGTTTCCATGGCAAAGAACCTTTGTGCTGATGCTGAGCTTAGCTTTAAACTGTAATTCTGTTAATTTCATTCTCAGTATCAGTGCTGCCCCAGCTCCATTCTGCCCCAGAATCCAGCCTTGAAATGTCAGCAGGCAGTAATCAGGGGGGTTAAAATCTAGTCTGTCTTGTAGAATTTGCCCTTGGTTGGGGTTTTAAAACACAGATCTGGGGAAATACCCCAGGTGTCCCAGAGGCACCAGGAGAGAGAAGGGAAGGGGAGATTTCCCTCCATATTTCTAAAGAAATCCCTAACATGAGGTTCCTCCTTCCCAGACAAGTAGAAAGTTTGTTTTCTCTCTCAAGGTTGCTGTCCCGCTTCAGCCTTTAAGCCAGTCAGGGTCTCTTCTGGGACCAACCTGGCTCATTCACAACCTTGGCATTACTGTGTAGTTCACAGGATTTAGAACCAGGGCTGTGTCCAGTTTTAGTTTAATGTAACAGCTCCTGGCAAGCCATGGACAAGTGACTGCAGCAGGTCTGAAATGAGCCTTGTGACTCAGGATGGCAAGCAGGGCTGGGTAAAGAAGCGGTGATGCTCAGCTCTTGCAATGCACCGGTCAGCCCAAGCTCTCAACCAGAAAGGAATTGAGACTCAGGGTTCCCTGTGAGTTAGGTACTGGGGTAGCCCCATTTTGCATTGGGGAGCCCGAGGCACAGAGGGTGAAGTGCCCTAAGGACATACAGAAAGTCAGTGGCAGAGCTCATCTTTGAACCCAGGAGTCCTGACTCCTACTCTTCTGTTCCACACACTCCTCTCCCGAAACTCGGATTAGAGCCCAGGAATGCGGCCTACCAGTCTGTCCTGCTCTGATCAGCAGATCTACTTCTTGCAACGTATCTGTGGTGAGGAGGGCCGAGGGAAGACCTGCTCTCACAGGGCTGTCTGGTCTATGAGGTCTTTCTCTTCTGTCCATCGGGCCACCAAAACGTAGTAGGTGGGATCTTTGGTCCAGCTCCCTATAGGGTCCAGCTGGAGCCAGGGAACACCACCAATGTATTCCTTATCCAGTTTGAAAACTGTTACTGTGTGGAAGAAACTGTGGTCTAGTAGCAGAGGGCTGGTAGTCAGGACTCCTGCGTGCTCTTCGCAGCCCTCTGGGCACAGGTTCATTAAATGACCTCACTTCTTTTTTGGTTGACCCGTCTGTACAATGGACATAACACTGCCTACAGGAAGGATGGTGAAGACTGATTTTAAAATATTTTGAGCTCTTCAGCTAAAACGCAAAGTGGAGTTATTCTTTCCTCCCTCCTTTAGCAGGTGGTTGGGTTTTGTTTTTAAATATAAGGATGTTCGTGAGGTTGGGACTGTACCCACCCGTTTGTTATGGTAGGGTTGCTTATGTATCCCACATTATATTGCATTATTACTGTAGCATTGCTTAGGAATACGGGGGGGTGCATCATATTAGTAGAAGGTGCCTTGGGAGCACTACGCTGGTGACACTTATTGATTAGTTTATTAAAAGAAAGCAGGGTCATTTAGGTGAGGGAGGAGTATCCTTAACAGGACAATGTGGGGGTTCTATCAGCCTTCCCCGCGCAGTGAGCCATTGAGTGCCCGCTCACCAGCAGTGCATGAAGAGGAGAGTTAGGGGGCTGGCTTGAGTCCCCAGGGAGGAGAAAAGAAGCAAAGATTATTTGTGTCTTTAAGCATCGCCAAGGTTTGCAGTGTGAGCTAATTCCCAGGAGAAACGGCTCTTGCAGGGACAGTGTTAACTGGTGCTTACTAGTACTACTACTGCTACTAATTAATAATAAAGATCAAAGGGGTGAGGGGTGGAAAGACAAAAAAAATAGGAAAACAACCAACTCAGATAATGATCTTTTCTTCCCAGGCATCATCATCATCATCATCATCCCCTAAATACCAATATAAAGTAGATAAAAGCTGCCCCTTAAAGGGAATCTGGCCATTTTGCTTTGGCCACAACACGGCAGCTCATGTTCACTTTGAAAAGTAAGTGTGGTGGTGGGAAGATTTAGGGTGGTGGGGTTTGCACAGGCATCTAAGGGAATCAGGTGCCTAGGTTTCAGGCTTACCTTCTGCAACTGTAAGCTCCTTGGGGCTAAGGGCTGTCTTTTTATTCTGTATTTGTACAGCACCTAACACAATGGGGTCCTGTTCTGTGCTTGGGGTTTCTAGGCAAAACCACAATACACATCAATAATAATAATAATTGATATTAGGAAATGCATTGTTTAAAAAACTACCGTGGAAATTATTTCTGTTTGTATCTCTTAATTTCAACTTTCCTCATTCTGGGAATCCCAGGGCCAGATTCTCAGCTGATCTAAATCGCTCTAGTACCATCAGAGTCAGTGAACCATGCTGATTTCCACCAGCTGAGGATCTGGCCCTGAAACACAGCAGCTCTGTGTTAGGCTAAGTTCAGGAAAGCTCTTAAGTGAGTGCTTTAATTTTAAGCATGTACTTAAGTCAATGGGACAAAAGCACATCCTTCAAGTTAAACAAATGCTTAAGTGTTTCCCTGAATTGGGGTCTTAATGCAGCAGACCCAGCAACTGAAATTGCTTAGAGAATGACAAGGAGCAGAATTGCAACTGACAAGCTGCTGTCCAGGCTGAGTGAATCCTTTCGTTTCAGCTTTCCCCTGAGTGCTAGAAATTCAGAGGCCAGATCCTCTTCTGGTGGGAATCAGCAAAGCTCAATGAAATTGACAACAGCTGAGCATCTACCCACATCCTGCCACAATTGCAGGGAGACAGGGCTCCGTTCTCATTCTGCTGATCTTAGCAGCCAGGCTCACGCTGACTTCAGTGGCACGGGGTGAGGTCCATGGTCTCCCAAAGGAGGATGTTTAGCCTGTCTATTGACAAAGCACCAGTCATCTTGGTATCTAGCCACCGATGTATCAAATATTCAACCGGCATTTCATTTGGCCATGATCCCACAAACTCCTTACTCCCCTTGACTTCAATGGGAATATCCACAGGAATAATAAGGACAACCCGCAGAACTGAAGGATCAGGCTATAGAAACTCCTAGATTCCAAGGATAGAAAGGACCACCTAGTCTGACCCTTCCCCTGTACAACCCAGGCCAGAGAATTCCCCCCAAGTAATTCTGAGAAGCAGATATTTTAGAAAAACCTCCAATCGTGATTTTAAAATTGTCAGTGATAGAGAATTCACCTCGACCCTTGGTAAATTGTTCTAGTGGTTAATTACCCTCCCTGTCAAAAATGTATACCTTATTTCAAGTCTAAATTTGTCTGGCATCAACTTTCAGTCATTGGATTCTGTTAGACCTGTCTCTGGCAGATTGTAAAGCCCACTATTAAATATTTGTTCCCTGTGTAGATACTTACAGACTGTAACCAAGTCACCCCTGAACCTTCTCTTTGTTAAGCTAAATAGATTGACCTTTTTGAATCGATCACTATAAGGCAGGTTTTCTAATTATTCTCATGGTTCTTCTCTGAGCCGCCTCCAATTTATCAACATCCTTCGTGAATTGTGGGCACCAGAACTGGACACAGGATTCCAGCCAGTCGCACCAATGCCAAATACAGAGGCAAAGCAACCTCTCTGCTCCTACTCAAGATGCCCCTGTTTATACCTCCCAGTATCACATTTGCTCTTTTGCCTTCAGTGTCACACTGGGAGCTCGTATCCAGCTGATTAGCCACCAAAACCCCCAAGTCTTTTACAGAGTCCCTGCGTCCTCGAATAGAGTCCCTCACCCCGTAAGTGAGGCCCACGGTCTTTGGTCCTAGATGCAGACATGTTCATTTAGCCATATTAAAAGGTATTCTGTTTGCTTGTGCCCAGGTTACCAAACAATCCCGAGCACTCTGAATCGGCGACCAGCCCTCTTCACTATTTAACACTCCTCCAATGTTACTGTCATCTGCCAACTTTAACAGTTTTCTTCTAGGTCATTGATAAAAACATCAAATATTATAGGTTCAAGTACTGATCCCTGCAAAATCCCACTGGAAACGCACCCGCTATATGATGGTTCCCTGTTTACAGTTACATTTTGAGACCTATCAGTTAGCCAGTTTTTAATCCGTTTAATGTGTGCCACATTCATTTTATATTGTTCTAGTTTCGAATCAAAATGCCTTGCGGTACCAAGTCAAACACTTTATAGATGTCTAAGTATATTATGCCAACACCATTACCTTTATCAACCAGACTTGTAATCTCATCAAAAAAAGATATCAAGTTAGTTTGATAGGATCCATAAATCCATGTTCAATAGCATTAATTACGTTGCCCTCCTTTAATTCTTTTTTAAT
This sequence comes from Gopherus flavomarginatus, assembly GCF_025201925.1. Taxonomy (NCBI): domain Eukaryota; kingdom Metazoa; phylum Chordata; order Testudines; family Testudinidae; genus Gopherus; species Gopherus flavomarginatus. Next base: position 14,422,410 of record NC_066640.1, read on the forward strand.
CAAGGGCCGTATCAGCCACTCCGTTATCTTGCCCAGGATTGATGTCAGGCCAACAGGCCTATAATTACTTGGATCATCCTGTTTACCCTCTTTAAAAATTGGTACAACCTTAGTTTTCTTCCAGTCCTCTGGAACTTACCGCATGCTCCACAATCTACTGAAAATCAACATTAACAGTCCAGCGAGCTCCTCAGCCAGCTCTTTTAAAACTCTTGCATGCAAGTTATCTGGACCTGCTGATTTAAAAATGTCTAACTTTAGTAGCCTCTGTTTAACCGCCTCCAAAGATACTAGTGATATGGAAAAGGTATTATCATCACCATATGATGAAACTATATCATCTGTCCCCCCCCCCCCCGCGCCCACACCCCAATATTGAGAAGCTTCTATGCCCCTTGATCTCACAAAGGCTGGACATATGCTTAACTTTAAGCATGTGAGTCAGCCTCACTAGTCTGAAGATGGAGCTTGATAAATTTCTGAACAGAATTATGTGACAAGGTTATCTGTACTAGCAGGGACTGGACTGAACGATCCAGGAGGTCCCATCCAGTGCTGTGTGAATCAACAAGCCAACTCATGTACACAAGTCTTTGCAGGATCAGGATCCTAGTTTGAATGATTGTGTTGTTATTTAAGCTTTATCCTGTGGTGTTCCTAAGGGCCACAACCAGGCTGGGACCCCATTCTGCTAGACGTCATACAAACATAGAGAAAGGTGGCAGGAAGTTTTACTACAAACACATGTATGATTTTTGGCCTGGTCACAGCCCTTCAAACCAGCATCTTTCCAGCAGTCTTGTGTTTTATGGAGCTGGTCAATATTTTTCATAGAAGCAGCTTTCCTGTCGGAAAATGTTATTTCATCAGAACTGAAACTTTCTGCAAGAAAATGTCAGTTTTAACATTTTAACACATTTCCAATTTGAGAAAATCCAGGTGATATTTTTTCTTTCTTGTAGACATTCTGAAACAATCCTCGTTTTTTCATTGTGAAACACTGATTCTAAATTAAAAACGCCACCTTAAAATAGCTTTTTCCTTTTGATCAAAAGTGTCAAAAAAGCCCAACCATTTGTTTTGGGTGATTTCCAATTCAAACGCTTTGGGAAATTTTTCATATTTTGACTCTCCATTTTGACTCAGCACAGGGAACTAATTCTGACACGGTGACGTTTCCTGCCAGACAAAATTCCATTTGCCAACCAGCCCCAGTATTTATTATAAACTGGTGGGTCCCCATTTGCAGATAAACCCAATGGCATCTCTGATGGGATTCTGCCTCCATGAGCTGCATTCAGGGTCTGGGTGCTACTTCAGCACTCTGTTCTCAACACACCTGAGCCACAAATGCAATTCGAAGAAAGAGACAGAGAATGAAACCTTTGTCCCTTTCCAACTGTTCAAGGACAAGCAGAATTCAATGTGATTCCAGTTTGAGTCCCCCTCCTCCCCAAACTCGTGTACTTGGTTTAAAGTGAGGGGGGGAGAATGGCTCTTTCTTTCAGTTCATAATCAAAATATTTGCCATCCTGAGCAATTTGCCTTCACAGCACATAGAAAAGGAGCCTAAGCGACTCTAAAAGGAGCCTTGTCCTTCATCGGGGAGTTGAATAGACGTCTCTGGTCACAGGTTTCATAATGAAGCACTGGCAGCACTGAACTGAAGGGTGTTATTGCAGCCTCTCGCTTTTCTTCTTCCGAGAGCAAGAATGCGAAATAAATCTCCCTCCCCTCGGCCTCCTACTGCTGTTTACGGGAAGCCCGTTAGATCCCAGCCCCCAGGGGCAACTGGTCAGGGTCGGGGCTGCAAAGGAATCTTTATTTACCCTATTTAATCTCACGTAGTAGAAAAACTGAGACCTCCTTCCTCCCAGTACAACGTTTATTGAATTCATACTAATGAAAGGTTGGACACAATTCAAGGCTGGAAGCTGAAGCTAAACACATTCAGACTGGAAATAAGGTGCATGTTTTTAACAGTGAGAATAATGGACTGACCAACAGTCGTGGGGGATTCTCCATCACTGACTATTTTGAAATCAAGCTGGAATGTTTTGCTAAAAGATCTGCTCTAGGGCTTACTCTGGGGGAATTCTCTGTCCTGTGTTATACGGGGGAGGTAGGAGGCAGATTGGTTGGTCACAGGGATCCCTTCTGGCCTGGGAATCTATGAATCTAACTAATTCCTACAGCGATGGTGGCTCTGAAGGAACCTTCACACACACACACACACACACACACACACACACACACACACACACACACTCTCTCTTACTCTTTAAAGCTAACAATGAGGAGAGAGGGGTGTTTCCCTTGCTTTGCAGCTTCAATTTTTCACTAAATCTTTTTTTTTGAAAAATCTCTTTGCATTGGTTTGGGGGAGCACTGTGGGCTTTGAGTCCAAAATCTTGAGTAGATTGGACAATGCCTTCATTTTTAATTTAGAAAAAGAGCTTTTATTTTTTCCCAGCTTTGTTTTTGTTTTTAAAATCCATCCTGGGCTAGGTCCAGCTGATAAAACTAATGCCAATAAGCATCCTCTGCTCCCACTGACTTTAAGGTATGTCATAAACAGATAGCTAAGGGTTAATGTCTCTTTCACCTGAAGCACCTGACCAGAGGACCAATCAGGAAACCGGATTTTTTCAACTTTGGGTGGAGGGAATTTTGTGTCTAAGGTCTTTGTCTGTCTGCCTGCTTTCTCTGAGCTTTGGAGAAGTAGTTCTACTTTCTAGTCTTCTGTTTCTAAGTGTAAGGACAAAGAGATCAGATAGTAAGTTCTATGGTTTCTTTTCTTTGGTATTTGCATGAATATAAGTGCTGGAGTGCTTTAATTTGTATTCTTTTTGAATAAGGCTGTTTATTCAATATTCTTTTAAGCAATTGACCCTGTGTTGTATCATCTTAATACAGAGAGCATTTGTATGTATTTTTCTTTCTTTTTATATAAAGCTTTCTTTTAAGACCTGTTGGAGTTTTTCTTTACTTCAGGGAAATTGAGTCTGTACTCACCAGGGAATTGGTGGGAGGAAGAAATCGGGGAGATCTGTGTGTTGAATTGCTAGCCTGATATTGCATTCCCTCTGGGGGAATAGGAAAGTACTTTTTGTTTCCAGGACTGGGAACAGAGAGGGAGATTCACTCTGTTTGGATTCACAGAGCTTGTGTCTGTGTATCTCTCCAGGAGCACCTGGAGGGGGGAAGGGAAAAAGGATTATTTCCCTTTGTTGTGAAACTCAAGGGATTTGGGTCTTGGGGTCCCCAGGGAAGGTTTTTCAGGGGGACCAGAGTGCCCCAAAACACTCTAATTTTTTGGGTGGTGGCAGCAAGTACCAGGTCCAAGCTGGTAACTAAGCTTGGAGGTTTTCATGCTAACCCCCATATTTTGGACGCTAAGGTCCAAATCTGGGACTAAGGTTATGATATGGTGTAGCAGCGGTTACGGCATAGACGATAAAACTAATGCCAATAAGCATCCTCTGCTCCCACTGACTTTAAGGTGACCCGACTTCTTATCTATCCTCCTCTCCCTGCTACCTCCCTTTATCTGTGGCGATATTGTTTGGTTGTGTTATAGTAACCCCAGCTGAAATCCAGCCCCCATGTGCTAGGCAGCTCACAGGCAGAGAAACAGTCCCTGCCTCTACCTCTCACAGTCTGACAGGACAGGCACAGGCTGGGAGGAGAAACAGAGACACCTGTGACTGTAGCAAAGTCAGGAATAGAGCCCAGGTCTCCTGAGTTCCAGGCCAGTGCCCTGTCTACTAGGCCATGTGCATCTAGCAGTTGCCACTTCTCCCTGTCCCTTCACCTCAGCCCTCTCTGCCTTGGGGATCTGCCCCCATTCTAGCCCTTGGCAACCAGGCACTAGGGCAAAGCCCTAGCATAGACAAGCAAAGCTGTGATTTGCACCAGCTCACTCCTGCATGAACCACAGCTGCACCAGTGCAAATCATGGTTTACATGGAGGCATTTGTACTGGTGCAGCTACATTGATAGCTGGTCACCAGGGGCCGGAATCGGGGCAAATCCTGGATTGGAACTAGTATTCTAGTGCTGCTGAGCCCCCCATTCCATTTCTCAAGTCTCCTTAGCCAGCCTGGGGTATCTGCTCCACATACACCCCCCGGTGTACGTGTCTAAGGCAAAACTCCCTTGAGAGGAGAACTATAGACATGGATAAAAAAAAGAACTAGATAAATTCATGGGGGACAGGTCCATCAATGGCTATTAGCCAGGCTGGGCAGGGATGATGTCCCGAGCCTCTGTTTGCCAGAGGCTGGGAATAGGCGACAGAGGATGGATCACTTGATGATTACCTGTTCTGTTCATGCCCTCTGGGGCACCTGGCATTGGCCACTGTCAGCAGACAGGATACTGGGATAGATGGACCTTTGGTCTGACCCAGTCTGGCCATTCTTATGGTCTTACATTTCGATGGCATTAGAGTATTTTGCTTCAGAACAGGCTTCAGCCTCTCGAACTTGCCCCAAATGGCATTTATAGTATTTTCAGGGCTTTATCCCGTCTTGCGCACCAGTCAGATGCTGCATGATGTTGACACAGCATGTGCTCTCCTGCTGCACTCCAAACCCTGCTCCCAAGGTGACCAACACAGGAGCACCCCACTCCCTTCGCTCCCAACCCAGGAGCAGCCTGCTCCCTGCGTCCTGCAGGGCGGTGCTGGGTCAGAGCCTAGCACGATGAGGTACCGGTCCGTGTCTGAGCCTTGTAGATGCTACTGCAATACAGATACTAAATAAGAATTAACATTCCACTCTACTGTAGCTCATCACCGTCCTAGTCGGAAGAGTGAAAGATGACAAGAGCAGGCTGAGTCACCCAGCACACGGGGGATAAAGGGAAGAGAAAGCCCTGGGAGCTCCCAGTCTTAAAGCATCAGCCTATGAGATTTCCAAGGGAAAGACCTGAGGAACGGCATTCTCTGGGTCTGCAGCTCCAGAGTTATGGGGCAAACCTGACGCTCCCCAGCCCAATAGCAAAACCACCCTTTGCTTGCCGCACTGAGGCGTCATGAGGGTGGAACAGACAGTTAGCAAGAGTGGTGCTGTACGAGGTGGTTCTCCTCCCCCTCGCTGGACTAAATTACTCAGCAGCCATGGAGCATTTAGCAGAGAAAGGTCCTGATTATAGCCCAGTGGGCGTCAGGTTCTTACCTCTGCTGGGTGGCCTTATTCATCTGCTCTTGATCTTCCTTGGCTCAAGGGGAAAAGGTCCCCTTGTGTTCCCCCTAATGTGAATTCAGGTCAAGACCCTCTGAGGTTTGGTTGGTTGGGGCCCAGTGTGTTGCTTGGACTGTGGTGAATTGTAGCTTAGGAACATCACTGAATGTGTGTGTGGGGTGGGGGGGAGAATCCCTTCTCGATGCCAACAAAATACCTCCCCCCTCCCTGCATACACACACACGATTGGCTTGGAGCAGTTGCTGGTCACCATGTAACTCTTCCTGGAGAATCACTGCAGAAAAAGGAAGGAAAATTCCCTCAAGCAAGCGCGGCAGGAACATGAAATAAAGACCAAAGAGCGTTTGGATGGGCCCGTCACAAAGGAGGTGGCCTGGGGCTCAGGAGATCTCTGTTCCTTAGTGCACAAGGAAACAAGCTCAAAGGAGATTTAATTTCAAACTGAAACACGACACAAATTTTCGGGGGTGGGGGTGTGTGTGCCAAGGAACAACTGTCACGGAGTCCCCGGGCGATGCTCTGGAACTGCTCCCCACCAAGCCAGTCAGGACTTTGGGGAGCCTCCTCTCCCTTGGAGCAGACTTGTTCAGGGCAAGAAGCTCACACAGCTTCACCTCCTGGGTCTCTCCTTGGAGCATTCAGCATCCTCTGCCCCTCCGTGCGCTTCCCACAGCGAGTCCACCCCAGCGGGGTCCTGGGGAAGCCACCGGGTTCTGCATCCCCACTTTGCAGTCAGACGTGACTCTCAGCCAGCCAGTAACACAGAGGTTTATTCAATGACAGGAACAGGGTCTAAAACAGAGCTTGTAGATACAGCGAACCGGACCCCTCGGCTGGGTCCATTCTGGGGGGCAGTGAGCCAGACCCCCAGGTCTGCCCTCCACCCTTGACCCCAGCCAGCTCCAGACTAACCACCACTCCCAGCCCCTCCTCTCTCCTCAGCCCCTTTCCCGGGCCAGGAGGTCACCTGATCCCTTTGTCTCCAACACCTTCAGCTGGCACCTTTGCAGAGGAGGGGCCCAGGCCATCAGTTGCTAGGAGACAGAGTGTCAGGCATTTAGGTGCACTGGCCCTTTGCTCTGCCAGATACTTAAGAACTGCCATGGGGACACTGAGGCACCAATACAGTATTCAGAGACAACATTAAGAACTTTCCCAGTTCGTCACATCTCTCCCCCCTTCGAGACCGAACTGAGCGAGGTCACTCCAGCCAGTGACCTGGGGAAGTTTGAACCCACCAACGTTCCCATGGATGCCCCAGCATCTCTCCCATTCCTTGGTGTGAGTTACACCAGGACAGTCCAGTCTCACGCCCTCCCTTAGGTCGGGTGTGCTTGATGGCACTCGCAGGCCGCATGTAGGAAGGTTTATGCGGCTTGAACCCTTTTGCTACCCCAATACCTCTGAGGTTCAAACTGGGACGGGGTCTTCTCCCAGCACTTAAGAGCCCCCCTCTTGGCCTTGGCCAGCTTTGGGCTTGGGCAGCTGCTTCCCACTTTGTGGCCCAGACACAACACCTTTGCCGTCCCCCCTTACACTTTCCAGCTTTTAAGGTCAGTCCCACCTCCTTGAGGCAGCCCAGCCCCCTCTTTACCTGGGACACCTGTTCCTCCCAGGTCTGGCTAAAGATGCACACGTTATCAGTGTCTGCCAGGGCCAAGTTCTCCATCGCCCTCTGCTTGTCTAGAATCTCCCCAGGCCTAGGCATGGGGTCGGCATTGGACACTGTGATGGCTTTAAGCTTCTGATAGCCCCCATAAAACCAAATAATCCTGTCTCCCTTGGGGATCAGCCCCACGGGTGAGACCCATGGGCTGTAAAATGGCTGGATCCCATCTAAAGCCAGCAGGTCCTTGACCTCTCTCTCCAAGTTCTGGGCTGCTTTCCCAGTGACTCTGAATGGGGAACACCTGATGGGGAGATTGGCTCCCACCTCAGGGAAGAGATCCCCCAGGGGGTCTTCCCCCTTCTCCTCCCAATCCTTCCTTTCCGGGTCCAGGGGTCCCCTCACTCTCCTCCCATCCAGCAGCTTGAACGGGAAGAACCCTGTGGATTCCTGGGGGACCACCAGCTGCCTTCCGATTTCCCCCAGTTCTACTTCCCCTTTGGGAGCCCATTCCCGGTACAGGAATCCCTTCTCCTGCAGGACTCTGTCCCTGCAGCCTTCCCCAAGGGGGTTTGCAGTGCTGTGGCCAGCAAGTTCCCTCAGCTTCTCCAAGGAGGGATCCCTCTGCAGCTCGGTCTGGGATTCAGCGGCTGGGGCAGGGAGTGGGACCTGCTCCCTTTCGCTGGCTGGGCCAGGGGTCACAGCCCCCCTGAGCCCTGTCCCTGGTAGCTTCCTCCCTGCTGTGTAATCACTTCCCAGCAGCATGTCTGGACCAGGCAAACCTGTTTGGCAGCTGACCTGCCCTGCCTGGGTGTCCCCCCACTCAGCTGGGATCTCAGCTCCCCCCATGCTCAGCGCTGCCCTTGCTGTCCCAGTGGGGGCAGGCAGCGAGCTCTTTGCTCTGGTCACAGCATCAGAGCCAGCGTGAGCCCCCTCTCCGGTGTGCAGGGGGGCGGGGAGCATCTCTCCCTCCCACTCAGCCCCAGGGGGCTGGTTACAGGTAGGCAGGTATCCTGAGCCCTGCAGCCCCTCCCCTCTGCCAGCTAGGTCATTTGCATTTTCACTGACCATTTCCATCCTAGCCAATTGGTTCCCTGGATTTGAATTCAAACCCTCGGCCGTTACAGGAGCGGGGCCTGGATCCTGTCCCATGGGGAGACAGTCACCCCCCAACAGGGCCTCCCAGCCGATATCCTGGAGAACCCCAACGACCAGCCAGCCCAACTCCTCCTGGGTCTGCACAGGGATCTGGGCCATAGGCAGGGCAAGGGGCTTCACCCCACGGAACTTCACCCAGGTCCCACAGTCCCTCAGCATCTGGGGCTGCACCACCACAGTTCTCTCTGTCCCAGGGTCTCGCCCCCGCAGGCGTGTTTCCCCACTAACCCCTGGGCAGCCCCCTATGTCTCTCTGCTCCACCATCACCAGTCCACGCTGCTGCTGCTTCTCCTGCAGCTTTTCCTCGGGCTCTTGCTCTCTCTCATGGTCCTCTCGCTCTCTCGGGCTCTGCTCCCATCCCATCCGTCTCCAATCTCCTGATCGGGAACCCAATCGTGAAGACCCTCGTCTGATTGGGGACCAGACTCCCGGGGATGCCTGGCTGATGCTCCAGCTGCTCTCAGATCCTCTTGTAGCCCCATCTGGGCCAGGAATCTGCTCCTCAGAGCGGTCCTTCTCCTCCAACTGCACGATTAACTGTGCCTTGGTGAATTTCCCCATGCGTAACCCTCTCTTTGTGCACAGGATCATAATGTCCTTCTCAAGGAGATGGTGATAGGCCATCACTTCACCGTTCCCAAGTGGCTCTGCTGCAGACTCCTCCGCCCCTGGGACTGCTCCTGCAATCCCCCGGGGAACCCTGCTACTGCAAAAATCCTTCTCTCTCCCAGGGTCGAGCGGCAAGCTCCTCCGCCCCTGAGACTGCTCGCTGCAATCCTCAGGGGGACCCCGTTACTCCAACAGTCCTTCTCGCTGGTCACACACTCCCAGAGGTTAACTGCCCCCTGAAACCGTCCCACTCTGAGCCTTCTGCACGCCTGGTCCTCATTATCCCTCCTTTGTTTTACTGCTCCCCAGTCACTTACTGCAAGCAGCGCCATTCACGGGGTGCAGTACGTCCCACCGCTGCCACCAGTTGTCACGGAGTCCCCGGGCGATGCTCTGGAACTGCTCCCCACCAAGCCAGTCAGGACTTTGGGGAGCCTCCTCTCCCTTGGAGCAGACTTGTTCAGGGCAAGAAGCTCACACAGCTTCACCTCCTGGGTCTCTCCTTGGAGCATTCAGCATCCTCTGCCCCTCCGTGCGCTTCCCACAGCGAGTCCACCCCAGCGGGGTCCTGGGGAAGCCACCGGGTTCTGCATCCCCACTTTGCAGTCAGACGTGACTCTCAGCCAGCCAGTAACACAGAGGTTTATTCAATGACAGGAACAGGGTCTAAAACAGAGCTTGTAGATACAGCGAACCGGACCCCTCGGCTGGGTCCATTCTGGGGGGCAGTGAGCCAGACCCCCAGGTCTGCCCTCCACCCTTGACCCCAGCCAGCTCCAGACTAACCACCACTCCCAGCCCCTCCTCTCTCCTCAGCCCCTTTCCCGGGCCAGGAGGTCACCTGATCCCTTTGTCTCCAACACCTTCAGCTGGCACCTTTGCAGAGGAGGGGCCCAGGCCATCAGTTGCTAGGAGACAGAGTGTCAGGCATTTAGGTGCACTGGCCCTTTGCTCTGCCAGATACTTAAGAACTGCCATGGGGACACTGAGGCACCAATACAGTATTCAGAGACAACATTAAGAACTTTCCCAGTTCGTCACAACAACCCCCCTTTCTTCCCCCTCCCTCTCCCTCTTTGGAGCTGGTACAGCCCTCTCTGAATCGAGCAAACTTGTTGCTACAGACCAGCTTGCTTGAGGATAAGGCCGACCCCCAGATCTTTTCCTGAGCCTGGAATTAAGGCCTTGAAAGAAAGTTTGGTGGTTAAAATCTCCACCTCTCTGGCCCCTCGATGCTTGCTGGTCCTTGCTGAGCCCTGACCCCGTATCCTGATGCCACATCCCGAGGGCCAGCCTGGTGAAAGGACGCATCGAGATCAGGCCCGTCCCATTACGTAGGGAGTCTGCATGCACAAACAAGGCTGGACAAAGCCCTGGAGGGAGCAAAGCCCTCCTGGCCAGTGGGACTGGGCTAGAAAGGACCCCTGGGCTCTTTTCAGTCGGATTCTATGAGATCCTTTGCTATTTAATTCTTCTCACTGGAGTTTCTTCCATCAGAGGGTCCCGCCTCATCCCCGAAATCGTTCCAAAGGTGGAGGGGGGTGGTGCAAAGAGTTAATTTTATGTGCATCTTCCCTCTGCCACCCCCACCCTCACCGGACACTTGCACAGATCAGCTCAGTGCACGGGCATTACCCTGCCTCGCTTGACACTGATTGTCTCGTCAGGGTGGACCTGGCTTGACTGTTCCTTTGCAGACTCACCTGCTCCCAGCAGGCTAGCGGTTTGGGCTCACTCGTTTGTAAGCCTTGAGCTACTTTGCCACCTCACAGCAGGCCTCAGACGGGGCCTGTTCTGCTGTCACCCACTCACGACAGCTCTAGTGCGTCCTTACCCCCCGCGGCGAGCTTGGGCTGGAGGAGCCAAAAGGGCCTTGAGCACAGAGTCTGGCAGCGACAGAGGAGAGAGGCCTAGACCCCCGTGTTCCCGCTGACAAAGGAAAGCAGCCTCCAGCCAGCAACGTTCCCAGGAAAGTGAGAGAATGGCAGTGAGAGGAAACTGTAGGATAGGGCTGGTGCAGAGCCCTCCAGGACTGGCAGGGAGGGGAAGCACCCACCTGACCCTCTTGGGCCTGGCAATAAACCTTAGCTGTTTGAAATTAAATCAGTCCCCAGAGTAAGAGCAGAGAAAAGGAGTGATAATAACCTTCTGCCAGCGGGCATTGACCTGGGACTCAGTTCATGTCTCCACCACAGACCAGGCAAGTCACTAAAGGCAAGATTTTAAAAGGTCCTTGCTCAATTCAGAGGTGAAGCAACTGCCCCAAGGTCACAGAGTGAACCAGTGGCAGAGATGCGAATTAGAGCCCAGGCTTCCTGATGCTCTGCCTCTCTCCTTGCTGTAGATCCCGTTGGGGCTAGAACCCAGGAGTCCGGGCTCTCACTTCCCCTAGCCCCCATGCTGATGACCAGACTGCACTTCCATGTGTTTACCTCAGTGAGCATCCCCTGTAACCCATCTTGTTGCTGGGCTGAGGGTTAGTCCACACAACCAATGACATCGGAGTCCAGCAGCACTTTGCCAGCTGCCTGGCCCAGGCGGAACTTCACCGAAACTGCCTAAATAACAACAGGGGCCGTGCACAGTGGGGCTCCCCGGGGTATTTTACCAAGGGTGGTTCTCCATCTGGCATTCCCCTCATCCCTCTTCTCCTTGAAGGGCCCACTCAGTCTTCTCCACTGCCTCCTGACAGAGACGCCTGGGTAAAACCAAAGCAGGTTTAAAGAACCACATGGCATCATAGTGACCATCTACCCGGCCCTGGTGGCTGTTTTACTCATGTAGGGCACATTTCTCCCTGTGCAGAGGCCAGCATAGGGTGAATCTTTCTGTCTCTGGGCCCCATTGTTGTAGTATCTGAACCCTTCACAGTCGGTGAGGTTTTATCCTCCCCACCCCATAGCCCGGAGAGGAAGGGAAGTGCCAGACTTTCAAAGGGGCCAGTAATGTTGGCGGCTTCCATGCTTGCAGACCCAATAATAATCTAAATACCCAGGGCTTATATAGTACTTTTCATCAGTTAATCGCAAAATGCTTTACAAAGGAGGTCAGAGTACATTATCCCCAGTGTATAGATGGGGAAACTGAGGCATGGAGCCATGAAGTAACTTGCTCATGGTCACTCAGGAATAGAAGCCAGGTCTCCTGAATCCTAGTCTAGTGCTCTATCTTCTAGGCCAGTGTTTCCCAAACTTGGGGCGTTGCTTGTTTAGGGAAAGCCCGTGGTGGGCCAGGCCGGTTTGTTTACCTGCCGTGTCCGCAGGTCTGGCCGATCGCGGCTGTCTCAAGTTTGGGAAACACTGATCTAGGCCATACTGCCTCCCCATACTCATTTTCAAAGGGTGCATGTCCAGCACTTTCTGACCATTTGGCCCCTTTAAGGCAACCCAAAATCACTAGTCTTTTTTTTTGAGAATATGGGCTGAAGAGTGTGGATGGTTAAAGAATATGTACAGGGGCCAGAACACCTGGATTCCAGCCTGGGTTCTGCCTTAGCCTCCAGGTATGTTACTTTGGGCAAGTCACTTCCCTCCTTGTGCCTCAGTTTCTCCATCTGTAAAATGAAGACAATAAAACCAACCTACCTGTGAGGCTAAATACCTTTAAGTCCATGATGTGTTTTGAGGGGTCCTGGCATAGGAGGTGCCAGAAAAGAGCAAAGGTTGGTTCTTTCTCATTGGTGTCTGTTCAGACAGTTTTGCACCCACTGGATCCTGTGCCGTTTGTTTCCATACAGTAAAGCTGAGGCTCCAACCCCATAGCCATGTCTCTCAGTGTAGTCATGAGGTTTTGGAGCCTTGTTACAAAACCATCTCTGTCCAAGGGGACCAAAGACTCCCCAGCGATGGCCCAAATGGATTTAGTCCAGAGCCTGATTGGAACTCATTACGTTTTGTTACCTGACTTGAACTCAAACCCAGCAAAATTTTGTGGGGTTTCATTTTAAAGGCTTTTACAACAGGCAAACTCACTGCAGGCGGGAGCCAACTGCCAGGAGGTAAAGGGTTAAACACTCCATCCCCCTCGCCCACCCAGCCATCCAGCACCCTCCTGACCAGGGCTAGCAGCAACCTAGAGATGAAGGGCCCCAGTCCCACTCCTAGTTTCCCTCAGTTGCCCCCTACCCACAATCCGCTGTGTATAAAGGGTGCCTGAAATCCTTCTCACTTGCTAAAGATTCTGGGTACAAATTCCCTTTTATTGTTGGGGGTTTTACTGCGATGCTTGGGGCGGGGGGAGGACAGTTCACTCAGCAGATCTATTCCCTTGGGAGCATGAGATTAATAAAGTGGGAGGGTGGAAGCGGGGGGCCCACCTGTGTCCCCAGCAAAACCCTCTCAGCCTTTCTCATGCAAAGCACCAGACCCAGCCGTAATGCCCGCCCAGGCCCACAGGAGACTCCCCCCAACACACCTTGGTAGCAGACTCCAATTCCCACTGCCAGGATGGGGAGGGGGAAGAAATTAATCCATATGGAAATGTATGTAAATCAGTTCCGTGACTGGAATCACCAGCTGTTTCCCTGATACAGCTTTTCCCTGCGTGCCAGCGGGGGGGGAGGCAATGGCAGGGGGAGCTGCGAGGGGAGGGGGCAGGGGGTGAGCAGAGGAAGGAAGGAGACATGGGGGCATGGAGGAAGTGGAGAGTTAACTCCCCTATTCCCTTCATCTCCAGATGCCTCAACATTCCTGAATCCCAGCCTGAAATGCCAACATCCCCGTCCCCTTCATCCAGCTCCACCGGCCACTCTTGGGGGGCTAATGCCCCAAGGTGCTTTCTCTGCCACCCCCACACATGCTGAGCCATGTGAGTGGGAAGAGCCAGCCTCCGCCAGCACCCTCCTCGGGAGCTCCGGTCTGCATTCAGCTACCCAGCCAGGCCTCAGCTCTGCTAGCCAGCAATTCCCACTGGGAGCCCTAGTGTAGAGCAGCTGCTGACAGGTTCTGGAGCTTTAGCCGCTGTGCCAATTAAACGTGTCCATTAACTGATCGTCACCAGAGACAGTTGGGCATTTTTTGATGAGATCTGATGGGGGGTGCAGGGGAGTGGAAAATATCCACTTGTCAAAATCAAACCTTCTCACGGGGACAGGTCGGGTCTGACAAAGTTCTTGACTTGAATAATTTTAGAGAGAGAGAAAAAAGAAGATTAGAGATTGTCAACCCTCTTCACTGTGATGTTTTCCAAACGAAAATTCCGCGTTTCCGGTTCAAAGAACTTTTCTGTTTAGAAATATAATCGCGTTATGGCAAAAATCATTTCAAATAACAACGTTCAAAGTGTAAATGAAACATCTTTGAAATGATATAAACTCCATGTTCCGACTGACCCAAGTCAAAAGGTTTCTCGGGCTTTTCAGTTCTCAGCTGTGTTTAGCATTTCGACTTTTCATCCCCATTCGTGACAGGAAGAATTCCTGAAATCGCAAAACTTTGCCCGGGGATGGGAGTGCCAGGATTTCCCACCAGCGCTAATCATCCTCCTTTGTGTCCTGCCCGCTTTGAGAGATGACGGTGGGAAGTCCAAGGAGACCATGAGGCATACTGCTTGGGGAGATTTGCAGGAAGCTGGCCTGCTGGGCTGAGTGGACACGCTTGGGAATCTCATGGTCAGGCCAGAAGCTCATTGGGCTGAGCGGCTTTGTTCATGGATATAGCAGCCATGGTGCCCATGCCCTGCTGTATAGGCTGGGAGCTCTTCAGCAAATGGGACTTCCTGAAAGTCTGTACATCACCAAGCGCATGTGGCCCGATCCTGGTCCTTGGGGCCACTGGGTACTGCCACAATATAAATAATCATTGGCCCAGTGCACATCACCCTTCACGAGGCAAATCCTCTGTCGGAACCTGCATAGACTCAATTACCGTCAGCTCCAGACTAGGCCCCTTTTAATATTGGTCACAGTTGTGTTGTTGTCCAGTGGGGAAATGAAAGACTGGAAGCTTCAGAAGACAAGCCAGCCAGGACTATAGACAGTACAGAGTGTTAGCAATGGTTTGGCTTCTGAGGACGAGTGAGTGAGCGTGTGATTCTTGCTCTGGGCCAGCTCTGCACTGCAGGACAAGAGTGTTGGGTTCCTACCCCAGGGCTGGGCATGCAGACGAGACAATGAGCCCAGATTCTGGCTGCGTAAGGAAAGTGGCTCTAACGAACAACCAAGGTAGAGCCCATCCTGTCCTCCTCAGCAGGAAGACCTGTGGATGTGATGCGATGTACTGAGGGTGTATGTACAGAGGATTATAGAATAGAGGCAGGGAAAGGGCTCAGAGAGGGATATGGTAAACCACTTACGCAGTAGAGCTGGCTGAAATTTTTTTAAATAATTGGTGAAAAGTTTTGAAATTTCAAATTTGTTTTTATTTGCAAGGTTCAAAATGGTTGGGTTTTGGGGGGGGCAGGTGTTGAATTTTGATACTGAAATATTTTATTAAAATGTTGATCTAAACTTTTCATAGGTTCATAGATTTTCAGGCCAGAAGATGCCATTAGATCATAGCACAGGTCAGAGACACTCCCCAGTTATCCCTGCACTGAGCCCAATAACTTGTGTTTGACTAAAGCAGATCTCCCAGAAAGGCAGCCAGTCTCGATTTGAAGACAGTTCATTTCATAGATTCATAGATTCATAGACTTTAGAGTCAGAAGGGACCAATATGATCATCTAGTCTGACCTCCTGCACAAAGCAGGCCACAGAACCCTACCCATCCACTTCTATAACAAACCCCTAACCTACGTCCAAGTTATTAAAGTCTTCAAATTGTGGTTTGAAGACCTCAAGCTGCAGAGAATCCACCAGCAAGTGATCCATGCCCCACGCTGCAGAGGAAGGTGAAAAACCTCCAGGGCCTCTGCCAATCTGCCAATTAATCAATGTGGCCTTAGCCCTGGGAAGCTGCATGTAGTGCCTTATAGAGGAGGGGACAGTGTCCGTAGTGGGGGGGAGGGTCACACTGCATACTATTGGGGACAAGGGGGGAATCCAGGCAGAAATCAACGTTCTACGAAGAAGTTATTAACTAAGAACAAGAGAGAAAGTACGAAGGAATCATCCTGCCCAGATGCTAATATGATGTACGCATTCATTTTCAGGAAATTGTGCCATTCCGCTGGCCTGACCCCATCTCAGAGGGCTCCACCAACTGATTCCATCCACTTCTGGGGGTCAGGCAGCCCTGGAAGGCGACTCACTAAACAACAGAGATTCATGCTACGCATCTCACGCCACCACAACTGTGCTTCTCCAGGGGCGAAGTAAGGCCATGGAAAAGAACTGCTCTAGGGTGGGATTTCCAGAGCAGCTTATGGGAGTTAGGCACCCAACTGGGAGGAGGGGAAGCATGCAGGGGCTCCGTGTTTCCTGAAAATGAGACCCCTTCAAGTGGGGCCCCCCAAAATTAGGACACTCAAAATTGCTAGTTGCTTTTTAAAATCTTGCCCTGAGTGACTTGCCCAGGGTCACCCAGAGAGTCTGTGAGTCCTGAGTCCAGGGCTCCTGGGTACCAGGCCTGTGCTTTACCCACAAGGTCGCTCCTCTTCTCCCTGTTAAGCATTGACACAGCCATGACTTGAGGCCCCTGTTATCATTTGTTTTCTGTTCTTTCAAGATTCCCTGGAGAGACCTGGGGTGCGCCCTCTCCCCCAAACACATGGCCCCTCACCCCAGCCAGACATCCATGACATCTGCTAGTCCAGTAATACCCCTTCTAAAAACAATAAAGGGCCAGGTTCAAATCCCATTGCAAGGGCACTAGGCTCTAGATTGGGTCCTTGATACTGCAGGGACTCTCCTGCAAGCTGCAGGGCTTGTGGCCACTGGCGGCCATTGAAGTCGATGCAATGTCCGAGCCACGTTGCGTGTGCAAGGTGGTCTCGCTCCTCCGGTGCCTTACACGGCTCTGTCTCCCAGCAGCCAAGCAGTTAATACAGTCTCAGCAGAATCCCTCTTAGTGCATCTTCTCTTCCCACTCCCTGTTGACACCTGACCGGCGGCCACCTGTGTCCGATGAACGGGGCATTTGTAAATGACGACTTCCCATCAGTCGAATTAATAAGGGGGATTTCCGTAACTGGCCCACAAGTTCAAGATAAAGCATAAAACCTCTCATTATCATCTCCTTCTCTTCCAATGGCTTGGAGGAACCTGTGATTGCAGTAGCTGCTTTCCTCAGGGGCAGAGGATGTTGTGTTTATTACTGTGTAATTTAGGTCATGGGGATGAAGGTTAACAGGAGGAGAACAAAAGGATCTGCCAAACTTCCTGATAATTAAAAAGAAACAGGATCCAGGGGGAGCTGCACAGAACATTTCATGGAAGTTCCCCGATACGCTGGTTTATCTCTTGTCTGTGAGCAAAGAGGGCAGAATAGGCAGGCCAGGCCCACAGTGTGAATCAGAGAGTAGTAGAAATCTGAGATGGGGAAAAACCTCTGTTAGGTTATCTCATGAACACCGCGCACAGCCAGGACCAGACTGCTCCCTGCAGTAGAATGTGTGCAGTGGAGAATAACCAGTAAACTTTCTTCCCTCTTCCCATCACTCTCATTAGATTCTCTCGCTGCTTTCTGAACATCTAGGTTCGCCTGTTGGCGTGTGTGTCACAGTGATACTAGGGTGACCAGACAGCAAATGTGAAAAATCAGGACAGGGGTGGGGGGGAATAGGAGCCTATATAAGAAAAAGACCCCAAAATCAGGACTGTCCCTATAAAATCAGAACATCTGGTCATCCTAGACTCCAGTCACTGCACAGGCATGTAGTGAGAGAGAGTCTGTGGCCCAAAGCTCCTACAGACACAGAGACCAACCAGACAAAAGGTCAGAGAAAGGAAAGACCCTTATCCCCATTTCACAGATGGGGAACAGAAGGCTGACGTAACTGGGCTGTGTCACACAGGGAGCCAGGGGCAGAGCCAGGGATAGAACGGCAGTCTCATAAGTCACAGTCCAGTGCTTTAACCACAGGACCTTCCTTCCCCACTAAGCTAGATAAATGGTTAAATGTCAATAATCACGCGATGGAGGTCACTGCTGTATTATCAAAATAAAGGCTATAATTGTCAAACCTGGGGGCTTAGGGTGAGGTTCCTAAACCTGCCTTGAGATCCCCAAGGAAAAGAGGTCTGATTTCCATAGGCGCTGAGAACTTCTCTCTCCCAGGGACTTCTATGGGATCTGCAGGTCCATAGCACCTTTTTTTAAAATAGCTAAATATGGATTGAAGAGTTGAGCTGGGTGAATAATTGAAGTTTTGGTTCAACGGCTGAATAAAAAAATTGGGGGTGAAAAAATTGTTTTGGATAGAACTGAAACTTTTTTTTTAATTTCTCAGTGAAGAAAGAAAGTAAAAAAAAAATCACATGAAATCTAACTAAACATTTTGTTTCATTGCAGGGGGTTCTGTGATCTTTTTTTGATATATTTTTTTAAATAACTTTTAGGGAAATTCTGAAATGAAACAGCTTTCCAAAATGAAAAGGCCAAACTATTTCTGAATTTCTTCTTCTTTTTTATTTATTTATTTATTTATAAATTTGTTTTAACTGAAAAATCTACTCAAATTCTTACACAGTTTGATCACTCTGAATCTGCGGATTTTTTTTTTTATTATTATTATTATTTTACATTTAAGAGTCTAAGTTTCACCCTGATTGAAACATTCTGGCCAACAAGTACATGCCTCCTAGGGCTGGATTCTCAGAGGTGCTGAGCACCTGCAGTTCCCATTGGGGGAATCCTGGCCCAAATGACATCAGTAGCAAAATGCCCACTGACTTCAGTGAGGCAAGTTTTCCCGCACTGACTAACGCTGGAGTTGTGGGTGCCAGTTGTGTCTGCAAATCAGGCCCTTGGGAGGTCCTTACTCCTAGCCAGGCAGGGAGGCGGGAAATGTATGTGATGTCCTATCACTGAAACAGCTCTCTCTGACTGACAGGTGGCGTGATCAGAAGATGTGATGTTGGATGAGCACAAAAGCCACAAGAATGGCCCAGTATTTGCAAGAGGTTCCATTTGAAGATTTGTTTCCTTTCCAAAATAAAAACAGTGACTAGCGTGTGGAGAGTGTTGATGGGAGGGGAGGGTCATTTTTTGGTAAATGGCCAAAAACCAAACAAACGCTTGGCCAGTAGTAAGACAAGCTGTGCATCTCCCCTCTGAGCAGAAAGCACCAAGGTAAACAGAGCCAAATCCATTGGGGGGGGGGGTTGCAGTCTGCCTCTTAAAATCCCCACTGTGATTTCCACTGGCTATGGGATTAGTTTTCCCTTCCTGTTCTCTGGGGTTGTATAGTTGTCATGAACCCCACTTGGGTCACTGGTGGGATTTCAGACCATAAACAGCATTAATGCTTAAGCGCAAAGACTAAATCCAACAGCTGGAAGCCGGGGCAGACTGAGTCTTTTATGTGGACTAGTCACTGGAGGGTGACAAAAGCCCCGCAGCCTACAAGCACGGGTTACGCAGCATTGCAGCATGCTGCTACACAGAGACTGTGTCTAATTTGTGTATCCGTTTGTCATGTGTCCTGGGACCCTATGGAATGAAAGACTCTATTGGCTGAGTAAGTTCTTACTGTCCTGGCTGCTGCTGGGTGAGATGTGTATTAAAAATATGAATTTGACTCATAGTCTGGACTCCTCTTTATTGATTTACTTTGCTGAAGCTTGTAGCATCGATGTTCCCATTTTCTTGCTGAGATAACCAAGGATGCCTCCAAGCTCCCGGCCGGAGCTACAGCTCACACACTTCCTCCATCACATGCGCCATATTAAGCGTGCCTTTGCCTTCTCAGATTGGATGGGTCTTTGCAAATAGTCCTCTCTTTATAAGCCAGGGGATTACCTCACCAGCCAATGGGCAGCCAGGATTCCCCAAGGTTCCAAGGGGTGCTCATCTTGCTCAGTGGCTGATCTCGCAGGTGAAATTCTGATTGGCTGATTAAGGAGGAATGTTCCACTGGAGTAAAAGTGGGGGGGAGGGTTTCTTTTGTAACAAAAGTCTGAGATTTAATTGTAATGGGATGGGGAGATGGGCTTGTTACACACACAGACTTTGGGGCATTCGCAGTCCAAACCGAACATGAAAGTTGCAAATGGCCCCTCCCTTTAGGAAGCCACCCAGCCAACCCCTGCTCCCAGCCTTCCGAGTGTTCAAAATTCAGATTTTGGCTTTTGTTGTTTCAGCCCCTCTTTACGTTGTGATGAATTACTCTTGTTGTTAGAGTGCTGGGGCGCTGCTAAGAATCCCGATGGGCCAGCGGTGTGAGTGCTAGCCACGTGCACTGACACAGAGGCGTTTTCACCCCTGCAGAGACAACACAGCTATGGGAGTGTGAAACGTAGTCCGTTCTGCCTCCTGCACCAGCCCCAGAATCCACTTTTCTAGGCTCTTCTATGGCACTGTAATATCTGAGCACTGGCCAAATTCCCACTGAGGATCTTTATTAATGAAGGGAGAGGCAGACAGACCCCAGCTCTGCTTAGCAAGTGGAGTTCAAGGTGCCAGCTGTTAGAAACACCTTCCCTTGACTTGTACAGTTAGATACTTTGTTCTAGAAGCTGCTGAGAGAGCATTAACTTGCCCCACCACGGGCCAGACTTTGAAAAGTGATCAATGCCCTCAACTGGGTTCAGACTTTCCAAGGAGCACAGTTCCCATCTAGGCAGCAAAATAAAAAGCTCAACACCTCAGCTGCATATGGGGTGCTGAGTCCTGGAGAAGCTGGCTGCTCAGCCTGTGAAATTTGTCCCCAAGCTGTTTTGAGAAACTGGCCGCCTGGTCTTCTGACAGAGTCACTTTCCCATGTCAGCGATTCCGAGGGCATCCAGCCCTTAAGCAGTAGCAAACTCCAGCCTTCCCAACCCGACAAGCCCTTCGTACCTTTGCTGCCTTAAGAGTTTTGTTCCCTCTAAAGAAGATGCAGCAGGATCTCTGAGGGAAGGGCTGGGGAGCTTTGGGCCAGCTGTACATATTCTTTTCTCCTGCGTCTCGCTGCGCCGCCTGGCTCTGGTATTTTCATGGCAGCCCGTCTCTGCCCCAGAAGAGGTCCCTGTAGAATGGATAGTTTTTCCCATGCTCAAGGAAACAAGCTTTTAAAACTACAATAATAGACGAAGTGGTTACAAAAAATATTTTAGGAGACAGTGTCCAGGAAGGGAAATGTTCCAGCCCAGGAAGAAAATATATATTTTTTTTTTTTTGGCTGTCTGGAGGCATGAAAGGTCTGACCATTCCTCATGTTAATCCAGCTTTAGGCCACAGACCACCCACTGAGGGAGCACTCAGCCATAATATATCCTTGATATAGTATAAAACGCATAGAGAGTTTACAAGAGACTTAGGGCTTAGCCAGACTTCGGCTGGGACAAAAAGTCTCTTCCATCCCCCCACCCTCCCCCAGCCTTGGAGATTAGATTTGTTTCCATTTTGCTTGAGCACATCCACTGAATTCCAGCAGCCAGACTTTCCCAGCAGCTAGAGCAGCACCCACCTCCCAAAGGACCTGCCCTCAGCAAGGGCCTGACTTGCCACGGAAAGGCACCAATAATAATCCAGGAATGAAAAGATACATAGGGCCAGATTCTGCTGTGTTACCCCAGCGCACAGCCAGACTAACGCTATTGCTGTGGTTGGAGTCACTCCAGATTTACACTGTTGAACCTGGGAGTAGAACCAGGCTTTCAAACATACACACAAAAGACTTGCTATTCTTAGCATGCCAGGTCGGGAACCTCTTTCCCCAATCACGACAAATTCTAACTTGGCCTCACACCTAACCTACCAACATTGGGGCTGACCTGACTTTTTTTTTAGTAGCTTTTAGAAGTGTGCTGGGAATCATTGAAATCAGCCCTACAATGGAACCTCAGCTGCTATCTGAACTATGGAGATGCCAGCTTCCCTCTCCATGTTTGGGCTTTGGTAAGGTGAGTGCCATAACATCAATCAAGACATACTAATTCACAGAGAGGAGCTGCTGTGAACTTTACAGACACCCCAGGCTGCTGTGTTTCAATCAACATCAAATTCTGTCCCCCTTTGAAAGCTTTATGATATGTCCTATTACGTAGGGCAGGATGGAGCCATTCCCAATAAGCCCTGTGCCCAAATGACCACCTGCAAAGATGGAGAAGCCAGTGTTCTACAACTCATGTCGTCTTTGTTTGTTTATGCAGGATAAAGGCGCCTGGAGGTTTGGTTTTTAAAAAAAGAAAATCTTGCTTGTGTTTTGTGTTAGAAAAATCAATCCCTGTCCGTGTCTACCCTGAAAGACTCTATGGCAACAGGAGAACTTGGGGGATTATGACATCACAAGAGAATGGATCCAAGTGATTGAGAAGGGAACCATATTTAGAACCCTTGCCCTGCATCCCAAGAAAGCTTTTTAAAAGGAAAGAAATTGGCATAGCCAGTATTCAGCCATGTAGCCAATGCTCACAATTTAATCAGGAGACTACTTGGTGTTTTTTCTTAAAGCCCAGCTCCCGGAGTCATGGGTTTATGTGAGAATATCAGCTTTTGGTTTTTTGAAAAAGAGGAAAGTTTCCATCCCTTGTGGTTGCAGAGAAAAGCTGGAAAATGTGACCCCCTAAAGGCTTGGCACAATATAAAGAACCCCAAATGGTATATTTAAAAAAAATCATACCTTTTTTTTAAACTAAGCTTGTGATTCTTTTAGGCTTCATGATTTTGAACACTCAGGGTTGAGAAGACTTCATACCTTGAGTTAAATGTTGTTCATTAGGTACTTAACACGGTTGTGAAGGCTAGTGGGGCCACACCACACAACTTTGTACTACAAAAGTTTGTTCATTGTGGGAGTGTTCAGAAACGTGTTAAGTCCCCAGCTGGCAATGAATGAAGCCAAGGCCACCGTGGAATGAGGGGATGAAATTGGCCTTCCCCCGCCTTTCCCCTTTATAACCCAGGAAGTGAAGCCTGAAGCCATATGGTTCCATCTGCTCCAGCACAACACCTGTCGCTCACCTGTGCTGTGGCCAGGCCTCCTGCTCCAGAGCTCGGCTGCACTCAGGTGAGGGGCATTTTGAAAGCCAGAAGCCGAGGGGTTTCTTTTCCTTTGCCTGTCAGCCTTTGAGATCCATTCCCCTGCCTGAAATCTCAGCAGGGCTGGAGCTGGGAATGCAGCAGCTGCTCTGAGGGTGCTGGGATGAAAGACCTGACGCCCCTCCCTTGGAAAATTCCCTGGATTTTGGTTTCTCGCTTTGCGGATGTACTCTTGCCCCACCTGCACTAATTCTGCAATGTGTCATTTGTGACTATTTTTCTTATTGTGATTTCCAGGAATACCATAAAACAGGCCTGGTCACGTCACTTAAAAATACATCTGAAGTGCAGCAATTGAAGCTATTACACACACACACACACACACACACACACACACACACACACACACACACACACACACACACACACACACACACACACACACACACACACACACACACCATTTCAATCTCTCTCCCCACCCCCCGTTGTCAAATCCTCGAGGGGTAGGCTGGGACATAAACCATGCCAAGTGTCATCGCTGGATCCCGGCTAGTTCAGACAAAGAGAGAGTGAATTCAAAAGCAGTGAGGCCTCCTCCTGAGAATGCCCAGTCAGCAGCCACCTCCACCTTATATCAGCAGGGCACCAGCTGCTGCTCGCCGCTCTGGCACTATGGTCCGGGGTGAGGGGAAGGCAGCCCCTGAGCCATTTGGGGATGTACAGGTGAAAATCCGGCACCTCCAGCTGAAAGACAAATCAGTCACTCCTGCTGAGCAGCTAGCAACTTTTGAGAGAAACCAAGGAGGTGGGATGACAGATTTGCAAATTTGCATGAATTAAGTCTCTTAATTTAGGGCCTGATTTTCAGACATTGAGTGGAGGAGTCCCAATGCCCAGTCCGCTCTTGTAGTTGTCTGTCACTGGCTCATAGCCAGAGTCTACCAGGCCACGGGATTGGTCTTATACTGCTAGAAATGCAGCAAGGAGGGATAAAGGTGTCCTCCCCATCACAGCAATGTAGGGCTGGAAGGGACCTCAGGAGGTCAGCCAGCCCAGACAGGCAGCTGTCCAGCCTCTTCTCAAAGGCTCCCTCTACACGAGCACTTTTGTCGTTATAATTTATGTCGCTCGGGGGCGTGGGGGGAAAAGCCTGTTCTCAAAGACTAACACAACCACCCTGGGACGCCTGTTCCAGAGCTTAGCTAATGTGAGTGTTAGAACATTTTCCCTACCATCTAACCTGACTCTCCCTTGCTGCAGATTAGGCCAAGCAGTAACCGGCGTATCTTCAGCGGCTGTGGAGAACAATTGTAGAACAGCCCTTAACAGATTTGACGCCTGTTCTCAGCTCCCTGCTCAGGCTTCTTTTCTCCAGACTAAACAGCCCCATTTTTAGCCTTTCTTCGTGATGGCGGGCGGGGGAGCGCAGCTTTCTAACCCTTGGATCATTTTGGTTGCTCTCCTCTGGACTCTCTCCAGTTCGTCCACATCTTTCCAAGAATGTATCACCCGGAAGTGGACAAAGGACAGGCTGAGGCCTCACCTTCAGGGTAGTCATTCACACCTTCCTGGATTACTGGACATTCTGGGACCATTGGTGTGACTCTGTCCGCCTCAGTGTGGCTTCACGTGCACAGTCCGTGCAAGGTCGCCTCACGGGGGGGGCACCGTTCTGAGGAGCATGCCACCCTGCTCCTGCCAGCATTGTGTGAGGTGACGCCGGTGGGGACCTACTTGTCCCCCATCTGATATGGGGTCCGTCTCAGTACCGGATGGGGGGCAAATGTTAGAAAAGCAGGACTGCCCAGTTTAAAAGAAGATGAACAGCCTGCCACTCACCGGTGCTCAGTGCAGCGAGATAATGACCTCCTGTGTCTTACAGACGCTGCTATTAACACACCCCAGGACTGACGTGCCACTGGACAAGGTCGTCTCATTTGGGACACCAGAAATTCTGACACTGGCCTCTCTAGATGGGAAAAGGGTGAGGGAGGACAGACTCCTCCCCTGGTGCCTCCAGTGCCCAGTTCCTTATGAAAGCCAAGGGCTGCAGCAGGCTCCATTGGCACGCCAGCCCAAGAACCCCGTGCTAAGATCCAGCCACCAAACAGCAGGGCAGTTTGCTGTGTTTTCCCCCGTCTCTGATAGTTAACCCCCTGCTCCCTTCTGAATCCTGATAAACCAGCCCCTACAGTGGGAGTAAATTAATCCCATGGGGCAGGTGCTCTGTGCTTGGAATGGACTGGAAAGCCCCACATGGCAGGGGTGTTCCCAGCGGGCCCCTGGGAGGCTACAGCCAGGCTCCCCAGGTGGTCTCCTCCCCTGTGTGACTATGTGAGCCGAACGGTCCCAGCACCAGGCGCTGAGTGCTAGTTCGGCCCAGGAGATCACTGGTCCAGTGTGGCTGCTGCACCCTCCCTGCATTATGCTGATGATAAAATGAAGGGCGAGGGCCCCCTTCCACACACACGCACACGCCCTTATGCCCTGTGTCTGCAAGCCGAGGGCAGGTTGCCCGCTGGCCAGTGGGCTCGCGTGGGAGCTAGCCCCTGCTCCCTGATGTCCCTCTGGGTCTCGCCTGTACAATGAAATGCCAGCACTGCCCACCTCCCAGGGCGCTCGTGAGGCTACAGACAGTGATGAGGGCGAGTGCTCAGTGCAGGGAGCCAGCAACAGCCAGGGACAGACAGGACGCATGTGCCCCTGGGACAGGGGGTCCAGCCCAGGGGGGGTGGGGGGAGAGGGATTCGTTCCAAACAGCAGCAGAACATCACAGAGTCAGAGCCCAGTTCATGGCTGGTGGTGTCCCCCACACCCCACCCCACTCCTCCCACACAAGGCCCTGTCTGAGAATTCTGAAAAGCCCCCATGGGTGGGAGGGGAAAGCAGCCCAGACGCCCAAATATTGAGCTAGCTATTAAATTACCCTGCTGACGGGTTGGGAGGGAGTCCACACTGCCTTTGACGGAGTGTGTCAGTTTGTTATGCTAACCAAGGGAGGGGGGCCAACCAGGGGACATGGCGGAGAGGTCTGAAGAGCAAGGAGTTCACAGGCCCTCTCCCTTTGTCATGCTAAAAGTGCAACCCAGAAAATATATACAGCCAGCTGCTCAATGGAGCATGAACGCCAAGTGATTTCTGAGGGAGCCCTGGGTAATGTAATGCAAGGCCAGACAATGCCAGGCGCCGCCCCAACCCAGCCTTTGTGCAAAATGGAAAACTTATTTGGGTGAATGGGCTTGTGGGCCAGGCCGGCTCTCAGCCTGCCAGGTGCAGGGGCAAAGCGAGAGCTGGGGTGGAGAAGGAGCTGGGAAAAGTCTGCTGGGATGGGTGGGGGCGGGCTAGGCAGCTGAAGAACACGGGCCCAGGTGGGAGCTGATGTAAAGCCCTGGAAGTCAGGGAGGATTCCTGGCACTTTTTGTTCAGCTAAGTGTCCAAAGCTCCCGTGCATCAGGCTTGTCTCCTCTCCAGGGATAGGGGCTCTTATTCCATTGTGGGACAGTCAGGTGGGGAGGACTCTGCTTCTCTGCAGGGCAGGGACAGAATGGGCAGTGGCCAAGCAAGCTACACCCCTGCCCTGTACCCATGGCATCCCTGGCAGGGACCACCTGGCTACGAGGTAACGGGGAGTTCAGGCTTTGTGACCCATTCAGTTCTTGTTCTCTGATACAGCTGCCCGCAGGGGATCAGTTGGGACGGTGAACAATGTCCCCCAGGAACTGGATTGGACTCACCAAACTCATGTCACGTAGGCCACCAAGTGGGTCAGGTGCCAGTGACACTCAGTTGCTGCTGCCCCGGGCCAGGCTGCACACCATGCTAAGCACAGCTCAGCTCAGCTCCCGGGGCCAGCCATAGCCCATTCCAGCCAGCCACCGAGCCATGAGTGCAGTGGGAGCACCAGGGCTACCCAGTCGCTAACCCCTCTCTCCTAAGCATGCAGAGGAATGTCTGAACACAGGGAGGGCTCGCGATTTCTTAAGGGGGCGCCTCCCATGCAGGCCATTGGGGGAAATGCCCCTGCATGTTCCTATCACACAGGGAGCTTTCCGTACTGTCTTTATTGCCATCAGATGAAACCCGCGATAACACTCAGTGCCTGGGTGCTGGAAGGGAACTTGGACGGTCTCTGCTCCATGCTGAATCGGAGCTCGGAGCTCCCTGGAACAGAGACTGCAACCCCCCCCCACCCTCCATCCTCCCCACACCCACATGGACACCTTGCTTTCCAGGGTGCTCCAGCCCTTAAACACCTTCTCAGAGGGCCGTGCCGGGAGGGCCATGGCGGGGTGGGGGGATCCCTCATTAAGCTAGTAACGTACGAGGGCGCCAACAATGGGCCATTGTGGAGCTTCCATTTGCTGATGCTAATTTATGGTGGGAGGAGGGTGGGGGGCTGTAAAATCAATTCTCAAAGGGGTTTTTGTGTCATGGGGGGGGATGACCAGGGAGGAGGGTGAGCCTAAGCATCCATCTTTTTCTTTTCTTTTTCTTTTTTCTTGTATCTCATATGAAATGAAATTCGACACCGTCTAGGAGCCGCTGGGTTCTCAAGGCCCTTGAATTAGTTCCAGGGACACACAACTAACCTTTTGTGTATATTGTGTACTTAGAGCCGCCGTGCGCTGCAGACCGTGAGGGGAGGGGCTTGGGCACAGCAGCACTCACAGCTGGGCGGTGGCCCGACTCTGGGTGATGCTCTTGTTAGACTGGGCCCTGCTGTGCTGGTCACTGTGCCCGCTCCTGGCCTGGTGCATTAACATGCCCCAGAGACACAGCTCAATTCTTATCCCCATTTTACAGCTGGAGGCCCGAGGCACAGAGACCACGCGATGTTCCCCACTGAACACATTCAGCCCACACGAGCTCCCGGGGCAACACAGGGGCCAAAAGAGGCAGTGAGATCCCAGGCTGGACAAACGGGAATCTCGCGTAGGCATGGAGCATTTCTTTGACCTCTGTATGTGTGGCCGCTGCTGGAATCCTGTGTCTGGGTCCGAAGGTTGTTGGTACGATGGCCAGGGTCAGAGCAGAACCACAGGACTGGTTAGAAAACGTAGAGACTCAAGGAGCTCAATCTAATAGTTTAACAAAGAGAAGATTAAAGGGGAGGCTTGATCACAGGCTGTAAGTAGCTATGTGGGGAACAAATGGAACTAAGGCCCGGTGTGAATAATTAAACCTTGGAACAATTTCCCCAGGCGCGTGATGGCTTCTCCATCACTAACCTTGTTAAATCAAGACGGGCTGTTTTCCTAACAGATCTGCACTAGGAATCAGGGGCAGGTCTCTGGCCTGTGTTATACCACAGTCAGACTAGATGGTCACAGCAGTCCCTTCTCACCTGGGAAGCTATAAATGAAGGTCACACAGGGAGGCTGTGGCTGAGCTGGGAATTGATGCCGGCTCTCCTGAGTCCCAGCCCATCTTCCCCCTCCAATAACAACACAAACACATTGTGCCTCTCAGGGTCCCAAAGTGCTTTCAAAACGTGTGCCAGTATCATGCCATCCCATTTCACAGATGGGGAAACCGAGGCACACAATGGGGATGGGAGCTGCCCAAGATGATGTGGCACAGTCAGGGATGGAACCCGAGAGTCCTGACCCCCAAGACAAATATACTGCTGTATTGTACTGTAATCACTCAAAACACGGGTGTCTGGCTGTTAGCGGTTGCTGTTACTATAAGGTTGGTTTTATGAAGGGCAGCCTCTAATTCAGGCCACTAGACCATAATTTACACTGTGTTCCCTGGCTGGAGATGTAACTTTTTCCTTCTGCAAAGTCCAGTGCCTTAACCACAAACCCATCATTCCTGTCAGAGGTCAGGAGGGCTGGGTTTGAGGCCCAGGTCTGCTAGGGACAACCTTTGCAATGGTAGGAAGGATATTTGGGGACAGATTTTTCAAAGGTATTTAGGTGTCTAAAAATGCAAGTAGGTGCCTAAGGGGGTTTTCCAAAGCTGCTGAACCGATTACAAATGTCAATGCCTTGGCAAGCCTGGCCCTGAGTGTTCACTGCGGCAGCTGCATGATGTAGCCAGAGGACCACGAACTTGGCGAGCTCCTGCTGCCAGGAGCAGCTGCAGGGGGCTGGAACCTGGGGGTACAGGGGACACTTCCTGAGCTCACAAGCCAGACATGAGGCTGAACGTGTTAATGGCACCAGAGCTGCAGGGGAATTTGCTGGCAAAGGGAGCTGAGCCAAAATGTGACATTGAGATGTTACCCTTGACTGTTGCTACAGACCCCCAAACTCTGGCCAAGTGCATAGAGGAAAGGTCTGGGAACTTTTCCCTATCTCGGGCAGCAGAGATTCTGGGTTGGGCCAGGTCTGGGAATATCAAGCGCTACCCAAGGAGCTGCGCTGCTGGTTGATGAGGATACTCATCTGTTGCTGCTTGAATTTGTCTCAAGACTGGTTACATTGCTGCAAGAAAGGAATCAGTTCAATCCACCCCGGGCCTTTTCCTCGCTTTGGAGCGCGGCATGTGAGCTGGGTAGTGAGACCGCGTCTCAGCTCATCTCTCCTGCTCAGGAATTGGCTTTGCTTCATGGCCTGCACTATTCTGCAGATTAACATTAGTGTAAATAACTCTTTACCATCAGCAGCTACTGTTCAAGGCTCCCAGCAAAGCATAGCCCTGCAGCGCCCAAGCCTGCAAACACACGAGCCTGTGGAAAGCTATATCATGTGAGCAATCCCGCTGAAAGTCATTCCTACAGGAGTAAAGTATGTGCATGCTGGATCGGGGCCTGGGGGGCAGTGCTACTGGTAGCACAGGTGCAGTTGTTAAAGTTAAATTTATGGGCTAGTCCTTTAGCTGGCTGAAAGGTGCGCCACCGAGTCACATCAGCTGAGGATCTGGCCTGGGCTTTACCCCGGGGTCCAGAAGAGGCAATCCATATGTGGTGACCTTCCAGCCAGGCTGCCAGAATGCTGTGGGGGACCGAGGAAGAGGCAGAGGGGAATTCTTGTAGGTGACTGGCTGGCTGAGTTACTGGTGAATTGGTTGTGTGGATGCTGCTGAGATTCAGCTGCACTGTTCATAGTGTATTCAGGCACTGAGCACTTCAGGTAGGCATCTGCTAGGGATTATTTACACAGAAAGAAATAACTAATATTCTTCACTGACCCAACTTTATCCAGAGAGAGGGACAGGGACTAGCTGACTCGCCCCTCCGGGCAACTTGACAATGTGTGAGTCCCTGGGCTCAGAGTGCTGGGTTAGCACAGACCCCAGATGTGATTCTAGGGCAAGGGAAGGCTTCAAAATGTCCCTCTCTCCAGGCACTTCCTCTTCCCTAAGTGCTCTAAACAGGATTCCCGCCCTCCTCATCTGCACTCCACAGGGCTGCAGCCCCTGCAAGGAGAAGAGACAAAGGGAGACAGATGTGCGGAACATGTGGATGCCAAGGAACTGATTTCCCTGGCAACAGAGGGCTGCATTGTCAGTCGCTCCTCTCCTCGGTCAGCACCAAGTGCTTTTAGAGAGGTATGGAGGTTAACCCTTCCTCCGCTGGTCCTCCGAAGACCAGCTGGGCAATCATCAGATGTTAATATTCCATTGCCGTAAGGGTAGGGCACTTGGAGCTAGGGTTAAGGTTCCCACGGGTAGAGCTTCCCGCCCTAGGGTTAGGGTTCCTAAGGGTAGGGCACTTGGAGCTAGCTTTAGGGTTCCTATGGGTAGGACTTCGAGCCCTAGGTTTAGGGTTCCTATGGATAGGGCACTTGGAGCTATGGTTAGGTATCCTATGGGTAGGACGACCCACCCTAGGGTTAGGGTTCCTAAGGGTAGGGAACGTGGAGCTAGGGTTAGGGTTCCTATGGGTAGGGCACCCCGCCCTAGGGTTAGTGTTCCTATGGGTAGGGCAATTGGAGCTAGGGTTAGGGTTCCTGTGTGTAGGGCTCCCCACCCCAAGGTGAGGGTTCATAAGCGGGACACACTCTGGCACACTCAGCATCAGCCCCGGCACCTTCTAGCTGGACGTACCTATTTCATTTAGCAGCACAGCAGGTGTGTTCCACCAGATGCCCCTGGGACAGCCAGCAGCTTGGCAGGGGCTCTGCCTCGATGTACCTGGTACATACAGCAGATGCCTTCTACCTTAGCAGCATGGCAGGAAGGTGGGTTCTGCCTTGCTGTACCCCATGCATCTGGTCACGGGATGGGTTTCCACCTGGAATGTTCTGCAGCACCTGAACTGGAAAATAAGAATAAGAAGCAGAGCTCGATAGAGAAGCATCAGAAACTCCCAATGGCAAAATACTGCCCAGGGGACTGCTCTCCTTTATTCCAGAGACAGCCCCTGGCAGCTACGCTCTGAATTCAACATGGCACCATGCCCACGCCATGGACTCCACCCCCTTGGCTGCTTGCTGGGAGTACATATCCCCTGCTCAAGTGGCTATAGAGAGGTGCTCAGCTACTCTGATTCTAAGCACCGGATAAATACCCAGCGAGGTCAGAACAGGGGTCTAGAAAGGTCTGGCAAAGCACAGGAGGTGACGAACAGACTACGTCATGCTTTGGCACATGGTTCCTCTCGTTCGGTCATGGCTGCAGCTCCACCTCCCTCTTCATTCTGGTTAGTTCCTTTTCCCAGAGCACATGAGGAGCTCAGGCCTCAGCATTTGCGCTTCCTAGACTGAAATTCACAGGATGCAACTCAAAGCAGCCCTAGCAGGCTGCCAGGGATGGCTGAACGCATGCCCTCTCCCTGCGGCCACTTTGCCTGCACCCCCTCGCCCCAGCCCCCTCTATGAAAAGGGCAGCCTGGGTCCCAGTCCCAATCCTAGTGGGGCCACATCACAAAACCAGCATCACATTCCCAGCACACTGAGAGTGAGGGCCCCTCTCATGCCTCGGCTAGGCCCCTCCTTTGGCAGGAGGGCAGCATGGGGGGGTGGGATGCTCACCTTGCCACTGCCAGCTTTGCAGGCCAAAGGAGGAGCTGTCACCATCTTTCCCTGGCGCTAAAGCCCCTAAAAGAAGTTAGAGGTAAAAGGCACCTATGCGCGGGGAGGGGGGAATTCCAGGCCCTTCTGTATCCATCCTGCTGCCTAGGATGAGCGTCCCTCCGCCCCCAAGAGCAGACACAGGAAGGGCCTGGGTGGCGGGGCTGGAGGGGAACAGCTTGTTTATAGACTGAGGCGCCGGGGGGAACCTGGAGCAGCCCAGGTGAGAACTCTGATGGCAAACAGCCAGGTAGCAAGGGAGAGCATTCGTCTCTCGCTAAGCCCAGCTCTGCACAAAGGCTGTATGGGAGAGGGGAGTGACAGCCAGGCAGCTGGCTGGGATCACTTTCTTTTGCATCAAAAACTTAAAAACCCACCTTTGAAGTTTTTCCCGCAGCAGCTCACTTACAAAATGGAATAATTAAAGGCAGCTTAAGCTCTGCCCGTGACAGTCATTTGCATGCCAAAGCTACCGTTAAGATATTAGTCACTAGGTCGACTTATTTAGTGATTTGCAGGCGTCAGTTATCCAGGGCTTAGAGTCCCTCTGCCTTTAGCTTCCGTATGCCTGGGATCATAGCTGGACTACAAAAACTAGTGTCAAGGCAACGCTAAGGTGGAGGAATAGCCTGTCTGAAAGTCGAGTGATTCTGGACAGGCTGCCTCTCCCGTCAGGTTAACCCAGCCCTGTCACTTAGCCAGTCTGGACTTTACGACTTGCAATAACTAATGGCAAAGGCTGGGGTGGGGTGTGTGTGAAAGGAGTTTAAAGGGTGTTAGGCACCCAGCTCAGGTTCTGTTCTCTACTCTGCCACAGACTCCCTGTGTAACCTTGGGCAAATCACGTAACCTCTGTGCTTCAGTTCCCAGCTGTATATTAAGGATTATATTTAACAAGGAGGCAGACCATGCTACAGGGCAGGTTGATGTTGCAGGAGACATTTTAACTGTCTTGGTGTTTGATTGCTTGATTTGTCAGCGCCACTGTTACATTCAGGCTGTGGTTTTGCATTACATTTCCGGGGTGTGTGTGGGGGGGTATTTAAGACATGAAGGAATCTGGTGGATGTGAGACAGTGTGGGTGACAATGTCACCAATGAACCCAGCCTGCAGCACTCAGATTCTCCACGGGACTGGGGCTGGAGAAGCTGACAGATATGTCCTTACCTTACGAGTGTCATCCTTTAAAACACATGGGTAAAAAACAAAATCCCTATTGAAACGTCTGAAGGGGTGTGCACAGAAGAGCTGGTTTGTCTGCTTAACACGTACAGTGCAGCAGCTAAACTGATTGCCTTCAAACATGGCTTGATTCCCCCCCGAAGCGCATGATGCCAACAAGCTAAGGCTGACATGTCCACAGTTTTCTTGGAGTGATTCAAGCACAACCATTCGGACTGGGATGCATGCAGCAGTGTAGGATTTTCCACTTTCACGTCACTCAAAAATTGCTTAACTGCTTTTGATCCAACTTCCTCTCTCACACCCACCAAGAATTCACTATTGGGCTATACCCAGCACAGCCAACTTCAGCGGCCTGCTCCGGGGCCCCTCCCTTCCTAGAGACAGCACATGGGGGAGCGATGTCAGAGCTCCTCTGCAGAACGCCTCCCAGGCAGCTAATGGCACGTTTACGGGCAGCACCTCGATACCACCGTGATGGGCGCCATTGAAATACCTAAAGAGATTAAATGCTGTCAGAACAATTGTCCCAAACTGGAAAGAAAGGAATAGAACCAGGCATCCTGGCTCCCAGGCCTGTTCCCCTGCTCCAATCCCTTCCAGGGCTGGGGGTAGATCTCAGGCGGCCTGCTCAGGGAGCATGGGCTTAGGGTGACCAGATAGCAAATGTGAAAAACCAGGATGGGGGTGGGGGGTAATAGGAGTCTATATAAGAAAAAGACCCAAAAATCAGCACAGCCCCTACAAAATCGGGACATCTGGTCACCCTGCATGGGCTGCACAGCCTGCTCTCTGAACACACCCAGAGTGGCAGGAGCAGGCAGCAAAGGAGACGCTGCTGGGCCAAAGGCCTCGCTAGTCAGTACCAAGACGGGAAGGGGCTCAGTCCTGGCACACTCCGTGGGAGCCCCTGGGGGACTCCTGGCCGGCCGGCTCAGCAAGATGTCAGGATGTCAGACCAGGGGAGGCTGGGAGCCTGCCCCGCTGCCCGTTCCGGCCCAGAGAAGGGTGCAGGTATCGTGCTCTCCCAGCAGCTCCAGGCACAGACCTGTGCATCCTCTCCATTGGTTTGGTTTGCTGAGACCCCTCCACCCCCCGGTGCATTCACACCCTGCCTCTCACCACCACCATGCTGGCCACCTTTCTCCCACTTGGTGGACTGGGTACCCCCGCCTCCTGGTGCACCATAAAGTGACCCCCTCTCCATACTGCAGAACAGATGAAATGATGCTGTGCACATCCAACCCCCTCCCCACCTTAGGAAAGTGCTCTCCTCCTTGAGAACACCGCCCCCGCCCCCCCCCCCCCACATGGGGCTGGGGCAGCTGATCCAGAGCCATTTCCCAGCAGCCATTGTCTATTGGGATGGAATTTAGGAAAATAAAATAATCAAGCCGGGGAATAACCCGGGAGCCCCCACTTGCTGCACATCCACTCCTGGGGCAGCTCTATCCCAGGGGGCAGTTTCACGGCCTGCGTGCTGCAGACAGGCTCTGGAGAAGGGCATCCTGCCCACCCTGGCCCAGGCGCGGTAGGGAAGGTTAGAAGCGACACCTAGTGGGAAAGGAGCATCTTGTCGGCCTCTAAAGGGGACTGAGTGAGGCGTATTCAGGACGACTCCGCTCCCCTGCCTCATGGCAATACTCATGGCACAGGCCAGGCAAGCAGCAGCCCCGGACGGACCCCCTGTGCCCAGTGGCTGTAGCCTGATGACACAAGGAGCCCCAGCATCCCAGAGTAATATTGCCAGCCCCGTTCAGCCGGGAACCCTGAGTCAGGCCTCAAGACAATCATGAGATTGGCTTAAAAATCACAAGATTCTGGGGGGAAACAATAACATTGTGGTTCTTCGGAGTCACGTTAGCAAGCCTGCCTCTGCAGTCAGGCAGGCAAGACACTTCCTTCTTTTTAACGAAAGCCCAGAGTTTCCCCTCACCCCATGACTCCAGGATCTGAAGCTTTAGGGAAAGTGCCAAATTCACGAGAGCTGGTGTGATGGCAGAGCCAATTCAATCAAGCTTTCTAGGACTAAGGTCTCAGCTGAAGTAAGTGGAGGCTGTACGGGTGCCCAGCATCTCTGAAAATCAGGCCCTTTCAAAGTGTTTTAAACTGGGACCCAGGAGCCTTGATTCCCAGCCTTCCCTGCTCTAACTACTGGACCCCACTCCCCTCCCAGAACTGGGAATAGAACCCAGGAGTCCTGATTCCCAGCCTCCCCTGCTCTAACACAGTCTAGCCTCAACTCCCCTCCTGGTCCAGGAGCCAAACGCCACATTTGCCTCTCCAGCTGCACTCGCCTCCCTTAGCTGGGAATGGAACCCAGGAGTCCTGCACTGTAAACACCAATTTCTTACCTTGCCCAGCAGAAGGTGCTTCGCTGGGGAGGTCAGGGAATCAGTTCTGGGGTAAGTCTGACTACACAGAGGGCCCTCTGTACAGCCCAAAGGGCTCTCTGATGTGTTTTCACACACCCCATCGTCCTCACAACCCTTTTCATGCTCTTCCTGGGAGACATAAATGCTGTCATGCTGTAATGGAGGGATAAATCCAGGGAGGGAACCCATTTATCTTACAAGGAAGACTTGGGCAAAAGGACACAGTGTGCGGGCGAGATTGTTATCATCCGTTCTGAAGCACTGTCGCTCCCATCTCAAGGTAACACAGGAGAAGGAGGCATAAAATATTACAGAAATTCGCATATTTAAAAATGACATATGGCTGCCGCTCC
The DNA here is from genome assembly GCF_025201925.1 of Gopherus flavomarginatus. Classification (NCBI taxonomy): domain Eukaryota; kingdom Metazoa; phylum Chordata; order Testudines; family Testudinidae; genus Gopherus; species Gopherus flavomarginatus. Next base: position 14,457,865 of record NC_066640.1, read on the forward strand.
CCATTAAATGGCCCAGAGTCCTGAGCAGAGGGAGAAAGGACTATGCAGTGCAGTGCCCCAGACAGCCAGGGCAGCAGGCTGCAAATCCAGCACCTACCACCCAAGCAGTTAATTGATTTTTGCTAGTGCCAGGGAAAGGGCCCAACCTGGCAGCCCCAGAAACTGGATTCTCCATTGTCCCGCACCTTTGGCAGTCCTTTGCATTGAGGATGTAAACCACAAGTGTTTCACACCCTCTGTGCACGAGTGTTAATGACTCCACAAGGTGCAATGCAATGAACAATCAAGCCCCTCTCTGGGTATGGCACAGGCAGAAGCTCCCGCACCCTGCACACTGCCCTCCCAGTCTGATTCACCCCTAAACCAGAGGGTTGGGAGGTGAGAGAGGAGTTCAGTCTCTGCCCCCAGCTCAGTTCAGGGACACCTGCCCCTAGAACGGGACTGAGACCAAACAAACTCATGACACAAAGAGCCAGCACTGCCCACCTGGTCTAGGATTGACCCTGCGACCGGCCCTGCACCCTGCTCCGGCCTCAGTCGCCCAGCACAGAGACGCAGTTAACCCTTTGTCTTTAAAGCATTTTTGGTAACATTTTGAGGGTGAGAAGGGAATCTGGAGGGAGCAGGGGACATGAATCTCTGAGTCTCTCTAGTCCTTTACAGGGGGTGGGGGAACGGGAGTGGTTTGGCCATTTCCAAAGCACATGGACAGAATCATAGCTTGTAATCCCTCTGCTAAATCCCCTGCTGTTCCCCGGCCAGAGTCCAAGCCACCATCCTGCTCTCTCTATGGAAGGCCAGGAACTCTGTGCTTTCTCTGATCCCTAAATGTGGCTTCCAGCTGCAGTGTTTATACTGGGATGCTCAGGGGTGGGGACACAATGGGGTGTGAGAAGTACAGATGCCTGCAAATAACGGGAGAGTGTGTGTGTGTCCGTGTGTATGTGTGCGTATGCGTGTGCCGTATGGGGGTGTATGTGCACCCATTTGTGCCCTGGAAGGCTGGAGTGGAGAGGCAGATGGGCAGGAGTGTAGCTGTGGCTGCGTCTTTGCACGGGGTGTGTCTGTGGCAAGGTGGTGCGTATGTGCACTTGTCTGCCCTATGCACCCACTGCTCTTTTTTTAGCACCGTCTTCTTAGAGTCCATCAGCAGAGTGGGTTGGCCCAGCTGCTGAGAGGCATTTTCAGGATTTCGTCTCAAGCGTAAGGACTCTCTTTGGTTTGCGCCCAGAGCTCTCACAACCCATGGTGGATTTGCTCCAGGCTAGGCCAGCTGAATAGCCCAGGGCCCGGAATTCCTTTACTGTTAATTAGGTAGAGACACATGTCTCAAGGCATGCTGCCTCGTGTCCAATCTGCTTCCAGCTACACATATTCACTGCAGCATCTACCACAGGGGTAGGCAACCTATGGCATGGGTACCGAAGGCGGTATGCGAGCTGATTTTCAGTGGCACTCACACTACCCGGGGCCTGGCCACCAGTCTGAGGAGCTCTGCATTTTAATTTAATTTTAAATGAAGCTTCTTAAACATTTTAAAAACCTTATTTACTTTACATACAACTATAGTTTAGTTACATATTATAGACTTATAGAAAGATACCTTCTAAAAACGTTAAAATCTACTACTGGCACGCAAAACCTTAAATCAGAGTGAATAACTGAAGACTTGGCACACCACTTCCGAAAGGTTGCTGACCGCTGCACTACCAGCTCAGCCTGGAGAAATGCTTGCCAGCTGAGCCGTCCCCAAGCTTAGCCTAGGAGGGGAGCAACCCCACAGGCAAGACCAGCTCAGCACAGCTCCTGCCAGCTCAGCCCAAGGTCAGAGGATTCCATACCAGAAACAGAGTAGCAGCCAGCCTGGCCAGGCATAGGAGATTCCCAGTATTGACCAACTCAGCCTAGGGCTGGGGGAGTTCCCTTTTGGCTCAGCTGATAGATCTGCTGCCCGTGCACTAGTCGGGTACCCCGATGCAGTCTGGCCACCAGGAAGGGGCTCCACTAGCCAACTACACTGACTGACCCTAGTGCATGACCCTGAAGAGGCTTATAATGCTGAAGAGCAAAAGACTCAACATCCAATTATCCCTGTGCTGCCTGGGGAGAGCAGTCTGCCTAGAGCAGCTGGGAGCACCCGTCTTACAGACCATCCCCCAGTCACTGAAACGAGGGTGGCCAAATGCCCCATTTTCCTTGTGAAAATGCACACGGGGGGGAGTGCTAGTTTGCCTCTCTCCCTCCACCTGACCCCGGCTTTACCATCCCATGTTCTGCACCTCCGGTGGTTCATATCCCTTGTCAGTGCTGACTAGTGGCTGGAGCAAGGGGCACTGAAGTCAGTCATTTCATCTCTCTGTCCCTCCGTACAATGGAAATACTAACAACTCATCATAGAATAAATAACCCATTCCTGTCTCACAACGGTGAATGGGAGAGTTACTTCACTGATGTTTCCAAGATGCGTTGGGATCCTCAAGCTGAACGGTGCCTTTTAACGGCATCGGGTTATAAACTATTATTATTTAAGGAAGGTCACTAAATTGTAAAGCACAATCAAAGTACACCATAGACCCCGCTGGAGAGACAGGAGCCAGCTGCCCCAGTGTCGCACTCACTGCACATCTGGAGAGCCGGCAGCCACGTGGGGGGAGGGTCATCCATCCAGAGCACATCTGGAGATGGTCGAAGTCAACCGGCCCCAGAGGCGTGACAAGGGAAAAAAAACTACAACTCCCGACATGCAATGCGCCGGACTCCTGAGAACCGGAACCAGGTGGGAGAGGAGGAGCGGGGCAGCCTTTACCCAGCACCTCTTTGCCGTGAGTCAAGGCCCGCCCCTCTCCCAATGGCTGCCCTATCATTGGCTAAGTCTCTGGCAGTCACCTGCAGAACGGCCTTTGATTGGTTGTGGGAGGGCTGGGGTTCCACGCGCTGAGTAGCAGCTGGCTTATTGCGCGCGGTACGGCTCCAGCATGGTGAGTGCGCGGTGCTGCCGGGACCCCGCTGGGAGCAGCCCCTGGCAACCTGCCCCCCTCCCCCCCCGCCAACCTGTGTGCCCCCCCTCGCCCCTGGCAACCTGCCCCCCCAATCTCCCTCCCTCCCCCCCAGCCAAGCTAACTCCTCCCCTGCCCCAGCCCCTGGCAACCTGCCCCTCCCCCCGCCAACCTATGTGCCCCTGGCAACCTGCCCCTCCAATCTACCCCCCCGCCCCAGCCCCTGGCAACCTGCCCCCCCAATCTCCCTCCCTCCCCCCCAGCCAAGCTAACTCCTCCCCTGCCCCAGCCCCTGGCAACCTGCCCCCCCCCGCCAACCTGTGTGCCCCTGGCAACCTGCCCCCCCAATCTACCTCCCCGCCCCCCCGCCCCAGCCAACCTAGCCCTCCCGCCCCTGCAACCTGCCCCCTCGCCCAGCCCCTGGCAACCTGCCCCCCCCCAGCCAACCTAGCCCCCCCGCCCCTGGCAACCTGCCCCCCCCAATCTCCCTCCCTCCCCCCCAGCCAAGCTAACTCCTCCCCTGCCCCAGCCCCTGGCAACCTGCCCCCCCCGCCAACCTGTGTGCCCCTGGCAACCTGCCCCCCCAATCTACCTCCCCGCCCCCCGCCCCAGCCCCTGGCAACCTGCCCCTCCCCCCGCCAACCTATGTGCCCCTGGCAACCTGCCCCTCCAATCTACCCCCCCGCCCCAGCCCCTGGCAACCTGCCCCCCAGCCAACCTATGTACCCCCCCTCGCCCCTGGCAACCTGCCCTTCCAATCTCCCTCCCTCCCCCCCCAGCCAAGCTAACTCCTCCCCTGCCCCAGCCCCTGGCAACCTGCCCCTCCCCCCGCCAACCTATGTGCCCCTGGCAACCTGCCCCTCCAATCTACCCCCCCGCCCCAGCCCCTGGCAACCTGCCCCCCAGCCAACCTATGTGCCCCCCCTCGCCCCTGGCAACCTGCCCCTCCAATCTACCTCCCCGCCCCCCCGCCCCAGCCAACCTAGCCCTCCCGCCCCTGCAACCTGCCCCCTCGCCCCAGCCCCTGGCAACCTGCCCCCCCCCCAGCCAACCTGGCCCCCCCGCCCCTGGCAACCTGCCCCCCCCAATCTCCCTCCCTCCCCCCCAACCAACCTAACTCCTCCCCTGCCCCAGCCCCTGGCAACCTGCCCCCCCCAACCAACCTATCTGCCCCCCCGCCCCTGCCAACCTGCCCCCCCCCAACCTACCTAACTCCTCCCCTGCCCCAGCCCCTGGCAACCTGTCCCCCCAATCTACCTCCCCGCCCCAGCCCCTCGTAACCCCCCCCTGCCAACCTAACTGGTAACCTGCCCCCCCAGCCAACCTATCTGCCCCCCCAGTCCCTGTCAACCTGCCCCCCAACCTACCTAACTCCTCCCCTGCCCCAGCCCCTGGCAACCTGCCCCCCCAACCTACCTCCCGCCCCAGCCCCCGGCAACCTGCCCCCCCCCACCAACCTAACTCCTCCCCTGCCCCAGCCCCTCGTAACCTGCCCCCCCAACCTCCCTCCCTCCCCCCAGACCTGGCAACTTGCCCTCCCCCAGCCAACCTCGCCCCTTCCCCTGCCCCAGCCCCTCATAACCCCCCCAATCTAACTGGTAACCTGCCCCCCCCAGCCAACCAACCAGTCTCCCCCCTCCCCAGCCAACTTAACTTCTTCCTGCCCCGCCCCAACCCCTGGTAACCTAACCCCCTAACCAACCAAGCAACTTCTCCCCCCCACCCCAGCCAACCTAACTTCTTCCTGCCCCAACCCCTGGTAACTTAACCCCCTTCCCCCCACGCCAGCCCCTGGTAACCTCCCTCCCTCTGCCCCAGCCCTGGTAACCTAACCCCTGCCCTGCAGCAGTGCCCTTCCCCTGCGCTTTACCAGACCCAAAAGCTTCCTGCCCCAGAGCAGTTGCTGCACTTCACTGGTGAATGAAACCCGCTGGCAGAGGAGGCGGCCTGGGACCTAGAACGATCTGAAGTATCAGGGCCGCTCTTCCTGCTCCTAGAAATGGGTGGCTCCTATAAATGGGTCTTCATTTCCTCGCCAGGCTGTGATGGGGGTGCAGCTGGTGGTGAGCCTGCTTACAAAGTGGGGATTCACCCACGAAAGCTCATGCTCCAAAACCTCTGTTAGTCTATAAGGTGCCACAGGACTCTTTGCTCCTATAAATAGGAGTTCACCTAGTGCCCTTTCCTGGGGCTTAGGAAGGCATTGCTGCTGCTGCAGGGGAGGTGTCTGTATCTGGTTTCCAGGCCTTACAGGCAGCATGAAATGGCTGCAGCGTATCTGCAGAAGTATCTTGTGTCTCCTTTCTCCAGCTGATTGTTAGAGGGTCTTTTTCTTTCGTTTCTCCTCGAGAGACGGATGGCAGCACCCTGACCTTGCTGTCCTGGCCGCTGCAGCTTAGTGGTTTATGCATTGGGTTTGAAACACGCAGGCTCCCGTCAAAAGCCAGGTTTGAATCCTGGAAGGATCCGCCTGGGCCCCAACTTTCTGAATTAAACAAAGTCCTTCAGGAGACACCAAGGCTAGGAAATTTGTGTCTGACTGGAACCTAGGGGACTACACAAACCTCTGTGCACCAAAGTCCCACGTTGTGCATAGGCCCTCTGCACTCAGCTGGGTTCAGAGAGCACCAGCTATATAGAGGATAGTTTTGGAAAACCCAGACGATCCCTTGGACAGAAAAGCCACTGAATGCTTGTTTGTGCGCCCAGGAATCTGGGCAGGGGTGTTCTGGCTCAGAGGATGTGCTGCGATGGGCAGGAGCCCTGTTGCTGACTTTGTGGTTCTGATTGTCTTTGTTTCCTCGCCAGGCTGTGATGGGAGTGCAGCTGGTGGTGAGCCTGCTTACGGCCAGCATCATGCAGAAGATGTCCCCGCACTGCTCCTTCGCTCGCTGGCTGCTCTGCAACGGCAGGTACTGGGGCTTTTCCAGCCAGCTCCAAACTGATGCCCCTGTTCTATGCTTGCATCTCTTCCTTCAAACACTGCACCCCAATCCCCACCCCTTCGCTATTCCTGCCTTTGGCTCCCGGCTGCGTGCACACCAGGCTCTGCCTAAGCACCACATCCCAACTCTTAGCACCCTCCCCTGTACAGCCCTGCCAACATCCTACAGCCCCTTCTCCAGACGCCTGCAGTGTTTCTGGTTTTCTCTCATCCAGTCAGACGTTTCTGACCCCCCGCAGCTGTTTGTTTATATTTTGTCCCATCAATGACCACCTCCTATACCTCCCTCCAGCCTGTACCGCTACAAGCACCCTTCGGAGGAGGAGTTGTGCGCCCTGGCTGGGAAGCAGAAGCCCAAGGCCAAGCGAGACCGGTGAGCAGATCCCCTGCTGTCCATGGTTTGTTATTGGGCGTGACGATTGGAAGGTTTGGAGTGAAAATTGTGCCTCTCCTCTTCCAGGCCTGACTTCTCCAACCTGCCCCCATCTTTAGGGAAAGACGCTGTGGTGGGCAGTCAGGGCAGGGGATCAGGCCTGGGGTTTAATAATGGTAGCACCCAGAGGCTCCAGTTGGGGACCTGGTGCAAGATGCACGCAAATATGCGCCCATCTGAAACAATGGCACGTTCTGTTGCGTTACCTACACTGGTCCAGTTGAAGCAGTGAAACACACGCACACTGTGAGTGTGGACACAGCTGTGTCTGGATAAATGTGCTGGTGGGGAAATAAGTTATACCAATAGTTCTCAAACCATGGGTCATGACCCTGTTTTCATGGGGCTGGCATTAGACTGCTGGGGCCTGAGCCCTACTGCCAGGGACCAAAGCTGAGGCCCGAGGGCGTCAGCCCTGGGTGGCGGGGGCTCAGGTTACAGGCCCCCCGGCCTGGAGTAGCAGGGCTTTGGTGGATTCAGGCTCCCCCCAGGGTCATGTAGTAATTTTTATTGTCAGAAGGGGCTCATGGTGCAAAGAAGTTTGAGAACCTGAGTTATACTGATAGTCGCTTTTATCCTGGGGTAACTGCGTCTACATGATGCATTGTACATGTATAACTGTACCACCCTAACTTACCTAGTTATACCAGAACCAAATTTGTGTGCGGACCAGGGCTAAGTCTACGGTAAGTGACAGCAGCTGGAGACAGCCAACGGAGGCAGGGAGCATGAATTCTAGCTCTGGGGGCTGCTATCCAGGAACTTTGTCCCACCCTCGCTGTCCTCTGTTCCTGCCATTCTGAGCCTGTTTCTCTCTCGCAGGAGGCCGAATGGGGTCGCAGAGGATAAGCCCCTGTCAGTGCCCAAGGACATCAACCTGCACTTGGAGACCACCCCAGTAACCACAGTGGATGCTCTTGGTAATTCCCACACATCAGAGGCAGTCTGTGCGCAGTGGCTGAAGGCCTGTGGGGTGGAGACAGGGGCGTGACTGACCTGAGTTTTCTAAGACAGAGCCAGGGAATAGACCCCAGGAGTCCTGACTCCCAAGCCCCCCTGCTCTAATCTATGGGACCCCAATCACTTCCCAGAACCTGTTACAGAACCCCAGAGTCCTGATTCTCAGGGCCTTTGTTCAGGCCCATGGCCCTGTGAGGGCCAAAGGAGTTCAATTAGGGAAGTGTCCCTCGCTGCCCCCCCTCCACACGCACACACGCTGCAAGGCGGTGGGGGCAGGGTGAGCTTGCTCCTTGCACACTGGCTGGTGGTGACAGCCCCGTGTCTCTCTGCCCGTTCCCAGTGCTGCGCTATTTCCTGGAGTACCAGTGGTTCGTGGATTTTGCCGTCTACTCTACCCTCGTCTACCTTTTCACTGAAGGCTACTACTGTCTGGTGGACCCTCAGAAGGAGATGAATGTTGGCATCCTGTGGTGCCTGCTTACAGTCGTCTTCTCCTTGTATCCTTCCTTTCCTACCCTGCCCCCTCTGCCGTGGGGGCTGGAGCAGGGTTCCCAAGGGGGGCTGGAATTCCCTAACCACGTGCCGGGGTCTGGAAGGAGAGGGCAGTGCCCGCAGCTCCGTAAGGCTGCCAGCGAAAGGCAAAATAACGGAGGAAGAAACCCACCATCCTCTTCAATCAGAAGCCTGGCTAAGGCTGAATGGCTTAATTTATGGACTTATAAACAGTTCCCTGACAAGTGATAAAGCTGCGTAATGAGAGCCTTCCCCTCTGAGAACCGGGCAGGGGCCTGCTGCAGTGAGTGCTTTACGAGGTGCTAATGCCATGGCGGCTGCAATCTGTATGGATGGAAGGGCTCATGGACACTTTTACAGGCTGCAGTAAAGCAGGGACGCCTGGGCCGTCTGTCTATCCTCATTGAAAAGGCTGCCGGCCCACTCCCCGGCGGTTTATTTAGGGTTTATGTGAACGTGTACATAGCACCGAGTAGCCTGCCAGTCCCTCCCCCTTCCCTGCGGCTGATGGATGCAGGGCTCCGGGGGATTGGCAGCACGGGCCGAGCCTTGGGGCCTGGCTGCTAATGGGGGTGGGGAGCAAAACCCGGCCTTGGGGACCCTAAAGAAAGGGCTTGAATTGTTTCCTGTCATTACCCATAATCGCCTTGTTGCCAGCAGGCGACACCCCAGAGAGCCCCTCTGAGTTAACCTCTCAGGCCTTCCCCGTAGGTGCAGTCACACGCTTCTCCCCCTCTCCGGCCTGGCCCCAGGCTGTGGCACCCAGCAGATCGATCGTGCTCAGCCTGCAGGTCGGGCCGCCTCACCTGCTCGCAGCTCTTCCCTGCAGAGCATGTGGCCAGGGGTGGATACAACAACCAGGCAGCGGCCCTAATGCCAGCGTATTTAACCTCAGCAGTAGGCACAAGGCATCCCGCCCTAGGTCCCGATCGTTCAGGGAAACCCTGATTCTCCCCTTGGCAGGAGGCTGTGGTATAAACCCCTCCCTGCCACAGTCACCTGGGAGGGGCTGCTGGCAGCCAAGTCAGCCCTGCCTATGCTGTGATCATCTGAATGGAGAGGGGAGAATCCCCTTTGGCCTCGGCCTGTCCCTCGTAGCTAGCAGGGCCTGGTTTGGGGGGGCTGAGCTGTGCTTCTGAGAGCCTGCCAGCTTGGCAGAGTGAGCCCTGGGGTCAGGCCCCAGTGTGTAACCCAGAGGGACAAAACCTCCCCATGCTGGGCCACCTGTTGCGTTGATTGTGTCTCCCCCCACACACACTCAGGCCCCAGTGAGGATCTTGTTACAGGAGCCTCCCCCAAATGAGATCGGGGGCCCATTGTGCCAGCTGCTCCCTAGACCTCTGCTAACAGACAGCCCCTGCCCCATAGACAGACCAAGGCGTTGGGGGATTCGCCTCCCTGCCTTACAGATGGGAACTGAGGCCCAGGTTGGCTAAGTGCCTTACCCAAGGCCACACACAGAGTGACAGAGCTGGTCTCTCATCACCATGACTACAAGGGCCTTCCTGATGGCTGCAGCCCGGGTCTCTCCCAGCCCTCAGACAGTGACTAGATAGAGGCATGTGTTTGGTTTCATACTGGTTTGTAGTCCCCTATGAAAGGTGCCAGATCCACGTTCTCTGAGGCTCAGGCACGCATGTCCCCCACTCCTGAGCGCTGCTCCTCGTCCCTGTTGGGGGACTCACTGCCAGACCCGAGGGGGCAGCTTGCTCTCCGTGGCCCACCCAGCCTTTGGCCTCTCTGCCACGGCCTCCAGTCATGGCCTCCAGCCATGGCCATGCATGAGAGGGAGACCTTTCTCCATTAGGAGTTACGCTGAGGCCCAGCAAACTGGCCTCACCCCGGGGCCAGCAGGCAGGAGCCATCCGAAGGGGGAGAACTGTCTGTAGCCACCAAGCGGGGTCCCCTGGTGTGAGATGTCTGTTCAGTGAGCGTTTGAGGCTATGTAAAGGCCAAGCCCCGCTGGTTTCTTTAACACCAACCCCCCTGCGCCTGCAGCAAGATCTTCTTCATGGTGATGCACCATTACTTCCGCTCAGAGGAGGGGGGCGAGCGCTCCGTCTGCCTCACCTTTGCCTTCTTCTTCCTCCTCATCGCCATGGTGGTGCTCGTCGTGCGGGAAGACTACTTGGAGTTCGGCCTCAACTCGGGTCAGCGAGCGGTGGGGCTGGGGCCATGCCGGGTTGGGGGAGAGAGCTGGGGATTGGGCGGACGGGTGGATTTGAGCACCACAGCAGCAGGTCCCTCAATAAGGATGAGCCGGGCCTGCCCATGGACTTACCAGCTGTGGTTGGAACTGTCTGCAGATGTGGCTGTGGCAGGGGACGTATCTGCATGCGGTGATCCTGCTAGTGTGCACCCATGGCTCTGTGCTTCGGGATCCGATAGTGGGAGGGGGGCCCATTACCTCTGTGTGCCCAGATGTACTGGGGGAGTTGTGCATAGCACCGTTGTTCTGTGACCAACCCCAGTCTATGGTAGATGCAAGAGTGTGGCAGGAAATCTGCCCTGTTTGGCCATTGTGGTACAAACCTGTCCCCATGCATGTTAAACTGTTAGACAGCCCTGCAGGGGCGTTTAGACTAAGAAAAGCGCTTGAAGTTAGTTTGGGATGAGCCAAGCCATTCTGGCTAACCTCAATCTCTTCCCTGATATCAGTGCAGGTTAACCCTTAACTCAGTCAGCTAACCCCAATCTAACGTCAACCGCTCCTAGCCAGACAGGCTCACAGACATAGGCAGGCAGGTTGAAGCTGTTACAGTGCTCTCCCTGATGCAGGAGCTTTTGCTGTAATGATGGGCCCTGAGCACTGTGCTATCCATGGCCCAGGTAGCCACTTTATTGCATGGAAAAGCACTTCCCTTGTATTCATTTAAACAGTAAACCTGTGGAACTCACTGCTGTAAAACAGCACTGAGGCCAAGAGCTCAGCAGGATTTTGTGCAAAAAGATTAATATGGAGGACAAGACTATGTAATGTTACAGCAGTAAGGATTTAAAAACCCCAAGAGTTTGAGAAGGGCTAAAAATCCCCAAGCTCCAGGGCATTAGCCAACTCTAAGTAGCTGGGGTCAGGAAGGAACATTCCCTGGGGACAGGTTAGCCCACTGCTGGGTTTCCTGTGCCTTCCTCTGAAGCAGCTGGTACTGGCCACTATTGGAGACAGGAGACTGGACTAGGTGGATACTGGCCATCCCTGTATTCCGATTGCTGAACAGCGTGCAGACCTGCCCTGGGCATGGTTTTGGACCCAGCTGTAAGCAGCCTGGTGCTCCGTGCCAAAGGACTGCCCCACCCAGTCTTTGCAGTAAGGTCATGTGATGCGACGTACCACCGTGGGCTCTGAATCCCCCCCCTGCTTTTGTCTAGTTAAATGCTGGATAATTACTTTTACTGCTGGTTTTTATCACCCTTTGACCAGCCACATTGGTGGGGTGGCAAAGGAGCCTACGAAGGGCTGTCTGACTAGCTCCTGGGAGCCAGCAACTCCTCGCAGGAGACGGCCTGATTCTGCTCTCCCTTATAGCCCGGGAAGTCTCCTGCCAGCAATGGGGTTACTCCCTATTTTCACCAGTGGAAGTGATGAGGGATCAGGCTCTCTCTGCCCGATGAAATAGTGCTGTGCAGAAAAATGACCCCCAGACTCCTCTCCAGATGAGCCGTTTAGGGGGCTGGAGGGTGGGATGCGCTTGCTTTCAGTCTGTGGGTTTGGGGTTCTGTTTCCCTACTCGTTCTCTTGTTACAACCCCTTAAACAGATGAATAATATTTATCCCAGCCAGCTCCTTGCACCCCAAGGGATCTCACTGTCACTCACGAACTGACCCACCCACATGTGCGTAGCTCTAAAGCTTGGAGTCCCACATGTCGGGAAGTGCTCTGCTCGATCAAATTGCTCCTCGTGTGGACACACTGCAGTCTGGCACAGCTGTGCTTGGGCCGGTCTAATGTTGTGCTCCTGAAGGAGAGAGGGGGGTTGACTGTGTCAGTATGAAGCGGGTCTTTGCCATTATAGCTGCATCCATGCTAGACGCACTTTGCTGGCATAGTTCATTAGTACGCCGGCACTCATAAAGCACACCAAAGTAGTTTTTACCATTTCCAAAGCAATATAAGCGAAACTTTAAAAAGGCCCCTTTACTGGACTCAGCGTGTCTCCATGGGATTCTATACTGATATTACTGCAGTGGTTTAAATTCACCCCCTATCTGATACTGGTATAACTTTTCCATGTTGACTAGCCCTTAGATGCTTTTGACCATTTCACTCTGAGTGACTTACTGAGGAACCTGCTGTAGCGACTGGAATAAAGCTACACCATTGCTTTCCCCGTCACCTGCTGCCTCTTCCCTTCCAACACAATCTCTCCTACTCACCCATGTCTTGGTTTTCTACAGGGCTTGCCAATGTCAGTGATAACCTGGAGATTTTCTTAAAGCAGCAAGGATGGGAATGGACGTAAGTGTGGCCGAGCAGATAATAGAAAGGCACGTGGGATGGGGGGGGAGGTTTGAGCTTTTTGAGTCTTTGCAGCCATTCCGGTCACCAGTTCAGCAGCCTTCTATAAGGTGGCTGAGTTTCAGTTCCATAGAGTAAGTATTTTTATTTTCATTGGATTTTTTGTTGCTCGTTTTTTAACCTTTGAAATATCAGGAATGTTGAGTCTGATTTTGCTGGAGGATTTCTTGGAGGTCTCAGAGATGTAAGCTGCCTTTAACTGAAGAGGGGAGAGGGATAGCTCAATGGTTTGAGCATGGGCCTGCTAAACCCAGGGTTGTGAGTTCAGTCCTTGAGAGGGCCATTTAGGGATCAGGGGAAAATCTGTCAGGGACAGTACTTGGTCCTGCTAGTGAAGACAGGGGACTGGACTCAATGACCTTCAAGGTCCTTTCCAGTTCTATGAGATAGGCATTTCTCCATATAGTTAGAAGGGATGGGAGGGCTTGAATCTTTAACAAAGACTATTTTTCTCCTAAGTGTGTTTTGGACATTGGAGTTAAATGAACGTTAACTAACCTGACAAAAACAAAGACTGAATAAAAACACCTTACCCGTCAGATTTCTCTTCTGTGATGTCATAATGCCACTAGTTCCCCAGCCAGCCACCCATCCTCTTCTGGGGAGAACCAGGGTCAGAAAGGCTTGGAAAGATTCTCTTAATGCTAGCATTATGGAGCGAACCTTTCCCGACCTTTTTTTATCCATCAGATAGAAGCATAAAAAGGGCACAAGGTCTGTGTGTTTTCGCTTCTGCTGGTCCCTGAGGAAGAGCCTTCCCTGTCCTCGTGCTAACTCGGCCACAGGCTGAATTCTGTCTGTTAAATGTCGTGGCCTTATCTGACCCTTGATGACCCCGCTCCGTGTCTGCAGAGTTCCCATCACCAAACTGACCTTCAAGCTGGGGCTGGTGGCCCTTTGTTCGTTCATTGGCGCATGTCTGACGTTCCCGGGGTTGCGACTGGCGCAGACTCACCTGGACGCTCTGAAGATGGCTGCGGACAGGCCAATGACCCAGTTGAGTAACCTCTCGCTTGTCTTTGAAGCAGCCAGCGTTATTGGTGGGCTGTGAGATGGCACAAGGCCGCCACCCCGGCTGCTGTCTGACCATGTGGGGAGCTCTGTTCCCCTGGGTACTGCCCCACCCCAGAGGTGGCAGCAGTGTGAGCCATGCACAAGCCCTGTGGCATGGGAGATGCTTTGCAGATGTAAAGCAGAGGTGTCATTCAAACACAGGGGGGTGGGGGTGTAGAGACAGGAGCTCTGCCAGGAAATGGACCTCTGATAAGTTTGACAGGTCTATGCAGGTGCTCACTGTATGCTGGGGGCAGGACATGGGCCAGGTTCCCTGGCTCTGTCCCTCTAAAATCCCTCCCCCTCTAGCTCACTCCCCTCAGATACCCGGAGGGTGTTGCTTTTCCCGAGGGGGCCAGCTGGTTGAGGGTGCTGCCCTGGGGCGGAGATGGGGGAAACCTGGACTCTGACAGGCTCTGACTCCAGTTCTTTGTCCCCCCGGCAGGATCCTGCTCCATGCGAGTTTCCTGGCACCCCTGGTCGTGGTGCTTATGTGGATCAAGCCCATTTCCCGAGACTTGCTGCTTCATGCACCCATGGGGAAGCAAACGGTCCAGATGTGAGTGGGTCCCTGTGCTCAGCAGACAGGCAAAGGGGAGGGAGTGTTCAAGTCTGCTCCCTTCCCCATCCACATGGTGCAGACATGGGTCCGTCCTGTGCCCTGTGCTACCCCCGGCCATCCCAGCATCCGCCAGTGCTTTGTTAGTTCAGACGTGCCACATGAGTGCTTGGTAGAACCAAGAAATAGAACCCAGGAGTCCTGGCGCCCCGATGCTCCTGCCTCTAACTGCTAGACCCCACTCCCCTCCCAGAGCTGGGGACAGAACCCAAGAGTCCTGGCTCTGTCTCTGTCCTACTATTGGTAACAAATCTGACTTTTCTGGCAGTGCTGGCTAAACTCCCATCAGACCCTGCTGTTTCTGATGTGTCCCTTGCTGTATAGTCCAGGCACTGTCCAAGCTGTGCCCTTTGCAGGTGAATTCTGCCCCCTTCACGCTAACTCTCCTGTCCTCTTGCCCCAGCATGTCGGACTCTGCCTACAACTCCACGCGCCTCTGGACCATTGTCGCCCTCTGCCTGCTGCGCCTGGCCATGACGCGCCACCACCTGCAGGCCTACCTCCAGCTGGCGGAGCGCTGGGTGGAGCAGATGAAGAGGGAAGCTGGGCGCATCACCGCCCTGGAGATCCAGCGCAAGGTGGGCGCCGGCGAGGCACAGAGTAACTCAGGCAGCTGGGCAAAAAGCAGATTCAGACTCCGTGCTGTGGAAACAGCCCAGGAATCTGAGGCCGGTCGCTCTCCAGCCTCCTCGGAGGCTTGTGAACCAGCTCCATTCAGCCAGCCGTAGGACCCTGGGTCCCAGCACCCCTCAGCTCCAGAGAGATCCCCCCCCTCCTGGCTGTAGCTAGATCTGTTCCCTTGTAAGCACCAAGCCCGAGACGGTGCGTGGGCGACCCACACCGGGGTCTAGACAGCACTGGCCTTGGGCAAAGACAGGAGTGTTTCCTTCCCTCTCGGTCTCTTTCCTTCCTGGCTCTCCCCTCTAGTATGGGTTTTACAGCTGCACCGTGCAGGCCTCATTCTGCCAGGCCCAGCCCCAGGAGACAGTCCCTTCTGCATGGGCAGGAGAGAGGCACCGAGAGGGTAGTGACTTGTCCAGGCTTGCAGAGCCATCTGGTGCTCCTACCCACGAGGTCGTGCGCTGCCCTGCATCGCTCACGTCCCATCAGTGCTGATTCCCTCTCCGTTTCTAGGTCGCGAGGATTTACTGCTACGTCACCGTGGTCAGCCTGCAGTACCTGGGCCCCATCATCCTCACGCTGCACTGCACGCTGCTTCTCAAATCTCTGGGTAGGGAGCCGGCTGGGGGCTGGCGGGCCCTTTGCAACTTGCCACCCCAAGAGGTGGGAGTCGGGGGGGGGGAACCTTTCAGAGCCTTGCTTAAGGGATCCACATCGGGACTGCAGTTTGGAGCAGGTCACTGGAACTGCGTCTGCCTCCAACTGCTATCCCTGGTTACCTCTCTGCTGCAGCTGAGGGGCCCTGTGTGAAATGAGTTTGTTGGGTCTCAGGCCACTGCCTGATGGGCAGTTGTCCAGGGCCCAGACTGAACAGGGGTCCCTGCACCTGGGACTGGCTGGCAGGGGAAGGGAGCCCTAGCCCTAAACATCCAGTTTGGAAGGAAGGTTCGGTGTCCTGCTGCAGGGGTTGGGAGGGCAGATTGTCCCACATCTGCAGGTTCATGCACCTCCTGCAGTGGCTGGTGCTGGCCCTAGTCTGAGCCAGCCTGGCTGGCAGTCCCTTGCTGGTCTGTAAACTGGGGCACACCTCCCCTGGGCCTGAGTCACCGTTTGCAGTGGGCTGAGCAGGGCCAGGAAACACCCCAGCAGCTGGGGGACAGGACAGGTGCTGCAGGGAGCAGTTGGAGGGACCTGTCCCCTCAGGGCTGGCTGGGACTAGAGGGGTGCGCTCTGCCCCTGCCGGGATGGGGGTCAGCTTGGCTCCCCTCATGCTCACCAGTCCCTCTTGTCCCCTCTGCCTTGCAGGTGACTACTCGTGGGGCCTGTTCCCCGAGCACACACCCATCTCCCCAGGGATGGGCGCTGCACCAGCCCGGCCCGCTGTTCCCTCAGCTGAGGAGGAGGGAGGAGAGGACATGCAGGCCACAGTGGCGCAGATCACGGGCGCGCTGGGCGCCATCCTTACCCCGCTTTTCTACCGCGGACTCTTTGCCTTCCTGACCTGGTGGGTGGCTGTTTGCCAAGTGATCACCAGCCTCTTTGGCCTCTACTTCCACCAGTACCTGGCAGCCTCCTAACCACAGCTGCAGCAGGGCCCGGGTGTCCCGTGACCTGCAGGGCTCCAGTGTGGAAAGAACCCTGTGGGCTACCTGCCACGGGCTGGGGCTGTGACTCGTTCCCACCCAATGGCTCTCTGCCCTGCGTCCAGCCCATCTCCTCTCCTGCCTGGGCACACCAGCTGCCCCCACTTTGTGTAGAGACAACCAGCCTCCCTGCTGGGACACACCTGTCAGGCTGAGGCCACTGGCTGGTTGTCTGTGCCTGCCAAGGGGGCAGGAGTAACGCGGCCGGGGTGTTGGCATATCAATGTCTCCCCAGCCTGCACTGGAGCCGGTTGGGAGATGTAAGGGGGGGCCCCAAGCTCAGCCAGAATGGGGACAGCATCTTCTAGGCTATTTCTCCCCAACTTGCTTCGGCCAAGCAGCTCCCTCTCCCCTACATGGCTTCTTGTGCATGGACCACGTTTTACTGCCAGCATCCCCCTGACTGCTCAGGTACCCTCGCAGCCAGCGATTCTAAATCCAGCCTCAGCCTCCTCCCCCACCTCCCACCCAGGAAGGAGCCTGCTGGTGGGTAACATGAGATGGTTCAGCTAGGAGCCAGAGACCTAGAGGGCTGGGGGGGGGTCTCTGGGGTCATGAGCAGGCGTTAGGGGCTGGGACCCTGCACAGGTGTTGGAGGGGTCTCTGGGGCCTTGTGCAGGTGTTGGGGGGGGTCTCCAGGGCTCTGCGCAGGCATTGTGGGGTTGGGAGGGGGTCTCCGTGGCCCTGTGCAGGCATTGACCCCAGTGCAGCATGCTCCCATTCTGCTCTGACATGGCCACACAGGGCAATGGAGGAAGGGGGACTAGACCTGCAAGTCAAATGGGCCTTGCCCTAGATTCCCCGACGCAGCCGAGCTCTAATGCTTGGTGCTGCAGGAAGCGGGGGGCTGGGATGATGCTGAGGCTGGGGAAGGGGGAGAGGACGCTGGCTCAGAGCCACACCTAGAAGCCGGAATGGAAATCCCTGGTGCAGCAGAGGAGCCGGGCTGGCCACAGGGCAGCCTCCCGCATGGCAGACAGAGAGGTGGCTGCACAGCACCCATCCCTTGGCCCAGGTGTCAGGCGCAACCCGGATCCCGTCACTTGGGTGCCTGCTGCTCTAGGAGCCGGGCCCTTTTGCTGCTCCGGCTCTCGCAGCAGGACCCCAGAGCAAACGCCATCCCAGCAAGGAACTTGCAGCCCTTGCCTGTGCTTACCAGGCTTGCACAGCTGGGCCGGGCTGATGGTCATGGCGGGCAGGCATGTGTTGTGGAAAATCACTGATGAGCTATTAGAACAAAGTGTTTTTTTGGTAGCTTTATTTTTGCACAGCTCAAGTCCAAAAAAAAAAAAAAAAAAAAAAAAAAAAAAAAAAAAAAAAAAAAAAAACAAAAAAAAAAAAAAAAAAAAAGTCCTACCACGGCCAAGGCCCTCGCTCCCTGCAGGGGCAGGGGTTGGACGTTTGCCCTGGAGGGAGCTTAAAGGAGGGCATAAAGAGCGATTCTCCCTAAGACTGGGAGTGGTGTGCGTGGGGTTTCTGGGGCCTGCATTTGATTTAATTTCTCCTCAGGAAACGATCCCCCTGCTCTGTGTAAAATCACCCAGCTGCCTTACTCATTCTGACATCTAGAATAAATGCAACCAGGTACAGGGATATTTTATGAATAAAACTGGTAACCTGCTTCCTGATCAGATTCCTGCAGTGGTAGCTGGACAGAGGATTCTTCAAGTCCCCATCCAAATGCATGCTGCAGTGGGCTGTTAAAGCATCTGCTGTGTTCCACCCCAGAGGTGGCTGCATTTGTGTAATGGGAGAGGGGAAGTCACCAGCTCTAGAACCCTAGGATAAGCTGGGGCTCAAAGCTATTGCAGCAATATAGGATGGGGCAGGAATGTGACCCAAACAGCAGCTCATCCCCAGCACCCTGTGGGGGGTGGGGGGGGGGCAGGGACTGCAGGCCCTCCCAGTGGAGGCGAGGGCAAGAGGGAGACTAGAGCTGCCCGGGCAGGAGTGAGCGAGGCCAACAACTGGGCCAAGCATTTCCGAGGGGGTGGGGGAGTTTTTTGCAGCGTCTCACCCCTTATGTAACCAGTGTCTGTTCCTGATTCCTTGGGCCTGAGGCTCAGGCGGAGGTGGGCGGGGGGCAGCAACCTGGCTGCAGAGAGGCCCACAAGGCCCTGGCAGCTGGGTTCCCTGCAGGCTGGCAGTTGCAGACTGCAGTATGGTGGGGGAAATTCCTTCACCGTGGGCTGGTGGGGCAGCGAGGAGGAAGTTAAGTCTCGGCTGTGGGGCTAGCGTTGTATGCCCATAAATCCCAGCGATGGCTGTAAGCAAGTCCCTCAGCCTTAGGCACAGATCAGGGGAGAACAGGGTAAGCTGGGCCACCTCTGCCCTTCCCTGGCCAGGGCCCAGGTGACAGTGATGCAGCCGCCTGGAGCATGGGCCACCTGTGAGCTTGGCCCCTCAGCCAAAGCACAGCTCCCTGCACCCCTGCAGTCAAGGAGCCCCCAGGAAAAGGAGCAGCTTGTAACCAGTGAGGAAAGGGGCAGGACTGCAAACACACAGACACACACACCGCTACCCTGCAGCTGGTGCAGTCACACACTAGCACAGCGAGGCTGTGAAACCCAAACCCTGCCACAGCTGAATGGCAGCTGCCTAGGCCTGTCCCTGACAGCACACGGGGAACTGGGGGGGTAGGCATGGCGCTTGTAGCCTTCAGCTGAGCAGCCTACCAGGCCCCCCTGCACAGACCCCCCATCTGCAGCTGCCCCCGGGAAGGGAGGCTGCTGCCGAGGCTCATTTCCATCCCCCATTGCAGGGGGTCAGGCCCTACAGGTGCCTCACAAGGAGGGTTTGGCTCCCCTGGCTCAGGCATCACCCACATCCCAGGCCCCAAAGCACCCAGAACCCCCATGCGTGTCTGGCCTGGGGCAGTAGCCCCTCCCTCCCCCCTAGGAGCCTCCAGCCCCCAGGGGCCTTCACCCCCCTCCCATCCCTCCACTGGATTCGGCTTTCCCCTTCCTCCACACCCATAGCACGTGCTCCCCAGCCCAGCAGCATCTGCATCGTTCTGCAGCCCCCGTGGGGAGAATGGAAATGGGGGCTCCCTGCTAGACATGGGTGGAAAGCACAGGCAGAGCCTGCAGAAACCCCAGCAGGTGCTCACTGGCCCCAGCCCCGGTCAGGGGGAGCCACAGCTGGGACCAGCTTTGGAGAAGGAACGGCAGGGCCACATTTTCAGCTCAAGCTTCAGTTAAGCCACCCCAAATCCTGGCATGGCCAGAGGGGCTGGGACAGCAGAGGCTGGTTCAAAACCTGCTGTCCCTTTCCAGCCCCGAGAGCTCATTTGTCTGATTTTCTCGAAGGCTGGGGCCCGAGTGCCCAGGGAGGCGGTTGCTAGGGCCCTGTGTTGTGCTGCATTCAGACACGCAGACAGTTTCTCCCCAGAGATCTGCCCAGACGTGATCCCTGGGCTGGGACAATGACTGATAGACTATCCAGGAACGTGGGGGGAGAGAATTCACAGGCGCTGTAATTGGGCAACAAAAAAAGAAACCCCCCAGCCCCTACTACAAAATTATTCATAAAAAAAAAATGCACAAGCTGTTAATGGGGGAGCATCACACCAGGGCCCCGTTCCCAGGGCTCAGCCAAGAGAAGAATCTATTGGGATCAGTTCTTTGCTTGGTGTTGGAATTGCTTGTGAAGGGAGCCAAGGGGCCAGCGCCTGACTCCACCCCACAGCACAGATGTCCCCCACTGTGTCCCATAATTCTCCCCCCAGGAGAAGAACCATGACCACAGGTAAAGGATTTGAAATTAGGCCTTCAAACAGGGGGGCCAAAAACTTACTGACTCACCCAGCCCCGTATGACGATTTTCAGAAGTTCGAGAGATGGGGCTGCTCTGCTGGGGTTTGGCCTTTCAGCCTCGTTCCTGCCGAAGCCCAGGCAGGCCTCGCGGAGTTGAAGCCCTGAGATCCCCATCCTTGCTGGGCAGCTGCCCCTACCCTCCCCACTCACTGCAAGGCAGAGGTCCCCCACCAATCTGGTAGGTGGAGAATGGGGGTGGGGGACTCCGCAAGCCAGACTAACTATAAAGAGCTGCATACAGCTCCCGAACCAGGGCTTGGCCATCCCTGCCTTCTAGTGACAGACACCAGGAGCTCACCCAAGAGGAAGTTGGGGGGTGATGGGACACACACTAAGTGTCCCTACTTAGGGAACATAGATTTAAGGCTGCGCTCTTCAATCTAGCAGGGAAAAGGCCAAACACAGTCCCCTGGCTGGAAGTTGAAGCCAGACATTGGAACAATTTACTAAATGTCGTGGTGGATTCTCCATTACCGACAGCTTTTATATCACGATTGGACGTTTCTCCTGCAAGCTCCAGTCCAGGAACCTGGGAGGAGGGTCTCTGGCCTGCAATAGCCAGGATGACCCTTCTGGCCTTGGGATCTATTATAACAGTTCCACAAGGCCCCCTCAGCCTCCCCCTTCATCACAGCACAGGGACAGATGGGGCTAGAACTCCGACCCTTCCCCCCCCAAAAGTGTGTTTGAGACCCCTGGTTTAGAGCCTCTCGGGAGCTCGCAAGAGAGAAAATGGGACATTTGCCGAACACACTCAGGGGCACTCGCTCCACTGCCTTAGGCAACAGCAACTGAGGCTGATTTTACCCCCTGCTACACGTGGAGCTGCCCCATGGCTAAAGCCAGCTGCCCAGAAAGGGAACAGGAAAGATACAGGAGAAAAGAAAGTAAACTAAGCTGTCCCTGAGCCTTCCCCTGTGCAGGCCCCAGGGTCTGGCAGCCTGTAATTACACATTCCACCTGCCCCAAACGGTGAGGGATCAGCAGCCCGTAAATGAAGAGCAATCGCAGCATGAGGACGAACACAGAGCCCAAACCTGGCTCCGCTCAGGAAGCGTGTAAGGGTGCTCAGTGCTGTACAAAACCCCCAGGCTCCAATCCAAACAGCCACACAGCCCTGGGAGAGTAGAGGGTGGTTATCCAAGTAGATGGGAGGGACAGCACAGTGATTAGGGTGCTAGCCTGAGAGAACTGGGTTCAATGCCCCATTTCCCTACTTTGCCACAGACTTCCTACGTGACCATGGGCAAGTCACTTGCCTTTCTGGACCTCAGAGCCAGACCAGCATCACCCCACTTCACCGACAGCAATAGGAGCCATGCAAGTGTCCATGAGAGTTAGAAATTGATTCTTACAATGCAAGAAACCAATAAGTGAGAAATCCGTTGCTGTCTTATTGGCTGCATCTTGCAAATTGAGCTAAAGTCTTGTGAGTCCTGCCTGCTGAGTGCAGCACTAAGGATTTGCATGTCCTGCATGCACCTTGCAAACTTCAGCTCGAGGCCTTACTGGGCCTGGCCTATGCACCTTTCCCAGTTAGGGCCCCGAACTTCTCCCTCACAAGAGCCAGAGCAATGAAAACTGACCCAGCAGCACCCCCTTCTGCCAGAATGCTCAACTGCGCCCTTCTTTTCAAACTCCTGGTCTGTGCACAGCTGCTCTCCCACACTCCTGCAGCAGCCCCCAGCAGCTTGGGCTTTTCCTCATCTGTGCCTGGTGAGAAGGCTGCGGCTCCTCCCTCCAAAACAGACCATGTTATGGTCATTCCTGCCTTAGGCACATCAACCTTAGACCACTGCACCTTGGGAGGGTGCTAGGAAGTCTGGGATATGGGTGGGTGGACTCGGGCCTGCATAATGCAGGGTAGACACTGGACCCCCAGGTTGGGACCCAAGATTCACTTGGGGTTACAAATGAGTGTAGACGCTCAGGTCCTAGGTTAACAAACCCAGGATTTGCCAGTTCTAACAACCTTTGGCTTCTGTTGCAGCGTAGACATATCCTCAGAGACCAGGCTTATGGCTAAGGTCCTGTGCTGGAACTCAAGAGATCTGAGCTCTGCAGAGACTCCTTGTTGGGCAAGCCAAAGTCTCTCTGTGCCTTAGTTCAAGGAGATGATCCCTCCTTTCTCCCATTCATCTCTCTAGACTGGAGGCTGATTGGGGCAGAGATTCTTTCACTCTACGTTGGTGCAGCACACAGCACCCAATGGGATCCTAGCAACAGCAAGTAGAAAGAGACCTGGGCCGAGAAAAGCCACATCCAAGAAATTTAAGGCTTTCCTACAGATTTCACTGTGTCCTTTCAGATAAGAGCCCCATCGAGGGGGAGGTTTCTGACCTCACAGAGCCAATAGCCGCAGCCAAACAAACCTACCAGCAATTTTCTTTCCATGCAGCTTAGCCAGGCACAAACAGCTGAAAGAAGCCTTTACAATGCTGTATTTTCAGGGAGAGGCACCAGCCCAGAGCTCCCATGGACCAAAGTCCTCCATGCACACAGAACAGCACCACCAGTTGCACAGCTAACAGCTGCCCGGGCTCAGCCCAGAGCTAGAGGACATTCAGACCCCAGGGCCCATTCAGTCCTGGACACCTGAGCTAAGAATTGCCAAAAAGAGGCCCAATTTAGTAACCTTTGGGGGTGGGTTTTAGGAGTCTGGCACCATGGCTGAAACCCTGGACCCATTGAAGTCTCTGGGAGTTTTACCAGAGAAGACAGGGAGGCTGGGATTCCCTCCATCCCGACTCCCATGTTTTTGGTACTAGATCTTACTGAGCGTTGTGGTTTATCAAACTAACCGTGTGGTATCCTGGGATTACCCTCCATCAGAGAGGTCATTAGATACAACACGAGTTCATCATTTCCTTACTGTGATGACCTACCAGGCAACCATAGCAGCTGCATTTACCCAGAGTCATGGCATCCCTGTCATACCCTGATGCTCCATCCCCCTGAAGAGGGCTGCCCACCAGGGCTCTGAATCTGCTGTCTCTTAAGCACAAGCAGGGCTCCGCCAGCCCCATCTCACACTGGCTTCTTCTCTGGGGTTCTGTAACTGTTTTGAACGGAGGGTGTTTGAGGGGCAGGTTATTGGCCTATCGCTCATCCCCAGCCTGGAGGGCCAGCAGGCGGCACTTCTGGCCATGCCTGCATCCACATAGCTCCCCAAATCATTGGAAGAAATGGGCCTTCCCGCTGCGTCACCGTGCCATCCCCGGGGAGAGAAGTTCTGAATACACAGAGCCAAATATTCTTTCAATAGCCTGAGTACTGAGGGGTGTGCTTCCTTGCCTGCCAGCCACTTTAACCATTAACAAGGTCAGGACGGCAGGAGGTCTCTAGGAGAATGTTCAGCACCAGCAGAGGCCAGCTAGGAGCTTGTATTTGGGAAAGACATTGGGAAGGGGGGGAGAAGAGACCGGCTATTGATCTGGGAGCAGAGAAAGTCAGAGATGCTGCCCTAAACCCGCTGAGGGAAGCTCTTCCAGTTGGACAACATGAGCAAGGGAACAGTGTCTGGTGCAGGAAGCTGCTGTGTGTAACAGGAAGCACCTGAAGTGCATGTCGTGCTGGACAATACGGGAGAAGGGAGATGACTAAGTCCTGTAGGAGGAGAGAGAAGAGATTTGAGCAGGCTCAGCCTGCTCTGGATTCAGAGGAGCTCAATGCGTGAGGGCTTTTCTGGTGCTGGGCACTGTTGAAAATCAGGTGCTAAAGGGGCCCAATGCTGGTGGCTACAGCTTCTGCTTTCTTACCCTCTCAACCCTGGCCCCAGTTCTGTTGGGTAGAGAGGAGAGCCCCCGTTTTGTCCTGCAATCCCTATTGTGAGTGCAACCAGCACCTCCTGGTGACAGAGGTGCAACCCAGAGCACACCCAAAGAGAATCCAGAGTCAGTTAATTTTTTATTAAATATACTCCTCTCTTGGCACAAATTTTAAAATATATATATAAACATTATATAACAGTGTCTTCACTGCATTAAAATAGAACTCCAGACCCAAGGAAAGCAGTCAAGTTTGACACACATTAGTGAGTGAGAACATCTTTACAAAAGGCATTTGTGCTTTACGCATAGACAGACAAGTGCCTGCATAACGCAGCATTAAAAAGGGTACAGGGCAGGTAAGAGGAACCAGACATTGCAATGAAAAAGCCATTTCCATCTCTGGCTCTGAGCCACGGACTGAGCCCAAAACATAACTCTTATCCCAGGGCTAATGTGCTAAGTAATTACATTCAGGTATTTACTGTTTTCAATGCAACTTTTCCTCTTCAATATTTCGCTTCCCCTTTGCCACCAATGCTGTACCCACCGATGCCGGATGTCACAGACTTTTCAGATTGGTGCTACCCTGCAAAGTCCATTTATCACGCACTTCTTGTTAAAAAAAGTTTCTTCCGAAATGCACTGACTGCTTCTGTGTTAAAGCAACCACAGTGCAAGACCTGTAATACTTAAGCACTGCCAGGCTGACGGCTGTCAGGTGAAGTTACAGACGTACCATCATTTCCTCAGACCAGCTGCTGGGCGGGGCTTCTAAAAATTACCATGAAAGTATCAATGGATATTCCCACTCCACTGCCTGCTTTGCAGGGACTATCACCCTCATGACTTCCACCGATAGTGAACTTTTACAGGTGCCAAGGGTCCTCAGCATTCCCCTTTCCCCACCAGAGTCCTCTGCACACACAGAGATCTGCCTTCCACCTTGGTTGCTGCTAGCCTGTCTTGGCACTCTTAGGCCCTGCGGCCATGTGTTCCCGGAAAACCAGGAGAAGACTGCTTGGAGCACGTGTCCAGGGATCGGTGAGGACTCCCAGCTGCAGCAAGGGGTCTGCACCAAATGGATAAGTTCTGCCTTGCCCCACTGCTGGAAAGCCTGCCCAGCTTCCCACACTAGTGCCCGTTACCTGACCCTCAGGACTCTTTGGAAAGAGCCAGCTCCCCAGTGTTCTCCACCCAGGCAACCACCACTTCACAAAGCCAAAAAGCTGGGCCCAGGCCCTGCGAGGAGCTGCCATTTCACATCCAGCAGGGAAGGGGAAGGAATCACACTGAACAAATGATACTCAAGGACTTTCCAAAGGAACACTCATCCCTGGTATCTAATCCTCATTAGAAATGAAACTCTCCCCACGGCATTCAACAAGGAGGGTTCTGATGCTCGACTGTTCTGGGAACCAGCATCAAACCTGCACTTGTGCCAGTTTAGATAGTCTCCATCAGACCTGCCTTCCCCGAACAGCCAGTGGTGGATCCAGGGCGCTCGACTATGGTAGAGGGGAGCTGAAGGAAGGAAATGCAAATAAATAGTGTTTGACCGCTAACTAGTATAGTTTTCAAGAGAGTCACACAATTTGGGGTCAGATGGTCAACAATTCCACAGAAACGGGAGGGGAGAAAGAAAAGATTTACATTGGACTTCTCCTTTCTGAGGGATACAGAACAGACTCATGAGAGATTCCTGGACCAAAACGAAGGTCATTCCATTACACACAGTGGCACTGTCCCCTTCTACCCAGCAAACTAGAGAAGCTTCAGGGCCCCGCATTTCAGGCAGCAGATTTGGAACAAGTTTTAATTCATGCAAGAAAATTAAAATTAAGCACTTTGGGTTCCCCCCTTGTACATCCAAACAGGGGGGAACCAGCCATTTAAAACATACACAACACACACACAGTTATTTTAAGAACCCTATTGTTCAAGAAACCCAAGACCACTGCTAACATGGTTAGACTGAAATCAGGTCTGCTTCTGGACTAAACACAGTCGGGAAAGTCAGAAAAAAGGTTTGGCTAAAAATGGTTTTTAAAATTAGCTGCAGTGCCAGCAACAAAACACACCTCTTCACTCCTCTGGGTCCAGGGTCCAGTGCTTTCACACTGGCACTGCCCTCGAGTCTCCCTTCTCACCTTGAAGGTTTTGGTACAGACAGCCCAGGCTTCTAAACAGGCAGATCTCACCACCCTTGCACTGTTCTCACTCCTATCCTAGTGGGCACCCCCAGGAGTTACGTGGCTGAAGGCTGCAGCCCATCAGGACGTCTGGTGCCAGTCTCTCTTCAGAGCAGTGCTCACATTTAATACAATGGGGTGGGGGGAGATGTCTCAGAAGGACTCGGTTCCATTTCCGAGTTTGGGGCTTTCCCCATGGATGCGTCCCTTTTGCCAGAGTCAGAATCCTACAAGGGACTGCACACACGCTGCTGCTGCTGACTGCAGGGGTGGGCTGAGGGGGTTCAGGACATAGGATCAGGCCCCTAAACGAGAGTCCATCTTCAAATGGCAGGTGCAGCTCATTCGCTATCTGCTGTGTTGGGTGACCCCCTCCAGTGGTCACGTCACCACCCAGCAGGATGCAGTCTAACCCTGACCACAGTGCAGACAAGAGAGCCCCCTCTCGCGCACATGCTCTGCGAGGGCGCACCCACCACACAGGAAGTCTCTGCATATGGAGAGCCTGATAGTGAGTAGATTTACCTTGGATGCTAACACGAGTGCCGCTGCTCTGGGATCTCCATTCAGGTCATCATGCTGCCATCTTGACACTCCCTCCCCCAGAGCCCCATCCAATAATGGGGAGAAAGACGGAAGTAACCAGCTTTTCCACTGGGGAAAGGAAAGCGTCAGAGTTCGTGCAAAGGTGCCTGCCACTGATACAAAGAACTTTGCTCACCTGATGCTGGCTGGACTCGCCTCCCACCAATGGCGAGGACTGTTCTTTTAGGGCTCATTTGTACCATCTGTCACAAGAGAGTTTCCAGTTTCTTAAAAGTCTTTTTAAAATTCAATTACTTTGTACTTAGCTGACATGACCAGACTGAGTTTACACTGGATATCGCCTTTAAGCCAGAAGTGTCAGACACCTCACAGAGGTTATGTCCTATCTGTGCGCCTGCTGGTAGCACAATACCAACACTACACTTTTGCGCAGAAGAATATGCACACCAATACTCCAGGGTCTAGACTCTCTGGCCAATCCCACAGGAGGATAAAGAACCCAGGGCCAGAGTAGGTGCTTCTCATTAATCACTAGGAAAATATTTGGCATTAGAGGCAGGTTCTGCTCCAAAGAGAGTGCAAAGACCAAAGAAAAGAGGGGTTTAATTTTACCAGTGGCAATTATCTTCATTCTGACGAATGAACTCGATACAAGATTTGAACAATAATGAACATCTGTCAGGAAGGGACAGGTTTTAACTACAACCTATTTACGCCTTCTGCTCCATCTCTGTTCCACACAAGCAGCAGAGAAGGATACTGCCTGGGAGCGGGGAGACACTGGGGTCATTCGAGAAGGCTGGACAATTCTTCCACCTCTCCGGTGGTCCAAGTTTAAAATAGAGCCACTCACCCTTCCAAGTCTCTCAAAGTTCTGGTTCCCAAAACATCATCAGCACTGACCTGTCACACTCAAAAGGTGCCTTGGGGTTCATTTCATACTTGCAGCTGGGAAGGACTGGCACACCTGGCACAATCCCCAGTGGGTGACAATTATGTGACTCTTGGCAAACTGGGTCTATTTTCTACGAGCCAAGTTGGTCCAGCATAATTCTAAGAATAAACTACTGGAATCAAAGGTAATCAGCTGAGGTGACATGCTCTACAGAGCATGTGCGCAAAAGGGTGTTCCAAAGCAGGGCAGCAGCTTTAGATAAAGAGGAGGTTGACCCCATTCAAAACAGCCACCTTGAAAGGTTATTCATAGGTGTGCCCCCCGCAGAGTTTATTCTCACACTGCAGTTTAAGCAGCAACCACAGTAATGAAAGATATTGGTTAAAAAACACTCCCCCCTCTTAATCTCCAGGTCTTAATACTGCAAGCTGCTAAATCCTTCTGAAAATACTGCTTTTAAAAATACAACTCCGGATAGAGAGGTTTTTAAAGTAGCCTGAAAGCAATACTGCTTCGAGTGAATCCAGTTTAAGACCGCAGGCATAGGAATTCCAGACTGAAAGCTGATCTCCTAACTCTCAGTCGTCGTTGATTTTAGAGAGAAGGGCGTTGCTGAGGTGGGATGTTTTGCTGAACACAAAGTAAAACCAAAATGAGTGATATCGGAAGGGAGGAACACTTCCACACTTCCTGCCAGAGCTTACCTCCAAATTTTGGAGTAAAAATGGTTTTAAAATAAAAAACTTAAATACTGGATGTTTCATTTCAAAGGCGATTAACCCTCTCAACTCACACGTGCAGTTCATTGCAGACTCACACTGAAATGCTGCTTGCCAGGGTGCTTACCATTGTGCAGTTACTAAGAACTGCCTGGCAGGGACTCCTTTCACCTCCCAGATTTCCAGCTCCATCCAGCAGCCCGGCAGCCCCTCTTCTATAATCCACACCACCTCATCAACCCACTGAGCCCAGGAGAGAAGGCAGCAATAGCTTAGTGTGTATCAAAGAGTTAAACACAAGGAGGCAGCTACTCTAGAGAAGGCAGCTCCGCTGTCACCGAGAACCATGGGGAGAATCCCATTTTAGTGAAGGTCACTTGCATCTCTGGGTTTGGCGATAACTCGGAAGCTTGTTAAAAAAAAAGAAAAACCGAAAGTAAAGTCTCAGCAGTGGGGGTGGCACTAACAGAATGGGACAATGCTAGGGTTTGTTAGACACACATACTTCCACTGTACTTCTCCCCTGTTCACTTGGGAAGGACGCCACTACCGTTCAATATTAGTGCTGAACTGTAATTTACGGAGAAGGATTTGGGTAAGGTCAAAGGTCGTGAAACTGATTCCCACGGCAATTGGACCTTTGACCCAGTTCATGCTGAGTCCTTTGTACAAGCCTCGGATTAGTCCCTCTTCTCTTATAATCTCTTGCATGGTGGGCAGGATGGAACCGTACACGTGTCCCGTGACCCCCGCAGTCTGCATTCGCCGACGCACCACATCCAGAGGGTAGGAGGCTGACTGGCCGATCAAGCCCGCACAGGCACCAAACGCAAGACGTTCCAGGGGGTATGGCTGGGCTCTCCCACTGTGATCTGGGAAAGAGAGGAAGAGGCAGTGTATAAATAGCTTCCTGGAGTAACTGCATGACTACAAAGTTACACGGTCTAATGGTCAATACAGCAGAGAGGGCATCAGGAATCCTGGATTCTTTTCCACTAGCTGACTCAGTGTGACCCTACACAAGGCCTTGAGTGTCAGTTTATTCAGCTATAAAATGAGGATGATGTACCACATCCTGCTGCTTCCCAGTCCGACAGAAGTGAGGAGAGAGGAGACAGCCTTGAGTGCAGAACCAGGGAGGCAGCTTTAAGCCCTTTATGACCAAGTGCTAAAGCTCTGAGATGCTGCCAGCCTGAGCTCTCGTCACCAAGGTGTCAGCATTCTGACGCAGAGTGCGCTTTACCTGCATGCAGTTTCTTCAGCGACTCATAGGTGAAAAAGCTAAGTCCAGCATACGGAATCACTCCAAGGATAGTGGGCGCAAAGCCCCTGTACAAGGTCTTCAGCCCCTCTTCCCGGGAGATTCGGATGAAGACATGGAGGATGTTGCTGTACCTGTCGAAACACAGACCCCCAGACATTACTGCCTGTGCAGGAAGGCCATTGGTAATGCTTCCAACCTGCCTCTCTGGGGGACCTACAGTTAACCTGCTTGCTCAGCTGGAGAAGTCCACCAACATTCAGTTCTGAGCATAGGACAGAGGAGCTCAGAAGGGACTTGCTTAAGAGCCAGCTCTTTCCACTAGCTTTATTGTGGTCATTTGTTCATGACCTGTTGACCTAGCAGAGGTCGTCAGGTTGGGCCTCTCCTGAAGGAGGCCAGTTTGACGCTACTCTCTGCACCAAGCCAGCACACGATACCTCTCACTTGTGAGCTGATCACTGTTTGAATATTGACTTTGTGGGGAAGTCTCTGGCCTGTGTTACATAGGAGGTCAGACTAGATGGCCTTGGAATCTATTAATCTCTTTCTGGAGAAGAAAGGCCACTGGACCAACTGCAGCCCCCAGGTCACTTGCATACATCAGACTTGCCGATTCCCAAGGCTGTCACACCGAACCCAGAGTCACAACAAAAGCTTAGAGAAAGGCATGAGCCAGAAAGTTGAATTAAAAACCATGTGACCTTCAAAACCATCCATCTGCATCCCAGGC
The DNA here is from genome assembly GCF_025201925.1 of Gopherus flavomarginatus. Taxonomy (NCBI): domain Eukaryota; kingdom Metazoa; phylum Chordata; order Testudines; family Testudinidae; genus Gopherus; species Gopherus flavomarginatus. The sequence goes on from NC_066640.1 coordinate 14,488,092, forward strand.
ACTTACACCCATTCCCATTAGCCACTTACATCTCCTTCGGCGTGACAGCCATTCGCGCTCGCACCAGATCCAACGGGTAGGTTAACATGGCAGCTGTCGTACCTGCCAGCGAACCAGCAATGAATCTGGGTAAAGGAGTCAATGTTCTAAATTCGAGAGGGAGACAAAAACAAACAGATCACACTTGCACGGAATAAAGATGGCGATTTTTCTTCGGCTTCCTCCCCCCACCACACTGAGCTGGCTTCCCAGCAGCTAGTTATACTGTGGGGCAGGGGGGAGGCTGATGCTGATGACAGGCTGGGGGCTGCAGCAAGCCTGATTCGGGTCTTTCAGACACCATCTGCCCTACAGCACAGAGAAGGGAGCAAGCAGCCATGCACTAAAGCGCAAGGTGTTTGGTTTTCAGTGTTCTGGGGAGGCTGCGTCCCGTTGCTTCTCTTGGCAGCAGAAAGACACTTCGTACTGGCCACCTGGCAGCACCGAGTGCTAACCCCCAAAGCTCTCTGGGCCACTCCCTGCTCACCCCTCTAGAAGGCAGGATCTTATCAGCCAGAGGGAATCTGCCTGGGACACAATCCAGACTCTAGGCAGCAGGGACACCCCACACTGCTTAGCTCCTGCCCCACGGCTCTCCACCAGGACAGCGTTCAAGCCAAGTAGCAACACTCTCTGCTAATCAGTGATGGGGCCTCTAGGCTGTGGGAACCTGTCACCTACATAACAAACCTAATTCCCACAAGCCTCCAGTCCACACAACCCCTCCCACCCCAACAGTCAGACTCTGTTCCCAGGACAAGGCTCAACACCAGCAGCATCTTACTTTCCATGAAAGCCGTAGTAGCTTCCCAGGAGCTGCTTGTACTCTTCGTGCGCACAGAACTGGATGGCAGCGTAAGGGATCACCCGGACCATCGTGGCTGAGTTCCCGCGCCACAGGCTCAAGAAACCCTCAGTGAGGTAGGTGCGGTAGATCAGCCTATAGGCTTCCTGCATGCAACAGAAAACAAGAACGGGGTCGAAGGTGAGAGGAGGCGGAGGAGGAGATGCTTTCCACTCTTCACCTAGGATGCAGCCAGAACGTCTCCAGCGGAAGGAAGCAAGATGGCTTCCCTTGGCCCCCCACCACAACGAGGTGGGAAGACAGTCACTCCTTTGGGCTGTGCCCTGGATACACAGAACTAGAGCATCAATGTCCCTCTGACACGAAAAGCGTCTTTTCAAAGAGAATCGGACACAAGCAAAGCTGTGAAGAATCGAAGGGCTCAGAGCTGTTTAAAGACAACATGCCTTTTAGTTTCTTCTTCCAGTGCTGGAGCGATGTTTGCCCAGACCACTTTTCAACCCAAATCAATAGGTTTGGGGGATTATAAATATTAGCACAGACTATCTGTAGCATCAACCTGGCACAAACATCATAAAGCACTCTACTAACCACAGGGAGGGGTGCCTGTCCAAACTCAACTGTGCAATAATCTTTTAAACAATTCCACTGCTGTCTGAGTGATAACATTGGGTGGGGGAAATACACAATATCGCATTGTGCCCAGCAAGGTGGAGCCCAGGGTGCCACCGGATGAAGAACTGATTATTCATAGCGCAGTAGCATCTCTAGGCCCAGAACAAGTATAGGATTAAGATAGTTCAAAAGGGTTTGATTTCTAAAATAAATGAATGTTTTGCGGTTTTAACCTTCAAATATCAACCTTCCTTAGGGGACCCGAAGATGTGGTTTGGGAGATTTTACAGCACCTACTTCAAAGGAATTGAATAGATGTTGCTTGTTTGGTATTTGTGACATGATAAACAAGTCATATCTTGACTCATCTGCAAAATTTGTTAAGTGAAACTTGATAGACAAAACCTGAATGTATAATGGGATGTTGGATGGGATGGGATCTGATTTACTGCAGAGAATTCTTTTCTGAGTGAGTCTGAGTGGCTGGTGAGTCTTGCCCACATGCTCAGGGTTTAGCTGATCGCCATATTTGGGGTCAGGAAGGAATTTTCCTCCGGGGCAGATTGGCAGAGGCCCTGGAGGTTTTTCGCCTTCCTCTGCCGCGTGGGGCACGGGTCACTTGCTGGTGGATTCTCTGCAGCCTGAGGTCTTCAAATTTGAGGTCTTCACAATTTGAAGACTTCAATAACTCGGACATAGGTTAGGGGTTTGTTATAGAAGTGGATGGGTAGGGTTCTGTGGCCTGCTTTGTGCAGGGGGTCGGACTAGATGATCACATTGGTCCCTTCTGATCCTAGAATCTATGAGTCTATAAGGCTGACACTTGGCGAAGAGCTGTACACAGGTATGAAGACAACAGTTCTCCTTGGGGCAAGGCTGTCAGTTACACCGTTACAAACCTTTTCCTCTCTGCTAGTTCACTATAAACACTGCTAATAAAATTCAAGCCAGACAGTTAAATACAACAGAGGGCACTTTTTACTATTAGTGCCATTAATCAAACCCTTTAGGTCAACAGGAGACAGACAGCACCTCACCTTGGCAGAAAATCTTTTTGCCGACACTAAAAAAGAGAAAAAAAGAGAAGAACATTAGGGTGAAGCCTCGCTGCACGTTGAACTAGACAGAGTCCGATGGCCATGCAATGTAGTGAGTAAAAACTCCAGGGATGAACCTGGCACCACAGTAGCTGCAAGCTGTTATCCAGCCTTTTTTATTTCTTCAAAGCCATAAGTTGCATAAAGGAGCAACACAGTGAGAACTTGTTTGCATGTGACCGTTGCATGGCCTTGAGAGGATTACAAATCTGTCAGGAACTGGAAAGCAACTGCTGAAGGTGCCGGATTGCTAAAGAAACAAGGTTTTGTTGTTTGTCTTGTTGTAGCCGGTTTTATATCTGCAATAGGAGTGTTATTGGGACAGAGCATTTAAACACCCTGGAATTTCATCTCTAAATACCTTGCATGTCACACAGTTAAAGGAATGTGGTCAAAACTTTGAACAGCTGCAAGAAAAGAAATTAAGCCCAGTCTTGCAATGAGCTCCAGGCAGGGGTCCTCTCTCCTCCATGGAGTCCCGTTGAAGTCCTGCCCTTTGCAGAATAGTGGCCTCCGTTTGTAACTTGTGCGTGGAAGGGATCTGCTAAAATATGCTCGACTCTTAACCTGAGAGACCGGCTTACGTGCCACAAGATCTGTGAGCATCCGCACAGTAACTTGCAGGCGCTGTATGCTTGCTGAGGAAGAAACCTTCATCTGCTGAGTGCTGTCTGGAAACTTGAAACTGTTTATTGCAAATGTCCACTGCAGTGAAACCAGCATTTCTGCCCTCTCAACAGCAGGCTGCCACACAAGGTAACTTTTGTAGCTCAGATGGCCCAAGGCTGCTTCCAGCTGCCTGAATAGGAAAGCAACTGCCAGCCAAAACCCCCAGACAGTGAGAGAGAAGGAAACTCTGCTGGAGATCAAGAGATTAGCCAGAAGTGATAGTTTCTAATCATATCATTTGCCTCCTCTGCAGAGAGATTAACTGGACAGAGTCCTTGGCTTTTTATAAAACATAGGCCTGTACAAGTTAATGCTGATTTGTACAGATAGCTGCTAACTCACCCCTATTCTCCAGCTCCCATTACACCCTTCAGCTCTGAATTTGGATCTTATTGAAAGACAAACAGGTGCAGTGAAGGGCTCACCTCAATGAGGTAGACAGTGCAGGTAGGTGCTAAGCTACACACAACCCTGCCAGTGCACCTCTAGCCCAACCTAGAGTCACCCTGGCTATCCTAGCTCTCCCCCACCTACCTACATGAGCTCTGCTGACGCACTTCAGGCCTGGCCTGCAGCCCCCTGCTATTCTAGGTAGGGGCCTCTGCTAAGCACATATTGATGATCAAGTCAAAATCGCCTCAAAATGAAATCGGATCTAAGGATTAGATTAAATCTAACAAACTCATTTAATCTGAGATGCAAACCAGATTTAAATCCGTGGCCTCTCTAAAAGTCTACTGCACGCGCACACACATGTAATATTTAATATTCCTGGGTAGTTCTTGCACTGAAACAGGGATTTGTCAGCCTATAGCTGCAATCTGACAGATGATAAAATTGCTCCCAGTTCTGATCAAATGCATGAGGATTTTCTAGTCAAAGCAGCTGAACTTGGGTTTTCAGTTGTGCACATTCAACATACGGGATGTGAAAGGGATTTGTAGTATAGAGCCAGATATTTTGGACTCTACTTCACTGACTCTTGAAGCAGTCTGTACAATTGATTTAACTTGCAACCACAATAATTTTAGATCAAGTTAATTTTTCAGTAGAAACAATGTAAGTTTGATTAAACACATTCTACTTACCCATCCTTTAACAGGAAACCCCAGGTGTGTGTTTACTTCCTTCTGATTGTCACCATGTCCCCATTCCTTCCTTCCCATATTCCCTGAGGTTATGGAGCCCAATAGCATCTTTGTACTTTTCAATGTATGTCTCCAACCAGAACAGTCTCCCAAAGCCCAGACATGGAAACCCAATCCATCACACACCCGTTCAGTTTTAACCGCAACACCTTACAATGCATGGCTGCTACATGTTTCGAGAACCTCTCTCATGCCCACAGACGATAAGAACATGCCAGACCCACACCCACAAGCTCATCTTCCACTGAGAAACAGTGGGCTCAGTCCTACACCACAGAAGTAAATGGCAAAATCCCTATGACAACAGGAATAGGAGCCAGACATATGGGCTTAATCCTAACTGAGATTTGTGGCTGATTGTCACCTCTCGGGATCAGGACTTGTATCCCAAGCAGGAAACAAAGGTCTCGTGCTCCTGTCAAAGCCGCACAGGGTTTTCTGCAGGTTTAGGAAGAGCAAAACGTCAGAGGACAGATCAGCTGTACTGCTGACAGCGGATAACAGGCACTCTGTTCTTTTAGAAGCTGGCTGCTTTCTCAAGGGCTCACAGTATTCACCTTGAAATATGATTTTCGTCCTATCCAGCGGAGCTACTGCTGTTTTTGCAACAGCACCAGCCAATGCACCAGACATCAGGGAGTGGATCACTTTCCTTTTCTCCGGGCTCCCCTAGGGAAAAACCAACAACACATAACATATTACATTGCTCAATGAAGGGACAGAGTTAGGTGACTGGGATGCAAACCAACCTTCCTGTACATAGGGTCTAAGCATATGCCTGCACTGCAGAGGTCTGAGCACTGAGATATGGGAACCAGAGTCAGCCACACTGGGTGCGACTGACCCTGCTAAGCAGCACTCGAGTCATACCTGTATAGCTGCATCCCTGCTGGTGCTGCACTAACCCCGGTGAGCCCCAGAAAATCCTACAGCCTGTCTCAAGATTCTCAGTGCTGCACTAAGCTGCTCTACAAATTGTTTCCCAGTGCATTATAGGAGAATTTGTCTGTCCTTCCTAACCCCTTCAGGGCTATGGGCGCCCAGGTTACAATCTGCACCCACCCTGCAAAGCAGATGGGGAAAGTGAAGTCCTGGCTCTAATCTATGTACCCACCAGATAAGGAAGCCTGGATTCAAAGCACATATAAACCCAGGTGAAAGCTGTGCGAGGGTAGACGGTTTATGGCTAAAAGCCAGGCACAGTGGGGACATTCGTACAGCTGTCTCAGGGCTCTTGGGAGACCATTTGCTTAAATAGCATTTCAACATGTGGGAAATAGCAACTGGCAGTTCTTTGCTGCTCAGTTTCTTTAGTGAAGCCTTTTATTCACAGAGACTTGGACAAATGGAAACCAATGTCAGGGCTTCAGAAACTCCAATACAATCCCCAAAATGCCAGTTACGCCACAGCAGAAATTCATCTGGACCCTGAAGAACAAAGATTAAAACTAACTAGCAGGGTACGAAGTTCCAAAGTCAATGACCTCTTACCCATAAGGTGGCCTGTCCCTTCCCTGTTAAGATTACTGTGAAAAGCACTGCCCCCTCCTGATTTAAGCCAAAATACTGAAAGCAAGTTTCTTGTTTTATTTTCGACCTGCACTTCCAGGGACACCACAGCGTTATTCCAAACTGGCCCCAACATCATAGAAGCGTAAGGCAAGACAAGTTTCTCCTGCGAGATCACTGCAAAGGAAATAGCTTGGTTTCTTACATGCCTGTCATGGTTCAGATTTCGAGTGCAGTTTGCTTTTCAGATTACGTGCGCAGAAAGCAAGCAGAAGTGTTAAACACTGAAGGCAATGAACTGTCAGGAAAGCAGAGATGAGTCTCGTCCATGTTAGCTTTTAAAGACACGTTTTAGGTTTGTATGGCATGTATTGTATGGTAAGAGCTCTTTTTTCAGATGTATTTGCCCAATTTTGACTGAACTCCTTGGTAACGTTGACTCTGTTCCCCTCAACTAAAAATCTTTAAAAAGGTTCGTTACCAAAAATACTGCTCAACTGTAGTCAGCTTCTGACCTCTGCCCGCCCGACCCCAGACACAGGCAAGAGGTGAGCTCAACTTCTGCCCAAGTTCTGGACAAATAAATTAAGGGGAAAACAAGCTGTAATTACTTCTTTATGCAAGTCCTGTATCAGCCACACGCAGCCCTGGTTAACGTTTGCAGGGTTCTTGACAACAGTCTGCCACGAGACTTCTGCAAGGGCTCAGCCCAGTATCAAAGGCAGCAGCACCTGCTGCCATAGGTAGGATTCCCAGGTGCTGCCTTAGCGCCCAGAGAGCTGACAATGCCCCCCTCGGGCTCCCTCCCCCTCCCTTCTCCACCCACAGCAATCTTAAATTGACTCCAGACTGAGCTACATCCCAGCCAAGGCAGGAGAATGTGTTGGGCTGGTTTACCCTGAGCCTTTGGAGGGGATGAGGGAGCGAGTGAGCAGCCGGAAAAAAACCATTCCCAATCCTATTTGAACAGTTCAGCATAGTGCCAAGTTGTATGGAAGAGTATCAGGAGAACCTTGCTGGAAAATTCTGGAAGCGTTTCCAACCTTAGCCTGCTAGAGTCCCAGATAAGTAAGAGTTGGAGTTGGCAAAATTTGAGTGGCTTGTTCCACAATGATGCTGTGGAGTCTCACTAACCACAACCTACGCAGGTACAAACCCAGGAAGGTTGGGAGCAGGCAGCTACTCCCCGCACTGGCTCATTCTCAGAGTTACTTTTGTTCCTTTTCTGCCAGTTCCTTAGAACTGCATTTAAAAACCTACTACAGACACACGCTTGCTTCCCAATCATCTCCTGATGCCAGCCAGGGACAAACTCCTACATACCAGAGTTTGCTCCTCTCTTCCTCAGATTATTATAAAGGAAAGACAGGTTCTTGTGAATTTCACTGTGCCCCTTAGGTACATCAGGCTTAACAGACACTGCATTTGTAAAAAGGACATTGGGGACAGATGGTTTGACCTTCACGTGGAATTTAAAATCCACTGATTCCATTTCTATTACTTCCTATTCAATACTTTAAATACTTTTCCTCTTTTTACAACAGCAGCTTCATAACTACTGATACAACACAGCAAACACTCTGACCTAAGGCAGGCAGAGGAGATGCTGGTTATTAGAGCAAAGGCAGGAAATCAAGACTTGCGGCTTCTATTCCCAGCTCTGCAACCAAATACACAACCTTGGACAAGGAACAAGTTCTCTGTGACTCAGGGGGATATCTACCTACCTCCCAAAGGGTAGGCAGGAGACTGGAGGCATTTCATTGATGTTTGTAAAGTGCTTTGAAATCTTCAATGAAAGCCACTGTTGTACGGCATAATACTTGTAAGCACTGCAGCTGCTTCAGGGCTCCCCAAAAATCAGATCTCGTTTGCTTTTCCTTTCTGGAGTAGCAGCCAGCCAAACCAAACTTCCCCTCCTCCCCCTGGAAATCCATCACCCACACACCCCTCCCCACTCTTACCTCAGATAGAACGTGGGTGGGTACAATTGGCTCCACGCCATTCTGTTTTAAACCCACTTGACCTTCCTTCACACCATTACCCATACCAGTCGTGCTTACTAGGCAGAAGAGTTGTGGCTCCTAAATTTTAATACAAAAACAAAAAAACCCAAAAGCAGTGGTTAAGTGAGAGTAGAAAGGAACATTTGGGTCTTGTTACCAGCTTACACTGGAGTACGCAGCATCATCTGCAGCAGAGGCCACCTCCAACTGGTAAACCCATCTTAAACCACCAGCCAGCTTCGGCTTACTGTTTATCTCTGGCGCCACTGACAGTGTAACAGATCCATGCTCCAAGAGCATCTATTTGACTTCAGTGGAAATATATAATAATTGCATCTTTATTCCTTAATATTTTAATAAGAGGGGAAAAAAGTAACAGTCATTATGCTTGCTAACGTTACATATTAAGCCGCCAACTGGTACTGACTGTTCTAAAGGACAAATTCCCAGAGGAGGCACCACAGCATTTCAACTGTTCTAAGAACCAAAAGAGAGAAAAAACAGGTCAAAAGGAGATTTCTAGATTTATTCCTTGTATTTATTTGTGTCTTTGTGTGTCATTGACATCTTCCTATTAATTTTTTTCTGTTCTACTTCTTCCCACAAAGGATTTCAGTAGTAAATCGTATTACTGTTGCTAGGGAGTCTTTAAAATAGTCTATTGCATCTCTCCTCTAGAATGTATTTCTGCTATGGCCACTTTAACATCCCAGCTCTCGGGACGAGATCAAAACATGCATAATTTCCAGGAGCTAAGAATCAGATACTAGACTGTTTTATTCTATCGTTTGCTGTGAAGCATCCAAGTTGCCAATCAGTCTGAGCTTCTAGATCACATTGGACAAGGCACATTGAAATTAAAGACCTATGCATGGAAAATGGAAACAAAATTGTCCCAGCAATACCTTCAGGAAGTCTGGCCTGAGCAGCCGGGTGCTATTTTAGGAAAGTGATAGATCCAGTGCATCATATCTGCCATAGAGACTATTCTGACAATGCCAATGATTTAAGCGCATAAATATAAATACATAAGTGTCTCCAGAATTTCGTTTATTCACACTAGTTTCAAGCATGTGTGCACGGCAGCTCATTTAATACAGAAGGTTTTTTCCTCACTTTCATATACGCTCTCCAACTGTTTCATGAAGGGAAGGGTAGCTCAAACCTTTGCTACAGAAACACAGTGATACCGCAGATAAAGACCTGGAATACGAAACAAGTCGTCATTTCAATTCCTAACTTTCTGTCAGCATCTCAGCTCTTATACTTCGAGTTTTATATTTTCTCCACAACGAAAGAGATTCAAGGTTACATTTAAAAATTCTAAGCAAGCAGCTTTTATCTGAGGCAGCAAGTTACACTAGACTTCTTCACGAGTGGGTCAGAGCTTTCCTAGGGGCATGACTGCTCCAACATGAGGAGATCTCAAGTTGTCCCATTTTGTTAGTCTCCATTGCAGAGGGATCCTAGTCCCAGCACTGCCACACTCACTGTTCCCCTTCAGGCAAATTATTTCACCTTTGCCTTTGTTCTGCACATGGGGAAGGTGAGGCACACCAGCTGGCCTGTTAGAGAGGGGTTGTGAGGTTCTCTCAATTAGACCTAGATGTTCTTTTTATGAGAAGCACCGAACAAGCATTCTTATTGTGCTATTTTTTCCACATCATGGCCATAAAACACTTCCAAAAATCCCTTGGTCACTGCAGCAACACTAATGTAAAGTGAGACACAGAAGAGGTTTGTCTGCAATCACGCATGACCAATGTGTTCGTCAGGAAGCTATGCATGACCCATGCGCTCACTTTGAGAAGAAACTGCCCTGAGTATCTTCAGCAGCAGACGCTACCTGTTTGCTAGAGCTCTGGGAAGCTACGTCTTACATGTTTACCACTCCTTAGAGTGCCTCTTTTAAAATGAAAGCTCTCAAGAGGGGAGAGGGGTAGCTCAATGGTTTGAGCACTGGCCTGCTAAACTCAGGGTCGTGAGTTCAATCCTTAAGGGGGCCATTTAGGGAACTGGGGCAAAAATCTGTCTGAGGATTGGTCTTGCTTTGAGAAGGGGGTTGGACTAGATGACCTCCTGAGGTCCCTTCCAACCCTGATATTCTATGAGTCTAAGATGCTGCCCAGAGGGTAAGGATTCAAAATTTTAATGAAGAAGATATGTAGTAGTCCAAAGCACGATGCAAACAAGCAATAGGAATATTTGCATTGAAGAGATTCTATAAAGACAAGTTCGAACACAGTCACATCACACGACAGATGGATATTTTCATGGGGATAAAGATCATGGTGCCAGCCACATTCTGTAACAAAGCAACTAGAAGGGAGGACTTGATTCAACTCGTGTTGCTTTGCAGAAGAGTCTTGACTTCCCATGTGCCTTGTGTTTAGTTATTGGTTGCCCTGCTCCCTGTTTCCCAAAAGAAATCATCATAAAAGAGTGAAAACCACAGGCAAAGACAGTGTCTTTCATGAGCTCAGCTAAGGTAACCATAAGAACACAAGAACGACCACACTGAGTCAGACCAAAGGTCCATCCAGTCCAGTATCCTGTCAGCTGACAGTGGCCAATGCCAGGTGCCCCAGAGGGAGTGAACCAAACAGGTAATGATCAAGGCATCTCTCTCCTAGGAAGGAGAGCACCAAGGAAGCACAGGCCAAAATACAGATCCCAGATCCACTGAGGATAAAGACTTGTCAATGAAACTCATGCTGAAGGGTCCATAATTTAGGTTCTAGACAAAGAGGACAAGAAGGGACATAACCCAGAGGATTTTTAAGCACAGGTACACAAAGGATTCCAGTAGCCTGGGTGCATACATCTGTAATTATGGCGTTAGAGCTCTGGAACCCGACCTGAACCTGCTGGGACCTGACTACAAGTGTTAGGTCTGGGAGCCAGTGAACTGGGAAAACAAACAGACCCTCTCAGGCTCAGGTCAGCGCCCCTCCTCCTGCTCATGGAGTCCACACAGTGTCATCTGCGTGCCCTGCTGCTGCCAGCCCCCACCATCTCACTGCGCTGCGGAGTGAGTGTGCCGAGCAGTCGCAGCACCTCTCGCTCCACAGTGCGCAGGGGCCGGCAGGAATGGGCACACAGCCGCTGCCACACCAACCCCACAGGCACAAAGTGGCAGTGCTGACTCAGCGTCAGGTCAGAAAACAACTCGACCCTCCAGGGCTTGGGTAGGGTGGGTTTGTGTCCACACCAGGCCTTAAAGTTAGGCCCAAGCAGACCGCTAGGTGGCATCATCTTATTCAACTGTGTTCTCAAAGACAGCCTTGTTCACTGTTTAAGGACCCGATCCTGCAAAGAGTCCAGCAACTTCAAGGAGACCACTCACATGCATAACTGAAGCACATGCCTAAGTCTCCACAGGTTCAGGACATAGGAATGTTTACTATTTTTAGTCCTATTCGCTCTACAAATGTAGAACCACTCTCTGCCATATTTGCAGTCCTGGTGTGTCTTGTGCAGCACTGTGCATTAGACAGATTAGGCCAGGGTTAGCAGAGTAACAGCAAGCTGTCTGTACTTTATGCTGCAATAGCACACGGGGGCACCGAACAAGGACCAGGGCCCCCACTGTGCTAGGGGCTACACAGATTTGTAATAAGACATTCCCTGGCCAGGAGAATTTATAATCTGAAAGCAAAGATTTTGGCCAAGGTGGGCTTCAAGACTGAATAAAAAGTTAGCGAGTAACACACATTGTGGCTTTTAACAAGATTGTAGTAGCCTGCTGGAGAGTGTCAAAGAGATCATGACATCTACCGATTTAAAATCCTGTGAAACCCACTCTTGTTTTTCAAGGAGCAGAAGGAGAAATTTCTCTATGTTCTAGCCAGATGGAAGGTGGAATTTACCTCATTAGTCAGCAATCAAACACACAATATATTTTCATTGAGCACCCTCAAAAGAAGTTGGCTGTTAGTCACATTTATCCACACGCATGTGTTACAGACAAGTGTGTTACCTGGTTAGCTTACAAGCCACATATTTAGATTCTTTGTAGGCATCCTAAATATTTCGACATTTACTAAAATACGTTTATGTGAGCTAAAATGAACTGTCTGCCACATATCCGTTACTGGATGCACAGTATAGACTATGGATGTTAAATTAAGCAGCACTGTTTGACTTCTTTCTTTAGCTCTGCTCATTGAGTATTTGAGCAAACTGCAGCCTCCAGATTAATTAAATTGTAAAATTAACCCTTCACGAGGTCAGGTGTTCTGCTTTCTTAAAAGCTAGTTTTGGTAGCTCTCTCTAATTAAAGGAAGAGCAAAACTGAGTCAAGTTCTTCAAATAATGCAGACAACTCACTTGGTGAGAGGTTGCACAAGGAAGAATTTAGTTCATTGCCCAAACTGAATCCTAAGGCACCACGATCACGAGCTTTACAAAATCGCTGTGCTTTCATGGGCTGTGGCCTGAACCCTAAGGCATCAACAGCTCATTCACTAAAGAATTTAAAAAAAAAAAAAAAAAAAAAAAAAAAAAAAAAAGATTTCAAACTCATACCACAACTCATTGCATAAAGACAAATTAACCAAGATACCATGCAAATTGCAATAATTGGTGATAGGAAGGGTTAAGCCTGAGTTCTCTGGATATGCAGACAAAGTAACACAGTTACATTGCAGGTTACCAAGAGTCTTCTTTTAAACTGACTTCTCAATTCAACTTACTTACAAATAGTTTGACTTGATATAATCTGATCTACAGTACACATGAAATCCTCAGCTGGGCACCCAGCTCCTCCTTTCCTATTCTTGGCCCCCTGGCAAGAGCTAATCCTGCACTGATCACAAAGACACTCACATGGCAGATATCTATTCACTGCTTCACTAACACAGCTGTTCTGATGCTGTGCACAGATTTTGCAGTGCCCAGCTGCTCTTAAGCACTCTGACACCCTGGTAATCATAAAAGCAGACTTTGCTATTCCAGTTTACACATTTACTACTGTGGTCAGAATATAGCAGATGACCAGGCATCCAGCACACACAAACTGGCTTGCAGCCTGTCATTGCCAAAACACATTTGCCCTAAAAATCCCCACGGGAGCTTAGATCCATTGCAGGACACACAAATTTCTAATAGAACGTCAATTACTTCAGTGTGAATAGCAGAGATATTACAAAGCAAATGCTCAGCAGTGTCAGCTAGCTGCATGTCAGCTGTGGTTATTTTCTAAGAAGCCCTTGCTTTCAGCTTGGAGAATGCCAGTGGTGACTATGGAAATGGTCTTGAACACTGGACACTGAGTTCTGACTGACGAGCAGTGGCCTAACCATGCTGCTCTGGCCAACGGAGACATGCGTCCCATGTGCACAGATTCCATTTCACAAGAGCAGCAAGACAAGCAGTGCATTACAAGTTAGTTGCGTTTTTCCAGCAGTTAAGAGTTACTGTGGCTTTGTGCCACAAAAAATATGCTGTAAACACCCAGAAATACAGTTGTGATTGATCCTCAGCAGGTGCAGTGATTGAAGAAAAGCAGGTTTGAAGGTGGTAAGCAGCTATTAGGAGTAACAGGCACAAGGCATGCAGGGACCTAGAAGGCATTTCATTCTATATTTAAAGCTCAGAAGTAGATGGCCAGTGACAAAGGGAGATTGGAACGAAATTGCTGCTAGTTTTTCCAACACAAATTCACAAAATGGAGTTTAATAATTCACACCTACAACATGCCATTCACTCCCAAGAATTGCAAAGTACCTTATAAACGTATATCCATAGACACAGATTAACTTTACCCACTACCGAGATGCAGATACCACACACAGACCAACGCGTTTTGTGTGGGCTCCATATTAGCTTAGATCCATAAATGACAAATACTGCATTCAGCTGAAGCTGCAGAGGCATTTAGGAGGCAGGAGGTAATTGTGCATATGCTGAGCTAACATAGGCAACATGCCCAGCCATTTGACGGTGTTCTCAGCAGCCAGGTGGAGAGCTGGCAGCCCGCCGTCGGAAAAAGTCCATGGGGTGTTCGTCAAGGATATACGACGGTCTGAACTTGACCACAGCTGCATTGCAGGTCATTAGAAAAATCCCATTGAAAGAGATTGGCCGCACAGCTGCGCTGTCTGAAACTGGGTCAAAGACGACCACCGGTACCTTGGCAGATCAAAGCATGGTGGACAGAGGGTTGGGTCTGTGATGAGAGCCTGATGAACAACTGTCGTCAGTGACCACTCGGTGCGCCAAGCAGATTCCACCATCATGTCGTGTGGTGGCATAAGTGACCATAAAAGGCATCTAGTAGACAGGTGAGCTGGCAGGGGGTGGAAGAGGTCTGTGTACAAAGGCAGATCATTGTTCTCATGGAGCTTGGCCAGCACCACGACACAGGCTCTCTCACAGTGAATATGGGGCAATTCTAAGTATCGGTAGCCATGGCGATGGAGTTGCCCATAAAGTTCTGGTACCAGTACACATGGGTTTGTTAAGCTCTACATCAACCAGCCTCCTGTGAGATGAGCGATGCCAGACAGAACAACAGTGCTCTGCTGCTGAACAGCAACGGGCAAGGGCCGATGTTCTAAGCATCCGAGCGCTCACACCCTAGGTTGAGCCAGTCAATTTTCTGAGCAGGGTGTTCCAAGAGCTGACCTTGAGCTGCCGTCTTCCTCAAGTGGTTGCAGTACATTAATGACCAATCCAACGTCACACCAAAGTAAACTGGGTTTGGATCGTGCCGCAGGTGTTGGCTGTTGAGGAAAATGTTTAGCTTGTGGCTTGCACTTGCATTACCCAGATGAAATACACTAGAAACCATCTTGGAAAAGTTCAGCTGCAGGCGCCATCGACTACAATGGTCTGCCATGAGCTATTTTGCCTATGTTAAAATTTAACCAATACCCTAGGACTAACACCTGTTTTTGCTATAAGTATCGTGTTTGCGTCTCCTCTTCTCCCATCCCTTTGGGGTAGTTTTTCAGACTGTAAGCTTCTCAAGGAGGGAACCACATCTCCTTACATGAGGATACAGCACTGAAAACAACAGGACTGTGATCCTGATTATGGCCTCTAGGCACTACTATAATATAAACACTATCTGACGTAGGAATTCACATCAGGGTGGAATTTCATTTGGATGCAAGGAAAGTTACATACATAGCTCCCACTGCTACAAGGCTGGGCAAGTTCTATTCAGAAGTGTCAGTCTCACTCATTGACCAATAACTACTTAGTTCCTGTTGTTCAAAATCTCACCGATGACCATTCCTCCCCATCTTAGTTTATGGGAACTCACTTTGCACACATTTTCCCAGGCAAAGTGAACACTTAACTGAAGTTATTCAACATCAGTCAGGGAAGTCAATTGATTAGGTATGCCTCAGTTGTAAAACTGAGTAATTGAGCTTGACCAAAAAAGGGGTGTGGTAATAGCTGAAACGCCAGAGGCTGAAGGCTTGTCTACACTGGCAATTTACAGTGCTGCAACTTTCTTGCTCAGGGGTGTGAAAAACACCCCCCCGAGCACAGCCAATTGCAGCGCTGCAAAGTGCCATGCAAACAGTGCACCAGCGCTGGTAGCTGCGCCCCTTGGGGAGGTAGGTGTTTTAGAGCGCTGGGAGAGCTCTCTCGCAGTGCTGCACTGCAACCACACAAGGCATATTTAAGCACTCCTGCAGCCAGTGCAGACTAGCCCTAATTCCCTCCTTCAGTGAAAGCCTCATTGATTTTCACATTTGTCAAGCCAGCTGTGAAAGAGCTCACTCCATAGACTTGGACTGCAGCGTCAGTCCAAATACAGATCTGACAGGATAGCCTAATTTTGGCAATTAATTGATCTTTGATTATTAGCAGGTAAATATGCCCAGTGGTCTGTGATGGGATGTTAGATGGGGTGGGATCTGAGTTACTACAGAGAATTCTTTCCTGGGTGCTGGCTGGTGAGTTTTGCCCACATGCTCAGGGTTTAACCAATCACCATATTTGGTGTCGGGAAGGAATTTTCCTCCAGGGAAGATTGGCAGAGGCCCTGGAGGTTTTTCTCCTTCCAGCAAGTGACCTGGGCCCCACACTGCACAGGAGGATTCTCTGCACCTTGAGGTCTTTAAACCACGATTTGAGGGCTTCAGTAACTCAGACATAGGTTAGGGGTTTGTTACAGGAGTGGGTGGGTGAGATTCTGTGACCTGAATTGTGCAGGAGGTCAGACTACATGACCATAATGGTTCCTTCTGACCTTAAGTCTACGAGTCTTAGGTACAAACTTGACCCTGATGCATAAAGCCTGAAAAGTTCATGGAATTTCATCCTTTTAGCAGTTTGCACTGATGTTTTTTAGCGCAATATGAATGCACTCTTCAGTGATTCATTAATAAATCACTGAACGGACCTTTTGTTACTGGAAACGTATCTTCCCAGTTCCAAAGTACAGGCAAATGCTGCTTGTTTTCCTCTACTGCCAAAGAGGCAACATTATTCCAACCAGGACGATGACATATGAGAAAGGAGATAAAAATTCCTTACGTGGTTTTAGACTATCAAGTTTGAACTGAGAGAAAGTCACTGGCCATTGGGGAACAGTTATTTAAAAAGCTTAGTAATGAAGCCAACTGTGCTAGTCAGTGTTGTCCAGGACTCACGTTTGAACCAAGCTCAGAACGCCTGTTCCACAAAACAGAAAACTTGGCAACTTAAGAGACCACAACTGATTCTCTGAAGTGCAGCTGGGAACTCCTCACAATACCTGCTCTAACCAAAGACTGGAGACCAGTTCTTCGCTGCAAGACAAATAAGCAACCCTGTTGAATTGGGAGGGGGAGAAATTAATTGATTAGGGAAATCTGAGGAGCCAGACGATGAAGGGGAAGGAGTACACTCTCTCCACTGGAGAACACTCCTTTCTCACAGAGTCATCGCCACAGAAAATGAGAGAAAGGAAGTCACCCAGAAGTCTGCAACACTCTGGTCAGGCAAATGCAACCTTCCCACTGATTGGATGGAAAATCAAACACCCCTGCCACCAGGGGCACTGACACATGGGGGGATCTGGGAGGCCATGGCCCCATCACTTTTTACTGACTGTAAGGGTAAGCAACACGGAGGGGCTGGAAAGAAGCAAGCAAGGGACAGAGTCTGCAGGGAAGGGGCGATATGGGGGAAGGGCCACAGTCTGGGTGCCGATCCCCCCCACACCCAGTTTGAGAGAGCGTCTGTTGCCCCTGCCTGCCACCCTAGTGCGGGGTATTTCCTTTGCAAAAAGGCAGGAGACAAGAACACAGTTGAGGAAATGTATCACAAGCGACATGAGGGCGATATGACAGAGCTGCCAACAAATGTAACGCCAGGGTTCAGAAAAGGGCAACTCAAATGATTAGGGGTTTGGAGAGGGTCCCATACGAGGAGAGATTAAAGAGGCTAGGACTCTTCAGCTTGGAAAAGAGGAGACTAAGGGGGGATATGACAGCGGTATATAAAATCATGAATGATGTGGAGAAAGTGGATAAGGAAAAGTTATTTACTTATTCCCATAATACAAGAACTAGGGGTCACCAAATGAAATTAATAGGTAGCAGGTTTAAAACAAAAAGGAAGTTCTTCTTCACACAGCGCACAGTCAACTTGTGGAACTCCTTGCCTGAGGAGGTTGTGAAGGCTGGGACTATAACAATGTTTAAAAGGGAACTGGATAAATTCATGGTGGCTAAGCCCATGAATGGCTTTTAGCCAGGAAGGGTAAAGAATGGTGTCCCTAGCCTCTGTTCATCAAAGGATGGAGATAGATGGCAGGAGAGAGATCACTTGATCATTGCCTGTTAGCTTCACTCCCTCTGGGGCACCTGGCATTGGCCACTGTCGGTAGACAGATACTGGGCTAGATGGACCTTTGGTCTGACCCAGTACAGCCGTTCTTATGTCACTCACTCACCATACCCTGAATCATTACCACAAGACAAATGAGGTTTTACAACTCCAGAGGCACGCCTGGTGCTTTGCAGCATAAGTCAACACACCCCTTGCCCTGCAGAGCTTACATGCAATGCAAGGAGGGCAAAAGTTAAGAATTTGGGGATAAGGAGCAAAATGAGAGGGAGAAGTGATGGGATCTGTTTGTTTCACATTTATCTTGTCAGCATCAAATTTCTGCTGGTGAATTAGGCATGAAGCCAGGTACAAGCAGAGGGATGGGAACAGAGGCAGCAGAAAGCTAGCCTGGAGAGAGGAGTTTTGGGGAGGAGATGGAGGCTCTTGGCCCATGGAATGCAGTTCCAGAGACAGAAGGGGAAGAGGCACCAAGCCCCGAGCCGGGAGGAGGCAGAGGGTTTGTTAGGGTGAGCAGTGAGGGCACAGAGAGAGAATACAGGCTGGCAAATGTTACAAGAGTGACACATGGTTGATAGGTATGAGCTCATCCTGACAGCTGTCTAGACACTTGCTTTTTACCCAGTCCACTACTACGGTTCCTATAGTAATAGAAATAATACTTGGTGGTCTAGGCTTAGATCAATTCCAATTAAAATGGCTTAGAACGTGGCTGCGTGGCCTTTGGAAGAAAGCACAAAGGTGCTCGTTTAAAAATTTAACAAGGGAACGATGCAGGTGGCCATCATGGACTGACTAGAGGCAGGAGTCAACAAGAGATGGCAGGGAGCTTGGGGACAGGCTATGAAGGGTTTTGTAAGTGAATTCAAGCAGCTTACAGTATGAACCAATGGAGAAGGGGGAGCCAATGGAGGGGTGCAAAGAGAGGGGTGACCTGGTCAAAGCAACGGGCTAGGAGAATAATCTTGGCAGCAGCATTCTGAATGTAGCCGCAATCAAGCTGTGAGATGCTGAGAATCTGAATGAGAATTTTACCTGAGTGGATGGAAAGGAAAGGTTGTAGCTTAAAGATACTATGCAGAAAAACCTTGCAGAGTCTACACAGAGAGAGTCTGGAGGTGAGGGACTAGAAAAGAAGATCCCAAAGTAGCTATAAGCAAAGCGTTTCCCCCTTTCCTTACTGTTACTGACTAGAATACAAGCACTGCTGGTCTAAACACTTGCACTCTTCATCAGGAGCTATTTCAGTGCAACAGCTTTGATCATTAGAGCCTCTGCCTTAAAACCCACATTTATTTGTGTGTGTCAGAGCTCAAGATGATAAAACATTAACTCAGTCTTACCTCATTAAACCAAAACTGAAGTGGATGTGCCTTAAAAACATTTTCCTTATTTCTCAATAGTGAAGCTATTTCACGTTGCATACACGGTCTGAACTTTAGCTGGAGCCAATTATTTCAGTTCGTTTTAAGTGCGCTATTGCGCACCTTATATTAAGTTGCTACCGTGAACTTAAGATCCGTCCTGCCTAACCAAAGCACCTTGTACTACGCTGTTAAGATACATCCAGCTTGGTAGGCCCAAAATTTGACATAATGGCAAATCATATTTTGACTGTCGTGCATGACAGCAAGGTCCAGTGGATTAAGAGCAGATCTGGGAGCAAGGAACTCCAGATGTCTAAAAGTAAATCTGCCTGGGTTTGGGGTTATACAATTTACTCCAAGTTTCACAAACTATGTTTCTGCTCATCCCCTCTACAAAGCGGGGAAAACAACTTCCATTCCCTGCAGAATTGCAACAGTTAATACTTCTACCACAATTTGAAGAAGGAAAGCACATCAGCAGCATTAAGGTATTAGTGCCAGTTTTACATGAGAAAGAGACATACATCTAAAGCGTTGGTCGGCTGGGTATATTTAGCAGCAGAATTACCAAGGGAAAGGTGACTGGTTCCTGGACCTTTCCGAACACTAAATTTGTTTGGCCTGGTCCCTACTAAGCCCATGGTAATCTGCTTCAAGAGGTAATACACATTTCAAATCAGCACTGGCCATCTAGCATTGTATTTTCTTTAACCCCTTACAGTCGGCATGCCAGGTACAGTACATCTATGAAACACCTTGCCTCCAGGTGGCCCTGGCCCTGCCTAAGTCAGCGTACAGCCATTGTGAACAGCTGCTGCAGTGTAAAGATGTGACTGTGACAGAGGCTGTGAAACCGGCCTGGGGCCAGCAAGATGTCAAAGCTGGTGCTCTCTCTGCCCCAAGGACCCTGTCAACTGTATACAGAGTTCCTGCTGAAGTACAGGGGAAAACTCAGGGAGAGCTGATTGAGAGAGACTGCAAAGATGGAGGGGTGGGGGGAGGGATTCAGTGTGATTGGCTGATTTCCAGAAAAATGCCAAGTACCCACAATTCCAGCAGAAGGCAATGAGATGTGCAGAGACTCTGTGCCTCTGACAACCCAGCTCTGGTGTTTCAAACTAGGCACCTAAATTCAGTGACCACTTCGTTAAACATAGAAATTAGGCCAAAATTTTCCAATCGGATCATTTTTAATTGCATTCATTTTTAGATTGCAAGTGAGTCATACTAGCCCTCTAGAAACCCTTACAATACAGACTCTCTTCTCTGTTATTTTGTAACATCCACTGACTATGGATACCTCCGGTTCCCCTCATCACTTCAGCCATTAAAAAATAAACAAAAAAACATGTTTCCAAAACATCCCAAATTTACTAACCACACAAACCACCTCCAGAAAAAGCCTTGCATATTAAGAGATTGTGAAGCACAAGGATGCAACCTTGGCCATGTCTACATCTAAAATTTTGCAGCGCTGGTTGTTACAGCTGTATTAGTACAGCTGTATAGGGCCAGCGCTGCAGAGTGGCCACACTTACAGCAACCAGCGCTGCAAGTGGTGTTAGATGTGGCCACACTGCAGCGCTGTTGGGCGGCTTCAAGGGGGGTTCGGGGAACGCGAGAGCAAACCGGGAAAGGAGACCAGCTTCGCCGCGGTTTGCTCTCGCGTTCCCCGAACCACCCTGCAAAACCGCAGGGAAGGAGACCTGCTTGTTCGGGGGTTCGGGGAACGCGAGAGCAAACCGGGAAAGGAGACCAGCTTCGCCGCGGTTTGCTCTCGCGTTCCCCGAACCACCCTGCAAACCGCAGGGAAGGAGACCTGCTTGCTCGGGGTTCGGGGAACGCGAGAGCAAGCCGGGGAAGGAGACCAGCTTGATTACCAGAGGCTTCCTCAGGTATGCTGGGATACCTGCTTATTTCACGGAGGTCAAGAAAAGCGCTGGTAAGTGTCTATACTTGATTACCAGCGCTGGATCACCAGCGCTGGATCCTCTACACCCGAGACAAAACGGGAGTACGGCCAGCGCTGCAAACAGGGAGTTGCAGCGCTGGTGGTGCCCTGCAGATGTGTACACCTCCTAAGTTGCAGCGCTGTAACTCCCTCACCAGCGCTGCAACTTTCTGATGTAGACAAGCCCCTTATCTTCCAAGTGAGAATGAACTTCAATCCACATTTTTAAGCTAGCTGACTAGCATATTCCTGTTGGTAATGAAGTTAATGAATGCAGTTACATCTTTAAACCCTCAGCACTACCCAAGAGAGCAATTGTCTAGAAGCTTGACATTTTATAACGTAATAGCAGTAATGATTACACCTTTAATGTAGTACCTAGCACATTCAGCAGAAGCATAAAAATGATAACATGGCACTGATTAACTTACATGACCCTTTCCAGCATATCCTGTTTTTTGTTGTTGTTTTTTTTGTTTTGTTCCACCTTTAAGACTAGTTTGAGCATGTTTTCCCACTTCCATGTTTGGAGGCAGAGCCAGGGAAGTGGCTAAACTAGAGTGAGATAAGGGAGGAGAGATTCAGAGCACTCAGTTCTCCATGTGTTACTTTCTAGCCCTCCAGCATCTGTCCCTGAGTAATAACATCCAACCCCATATTCTTCCCACATTTATTTCAGCTTACAAAAATGCACTCATCTGGTGGTCTGGAAACACATCTCTGAAGGAGTATTTGGCTTGAACAGAACTTTGAGATGATCATATTTAAGGAACAGACACCTGATGAAGAAGATTTCTGTATCTGATGTATTATGTTTTCAGATTTGGTTTTACAGTGTTAAACGTGACATTCACAGGGAAACTGTGCCCCTTAAACACACATTGTTTGTGCAGAAACTTGCTGGTGGCAAGAACAGGAACAGCAAGTAGGCCTTTTACCATCAGAAGACCATGGGGGAAGGGAAGAGAGAACGGAATTATATCAAGTCAATACATTTGCTCACTATCTCCTCTTAATACATTGCATCTGAGAAGTCCAGGAAGAAATTATTCCTAGTTGTTGGCCAACTGACCAGCCCAGTAACTCAGCTTTACCCTTCTATTGCCAAATTTGACAGGAAGTTAAAACACTATGAAGCTTATCACCTGATCATTGAACCAAAGACAAAAGAAGAGGGAAGAGAGGGTGGGTGGGAAACATTGCAAAGTGTCCCCCAAATGCACACTAAGATGCTTTACCACCCGGAGAAAGACAACAACAGAGCAGAGCTTGCATGCTCCAGGCTGACAGAGCCAGCGATCTGATCCCTCTGACCCACAAGCCAGCTCTGTCCCCTAACACAGGGGCACCAACGAAGGAAGGTCAAAGGAATATTTACACAATATCACAGAGCTAATTCATGGGGGTGGGGGGGGCTTGTCCCATAATGAGGGAGGAAAATGGGTGCATCAGGAACACCCCTAACTCATACTTTAGGGTCCCGCATAACTCAGAAATGGAAGCGAGAAGGTTTCAGGTTGTCCCCTGAGAGCAGAATGCTGGGACAGGGTGCAACTCCCCCACCCACGGAGCAGGGGCTTCCCACGATGGTATTGGATCCCTGCAGTGCTGCTCCCCCTCTCGGCCCTTAGCACCCACTGGGCCCCAGCTGAGCCAGAAGGGGAGCTGGGCGACAGCAGAGGCACCAGCCTCCTGGCGAGTGCGGGGCCCTAGGGGACAGCTGGGGCTGCTGGGCCAGCGAGGAGGATGCCGGCTGCCCCCCCAGCTGCTCAGGGGCTCTGAGCCCCACAGGGTGCGGTGGTGGGAGGGGGAGAGGGCCAGACTGTTACCCCCCATCCCCCAGAGGGGCTGCGGTTACACCAGAGCCCAGGGGCAGTTACTCACCCGGCTCCTCTGCAGGTAGCGGGCGGCAACCCCCAGCCGGGGGCTTTCCCCCTCCAGCAACGGGGGGCAGCCAGCACTGCCCCAATACAATACTGGGGGGAGGGGACAGCCAGGGCTGGGGGGCAGGGCAGCCAATGGACCCACAAGCGCAGGGAGCGAGTCAGCCGGGGGGACACCCCCCATTCGGGGTTGGGGGAGGGGGGCAGCCGGGGGACCCCACAAGCGCTGGGGGTGGGGCAGCCAGGGGGACACCCCCCATTCGGGGCTGGGGGAGGGGGGCAGCCGGGGGGACACCCCCCATTCGGGGCTGGGGGGGGCAGCCGGGGGGACCCCACAAGCGCGGGGCGGCTCCAGTCGCCCCTCCCCCAGCGAAGCGCCGCACTCACCGGCTCGGCCCCGCTCCGCTGTCCAGCTGCGTCTCCGCGCTGCCGCTGTGGCCGCGGCCTCTTGGGTCCCCCGCGCTGCCGTAGGCGCTGGGCGGGGCTCCACTCCCAACCACCAATCAGTGCTGGGGCTGAGGGGCGGGGGCGGCATTCTGCCCGGTGAATGGCAGCAACCCCAAAGACGGACAGCTTCTTCAGCCAATCAGCGAAGGGGAGGGGCAGGGGGGTGTTGGCTTCTGCGTTCGCCTGCGTGTGCTGGGCGCTGTCCCTTGTATTGCCCCCGCCCCGCCCCCCACGCTGGGCCCTGCCCCCCTTCCTGGGCTCAGCCCCCTGCACTGCCTGCTCCTCACTGCACTGGTCACTGCCCTCCGCACTGCACCCTCTACTGCCCACGCCCCTCCCCCTTGCACCCTGCACAGACACTGCCTGCCCTTCACCCCCCCAGCACTGCACCCTGCACAGACACTGCCTGCCCTTCACCCCCCCAGCACTGCACCCTGCACAGACACTGCCTGCCCTTCACCCCCCCGCACTCCACATTGCACCAGACACTGCCTGCCCTTCACCCCCCCCGCACTCCACACTGCACCAGACACTGCCTGCCCTTCACCCCCCCGCACTGCACCCTGCACAGACACTGCCTGCCCTTCACCCCCCCAGCACTGCACCCTGCACAGACACTGCCTGCCCTTCACCCCCCAGCACTGCACCCTGCACAGACACTGCCTGCCCTTCACCCCCCCGCACTCCACATTGCACCAGACACTGCCTGCCCTTCACCCCCCCCGCACTCCACACTGCACCAGACACTGCCTGCCCTTCACCCCCCCGCACTGCACCCTGCACAGACACTGCCTGCCCTTCACCCCCCCGCACTCCACACTGCACCAGACACTGCCTGCCCTTCACCCCCCCAGCACTGCACCTTGCACAGACACTGCCTCCCCTTCACCCCCCACAGCACTGCACCCTGCACAGACACTGCCTGCCCTTCACCCCCCCAGCACTCCACCCTGCACAGACACTGCCTGCCCTTCACCCCCCCCGCACTCCACATTGCACCAGACACTGCCTGCCCTTCACCCCCCCAGCACTGCACCCTGCACAGACACTGCCTGCCCTTCACCCCCCCGCACTGCACCCTGCACAGACACTGCCTGCCCTTCACCCCCCCGCACTCCACACTGCACCAGACACTGCCTGCCCTTCACCCCCCCAGCACTGCACCTTACACAGACACTGCCTGCCCTTCACCCCCCCAGCACTGCACCCTGCACAGACACTGCCTGCCCTTCACCCCCCACAGCACTGCACCCTGCACAGACACTGCCTGCCCTTCACCCCCCCCAGCACTCCACCCTGCACAGACACTGCCTGCCCTTCACCCCCCCAGCACTGCACCCTGCACAGACACTGCCTGCCCTTCACCCCTCCGCACTGCACCCTTACAGACACTGCCTGCCCTTCACCCCCCCCGCACTCCACATTGCACCAGACACTGCCTGCCCTTCACCCCCCCGCACTCCACACTGCACCAGACACTGCCTGCCCTTCACCCCCCCGCACTCCACACTGCACCAGACACTGCCTGCCCTTCACCCCCCCAGCACTGCACCTTGCACAGACACTGCCTGCCCTTCACCCCCCCCGCACTCCACACTGCACCAGACACTGCCTGCCCTTCACACACCCCCCGCACTCCACACTGCACCAGACACTGCCTGGCCGCCTCACCCACCCCTCACTGACCATCTCCCACTGCACCCTGCACAGACACTGCCTGCCCTTCACCACCACCCCCCCGCACTCCACACTGCACCAGACACTGCCTGGCCGCCTCACCCACCCCTCACTGACCATCTCCCACTGCACCAGGCAGGCACCTTGCGCTGGGCTTTCCCGCCCCTCGCTGCCCGTAATGCACACTGCTCACTGCTCCAGGCATTGCATCTGGAACTGGATGACTAGCTTACTGCATGTTCTTCACAGGATCTTACTCACTACATGTACTGCACTGCATCATGCTGGTGGTGCAACCTTGCACCATACAATGGATCATGGTGCCCACTCACTGTGACCTCACTCCCCCAATTCATGGAGCCACACAGTGCTGCACCCCACTCCCTAAGCTGTGCTCTGCTCACCCTAGTTCACAAGCTGTTCAGTGCTGTTTGCTTTACTGCAGTGTGATGTGTAGTGCAAATGCTTTACAACTCAGACAAAAACAAAAAAGAAGAACCCCAGGCTTAATTCCAGGAGTGGGGCATTCGAGGACTCGGTGTGGTTATTTATTTGGTTTGCAATAGTGCCTGGAGTCCCCAGTTAGGGCCTCATTGTGCTAGGCATTGTCCCATAACATAGTCCCTGCCCCATGGCAATAGGATCTAGTAACTTTAGTTCAGTGGGTATTTGTCGTGTGAGTTTCTTTCAGTTGATCTCTTGTTTTCTGCCATTCCCAAAGGAAATTCAGGTAAAGCAGAATTTAGGACAGAGTGATCTTGTTTTCTCATTTATGGCCATCCTGCCTCTCCCTTCAATGATATACACATTCTCTCAAATCAAGCTGCAAGGTCAAGTGAAAACAATCAATCCGAATAAGAGCTGCAGTGCCGACTTCAAGTGTGGAATTGCAGATTCCACACAGGATTAGCCAAGAGCTGGAGTTGTTTTGACATGATAAGATCTTCACAACAGTACTAGGACAGGGCATGGAGTACAATTCAACGAGGCTTCAACCACATGACAAGATGTACCATGCTGCAAATTGTAAAAAAGTGTCAGGTGTCTCAGGGCTCTGTCAGAGGCAGATACAATCCAGCCAGGATGGAGTTAAATGGTGTATTTTGCAGGGAGATACCATGTATCCAGCTTGAAACAGATATGGTCTTTGAGTCAGGGACTGTCTCTCATGGTGTCAGCACAGGGCCTAGCACAACGGGGCCATGATCTCAACCACTGTAATACATCACAAGTAGGCTTGGAAGGTTTAGAGTTTTGTCAGTAAATGTCATTTTCACCATACAAACATAAACCAATTAAAATAATATTTCCATCCATGACAATAGAAATTTACAGATAGGCAAAGAAAGAAAAATGCTGCTTGAGTTTGATTTAAGGCTATTTTGCTACGTGATGCTGCAATTTGCGTTTCAACCGTTATAAAGCTTTAAACTTTTGAATCTCAGTGTCCACTCTCATTAAATAATTGTCTGACCCCCTTCTATTGTCTGATCTCCCCCATAATTTCCCACAACTGTGCAAATATAAATCAATAAAAATGGGGGGAAAAGCTTAAAAATAAAGTTCCATATTAGCCATCAAAATTATAAAAAATAAAAATCAAATTCTGCCAGGCCTGACCATCCGAAATAAATAACAACAATAATTTAGAACTGAATAGGAATTAGCTCTGCCACAGACTCACTGGGCAAGTGACTTTGCATCTCAGTTCTCCATCTGTCTGAGGGGGGTGCATGGTCCAGGGTCTAATGCAGTGGGCTGGGAGCTAGGACTTTGGGGTTCCATTGCTGACTCACTGTGTGCCATTGGGCAAATCACTTTCCCCACTCAGTGCCTCAGTTTCCCCATAAGGATAATGGCACTAACTCACTTTTGTCAAGCGCTAGAGATCTCTGGATAAAAGATGCCTATAAAATTGATGTAATACAACTATTTTATTTATTAGTAAAAGAGAGAGAATAATCTGGGTCTCATGAGGCTGCTGTGACACTCTGTCTTTGTCAAGTGTGTGGATAGCCCAAGATGAAAGGTTCAGAGTAACAAGCTGCTAGTCTCACTGCCCAGGCGAGTGAGCCAACTCCTGGAAAACAGAACAGAAAGTGCCGTCCCTGTTGGACAAACAATTCCAAAGCATGTTGACATCCCACATGCTCTGGAACATCGGAAGATCCCTGATAATTTTCCAGCCCTGATAAACAAAGATAAACGGTGAGCCTGGGAGAGAATTAGGGCTGATAACAAAGGGCTTAATATGGAAAGCAAATGCTTTCAAAGCTGAGGTCTATGGACTGGATGCAAAGCTGGCAATCAGTTCTGAATCAGCAAATTACTGCATAATGCCTGGAATTCAGGGCTTCCTTTAGGGTTTTGGACAGAACCAGTATCTCAGATTTCTATAGTGACTTTCAATCCACAGGATCCCAAAGCACTTTTCACAAAGTATAGGGGAATCACTTCACATGCTCCCAAAATGCAGCCACCCCTGGGGTGGAGAACCAATTCAGGACAGCAAAGAGGAACACTGCTTCAAACTACATCTGTAAGAGGAACATAGGGAGGCAGAACTCGAATTCAGGCAGCTTCTGCACCTGAGAGAGAAAGTCCCTATAAACATGGTTATATGCTATGTTACTGGGCTACTCCTGCCAATTATATATCCTCCAGGAGCACGTCTGAGACCCCCTGCCGGAGACAAACCCTGTAATCAGAGCAGAGGAGACAGGCATGCTGTGAACCTTGAAGGCCAGCTCTGGCTGTACTTATTTGCCTAGGATCACAGAGACATTTGTTAACATCTGAAGCCAGAGCTTGGGCAGGAAGGGCCATTCAGGACAGCAGTTCCTAGGACCTTCTCAGGGACCTAGGCTGAGTCAGCAGAGCTTGTCCTGTTCCTTGGAGCACCCGCTGCGTCCTACCCTCATGTACTCAGTCACTGACCAGGAGGCTTGTGGCGAGGCTGAAATTTGCAGCAAATACAGCAGGCTAGAGCAATGAAATTGCATAGGAGTTGGGTAGCAGTGAAGCCCTGCACTGGGGCTCCCCATCAGGATAGGGAAGGGAAGCCTAGAGGACCCCTCACCCACACAGTGGGGCCCCAGTTGCCCTGCTTACTGCAGCCTGCCTTGGCTGTTGCTTAGCTTCCAGCTGCAGCTGAAGGAGTGGCATCTGAGCTATGTGGCTGTGGATGATCTGGGAGCTGCCTACCTGAAAGAGGTGAGACTGCTGCAGCTGCAGTCAGTGGAGGCGCTGAATCTACCAGCCTTTCCCTTTGAAAAAGGGAGCTAGTGGCAAAGGGTTTCCCACAGGGGGTCCTTGGGTTAGGGCTTGGTCCAACAGAGGCTAGATTTGTCACCCTATAAGGTATGCTGCAGAGCCACTGATTTTCTCAGCCTTTAGATAAGGGGGTGGGGGAGTGCATGGACGGAGGAACCTGAGGTGGACAGGTGTCAAGTATTCTATCATTCTGGGCATTATTTCTAGAGCCCTGCAAATCTGAGATATCCGCGGACCATGTCTGCAGATTGCGGATCGGATGTAGATACAAATTTTGTATCCGTGCAGGGATACTGGTCTGGTTTCTTCGCCAGCTCATCGGGATGTTGTACGCCTGGTTCTGGTATACATGTTAAAGGCCATGAAAGCAGCTGGAACTCCTGTATAGACCCTGAGGTAAATTAAACTGGACTCAGAGAGCAGCACCACAATAAATTATAGCGCGCTGTTCACCTGCAGATCGCAAAGCTCTTTACAAAGTGGTCAGTGTTGCTGGGCCTGTTTTAGACAGACACACACAAGGGAAGTGACTTGCCCAAGGTCACCCTGTAGACTGGGGCAGATCCATGTCTCCTGAGTTCTAGTCCAGTGCTCTACCCACTAGGCATCGCATCTGGTGTAGACAGCTGGTGGCTCATGCAGCTCTCACTTGTTTGCATTCCGGGAGGCGCTTTCCAATAAATCCAGCAGTTTGCACCCTCTGACCTGAGGGGGATGTACTTTGGCCAGATTGTTGAGGAATCTGTTTCTAGCAAAACTGGAGTGGGAGGAGGAACAGTACAGTCAGGAAACAGATCCTCGTTTGCTTCAGGAGTTTATATAATTGCTTTTCTTCTTTCTGAGCACAACTATCTGCATTTTTGCTGTCAGGATTACAGGGCTTCTGTCACGCCAACCCCAAATCATGAGTTCCATCCCCCTCCTCCAAATCATGAGATTGGTTTAAAACTCATGAGATTTTAAAGTAATACATTGTGTGTTTGGTGGTGCCTGGGCCTGGAAAGGGCATCATTTCAAGCTTTTCTCTGCCACCAAGAGGGCTAGAAACTTACTGAAACAAACTGAAAGCTGAGATTCTCTTGTAATCCAATGACTCTGGGAGCTGGGGCTTTAAGGATAAGACCAAAGATCACAAGACTTGCAATAAAATCATGATAACTGGCCAGCTCGGGGCTCTAAAAAGAAGAACTGAAAGTGCAGGGGTCACAGAGACACAGCAGGGTGGAGATGGGGGTTGTACCCTCTGGAGAGGCCATTTCAATGGCCAAGTTGCTTTTTTGATGATTCCACGTTGCATTTCAGCAGCACTTCTCATCAGAGGATCTCAAAGCACCTTTAGGCCTCCCCGTTGTGAAGTAAGGAAGTAGGATTATCCCTGTGTTACAGATGGGAAACCAGAGACACTGAGAGGCAAAGTGACTCACACAAAATCACACAGCAAGTTAGAAGCAGAGGTAGGAATGGCACCCAAGGGTCTTAGCTCCCAGACCCCTGCTCTCGATCACAAGATAAAGGTCCACTTGATTTGTTCCTCCCCTTATAAATTGTGCCTCGTTCCCTTTAGTCAATAACCTGACAGATCAACCATCTCTTGGCCCTGAAGATCCTTTTGTTATTTGGTGTAAGGCAGGAGCCAGTCTCGGACACAGGCCCCTTTCCCCGCTGCGTCTGTCTCTGTAGCTCTAGTCAAGCTGATTTCTCAGGTGATAAATTTAACTTTCCACCTTCCCATGGCCTGAAAGCTGCTTTCCCAGCTGGGGAATATGAGATTGTTGTGAGAAGACCTTCCACGCAAAATAAACCCCCATCATCTAGCAATGGAAGGGGTGAAAGCCCTTAGTAGAATAAAGGCTTCCTTATGTGTCCCCGGGGCCCCATGGCCAGAGATGGGATGGAATTCCTGCAGGAGCACCCCAGAACTCAGCGATGGGTCCAGCTGGGCTAAAGGGCGTGGCTGCAATATCATATCTAGTTCCATCCCCTCATTGGTCCCATTCTTCCTCACTGAATCGTAGCCAGGACTCACTTTAAAATTCATTTAGTGGCTGGGGAAGGGTACTGGCTTGGCAGATTTGGAGCATGATGTCCTCTGTTTATCCACAGAGCAGGGGCAGCAGCAGGGCAGGCTCCTCCCAAATTTATCCCCACCTGTGGTTAGCCAAGGTGATGGTAATAACGTCCAATCCTATCTACAGCTTCCACTGCCATTCAAGGGAGAGCGGGGGGAGCAAAGGGAACTTACATGTCTGGAACTCCCCAGGGCAGACGCACCCTGAGGAGAACAGGAGTTCAGTCTCCATGGTCCATTCAGTCGGTGGCCTCTTTGCACAGTCTGCCAGTGCAGGTGGGGATTTTAGTGTGTGATGTGGGTTTTAATTGCCTAGGAAATAGACTGAGAGCCACCAGCTCATTCATACAGGAGCCACAGAGGAGCCCGCAGAGAGAACTGACCAGGAGCCTCTCGCAACCCAGGTGGGAAGTGAAATGGCAACCTGGAAAAATAACGCTGCAGATTCCATTCTTGATCCCCTGAGCCAGTCAGTCCCCTTTGACCCCGAGGTGGAGAGGGTGATGCTGGGTCTCCGCCCCGGTTCATGGCCTTGCGCTATTTAACATTTTTATCAATGACCTGGAAGAAAACAAAATTATCGCTGATCAAGTTTGCAGATGACACGAAAGTGGAGGAATGGAGAAATAATGAAGGGGACAGACCCCTGATACTGAGCTGTAGGATCACTTGGTAAACGGTGCGCAAGCAAACCATGTGTTTTAATACATCTCCATTTAACTGGGTACATCTAGGAACAAAGACTGCAGGCCACATTTACAGGCTGGGGAGCTCTGTCCTGGGAGGCAGTGAGTGAGAAAAGGGTTTGTGGGCTGTAGTAGAAAGACATCTGAACATGAGCAGCCATTGCAATGCTGTGGCCAAAAAAGGTAATGCCAAGTGGGATGTATAAAGCGGCGACTCTCACAGGGAGAGGGGTTTTCTTACCTCTATATTTGGCACTGGGGGAACTGCTGCTGGAATCCTGTGTCCAGTTGTAGTGCCCCCAGTTCAAGAAGGATGTTGATAAATCGGAGACAGTTCAGAGAAGAGACACAAGAATGATTAAAGAGTTAGAAAACCTGCCTTAGGGTGATACACTCAAAGACCTCAATCTAATTAGCTTAACGAAGAGAAAGTAAAGGGGCAATTAGATAATAGACTGTAAGCATCTACATGGGAAGAAATATTTAATAGTGGGCTCTTCAATCTAGCAGAGAAAGATATAACACGATCCAGTGGCTGGAAGTTGAAGCAGAAATAAGGTGTAAATTTATAACAGTGAGAGTAATTAACCATGGAAACAACTTACCCAAGGGTGGTGGGGGATTCTCCATCACTGGCAATTTGGAAATCAAGACTGGATGTTTTTCTGAAAGATCTGCTCTAGGAACTATTTTGGGAGGCCTGTGTTACCTGTGTGTGTGTTTGGGGGGTGTCAGACTAGATGAGCAAAACGGCCCCCTTCTGGCCTTGGAGAATAGGGCCATCAATGGCTATTAGCCAGGATGGTCAGGGATGCAATCCCATGCTCTGAGTGTCCCTAGCCTCTGTTTGCCAGAAGCTGGGAGCAGACAACAAGGGATGGATCACTGAATGATTGCACGTTCTCTTCATTCCCTGTGAAGCACTTGGCATTGGCCACTGTCAGAAATCAAGATACTGAGCTAGATGGACCCTTGGTCTGACCCAGTTTGGACATTCTTATGTTCTTAATCTATTGCTCTATTTCCCTGCTCATGGATTTCCAGAGAACTTCTGACAGGTACATCGGGCTATGGGTCTCAGAAACTGTTTGTATTGTACTGCTGCATAACTGTATTGGTTGCATATTTCAGCAGAGGCACAAGGGCTCAGTCAAGAGCATTCCTGAACAGTTGCCTAGAAACTCTGTGATTCCTAGGGTGAAAAGGGCCAGACAATGTGGCTGCTCCCTGAAGGCCCATCTCTGAAAACCCATTGATGCAATCACTGATCCCGTCTGAATGTCTAAATCTAACAATAAACCATGTGGCTGGGCCACGCTTGGGTTGGAATGAGTTGGGTTTGTTCACAATTTGATTTCTGGAGATGGCCACAAACCAACCCCCCTCCCCCCCCTCCAAACACTCCTGCGCTTTGGATCCAAACCTGGATCCAGGGCTGAATTTTGCAAGTGGTCCCTTTACCTCAAATACAGGCTCAGCCAGACCCCCAGATCTGGAGCATCCCAGACCTTTAGGCTTTTTGAAATCTGTCTTAAGACCTAAATTTGGGGGTGTGAGCCTGCCATTGCTGGTTTCCGTAGGAACATCTTGCCTGACATCTGCTTATTGTGTCATCCCCTGGGGATGCGCTCAGAACCTTTATGATGTCGTGTTGGAATTTTCGCTTAGTTGTCCCCTCCGCAGGCTGGACAGAGCCTGGAGGGGAACTCAGCCAGCGGGGACAAAGAGATGTTGACTTCTGTTTTGTAGACGAAATTCAAGGGTGGGCTGCTTGAAGGAGTTAGCGAGAAACAAGCCCCACAAGAACATTCCTTACAGTTATACCATTTTAAGACCAAGTCCCTCAGTCCCCTCAGAGGCATGGCAGGAAAGATGGTAAGTACATTGTCTATTATGTTCAACCTAAAACAGATACAGAGACAATTAACCAAAAACCCAGCAATCTTTATGGATGTTTGGCTAGAAAATTCTGCATTTTAAACACTGTGGGTCAAATTCCTCCCTACAGGCAGTGGAGTTACTCCGGGCATGAACATAGCTCTTTATTCTGGCTTTCCACCTGCCTCTTAAAAACAATTATTCCCCATAGGATGTGGGGGATCAAGCAAACGACAGTCCCATCATCCCTTATTTGCCCATCTTACCAATGTAATATTAGAGCGAGTTGCATTTTTACAAACACAGTTGGAAATGATCCCCGGGAGGACTGGGATGGATACTTTCTCCACTCTGTCCCCAACGGGACTTTACAGGATGATAAACAGAGATGGGGAAACCTCAAAAAATTGCAGAGTTCTGTATGGAGAAGCAGCCAACCGGAATTTATCACAAACTCCTTCCCATAGTAATAACGCCACGGGCTCCCAAGAACATGGTTTTGTCTTAGGCTTCTAGTTCTGTCTTAGGATTACCTAGTGACTAACCTCTCTGACAATATTTCCAGCCTGTTTCTGGTCTCGCCTCAGCCCAGGAGACGTAGCCAGACGTGAAAATGAAAAGTTACCAAACTGTCTTGGCTCTGGGGAATACTATGGTTTGAGTTTGGGGTGAATTCTTTATTCTAATTGGCCTGGTTGACTGTGTCCTTAGCCATAATGAAGCAAATTTAGCCCTCAAGTAAGTGGATGCAACCCTGCCAAAGTCAATGGAAATTGCAGCCACTTTCATTGGATCTGAGATGTTTTTTGTAACCCCAAATCTTCCTGTTTGGGATGCAATCCAGCAGCATCCTCCTTCATTCTGTCTCACACATCTGGGAAGCATACAGAAAAATCTTCTCTCAAAGTATCTCCTCCAGGCCCACTTAGCTGATGTGCCTAATTCCTCTCTCCACAGTTCCCTGAAATATTAATAGGTGACTCTGAGGACACTTTCAAGAAACCACCAACTGGAAAAAACACCTTTTGTACCAGAAGGGATGTGAGGTTGACAAGCCCATTAAGTGCAGATGAAGAATCCCATCAGAATAACAGTCTAGCAGACTCTGTGGAGAGAAGAGAGGTACTGGTCACTGGTCCTTTCACAGGAGCTCATAAACGTCCCTCCTCTTTTTCATTTAGTCTGGGATCTCAGGGTTCTAATTACTTTACATTGGTGGCCAAAACTCTTTCACTCAATTCAGCTGCCAGGTCCCATGAAATGATTCTGCCCATGTTGCTCGTACCTCACTGGAACTTCCTGCTCCTTTGCTGAATAGCTTACCTGGCAAAGACATCCTGCAGAATCACTCCACTGGAGCTGCTGGATCATTCATAGTATAGAGTCTCTCTGTGTAGAAGGGGAAGTGAGGAAGGGAAAACCCTGGGTGATAGGAAGGGAGGAGGTAGCTCCAGATTTAAAGCAGGGCGACTCTTACACTGTGTCCTTTGTACATCAGGAATTTGTTGCTGAATACAAATGGCACAAGGATGGAGATAGTTATGGCCATAAAGAGGAGCCTGGGATAGAGAACAAATGCAAGCTCCATGAGGAAAGTGGAGCATGCAAGGAGTGTGAAGGAAGCCAGCCGCAGCAGAAGCCAGTGTATATATCTTTGCTTGATTTTGGATGGGTAGGTGGAGCTGTATCTCTTCATAATGCAGCACTGAGGAGGGAGAGGTAGGCAAGTGCACACTCAGATACCTCAGCCAGGGAACAAGGAAAACAGAATAGCCAACCTATCCACTGGGCAAGGATTCTCTGGGGAGATCACCAAAGTGCAGCAGATAGTGGTTGGGGCTACACAGCAGTTCATAGAAATTCTGTTCCCCAGCTCCACTCCCCCTCATCTTGACAACAGGATGGGGAGGAGTAAGAAATATTTCAGAGACACATTTGCTCTTTGCTCTGGTACAGTACCCCAGTGCAAGAATCCTCTCTATTCATGATGGGGTTTGTGTAGCTAATGCAGAGAAAGTCCAGTCATCCCACAGATAGGAGGAGCTCTGCCTTGGCAGAAAAGAGGAGGCAGCAGGTGCATTCTTTTGGGCATAGCTCATGTCATGTTATTTAGGATAATAAATGTACATATATATAAATTACAAGTGATGGGCTGAGCATCCATGGGTTTAGAATTTTCCCCACTATGACAGTGAGGCCCCACCTTGCCAAGCAAAGCTTCCATTGCCAAATTTAAATGAGGATTGGGGAAGAGAAGGGATGTCTCAGTGAGCCTGATCTTAGATCTGATTTCAGGGGGAGGCCAAGTGAAACTGGTGGCTTAGACTGAGCTTTGTTTTGAGTTTTCTAGTTCCGAAACTTAAGAGTTGGAAACCACTGAAAGCAAATAAAAGACTGTTGGGTCAACTCCCTATAAACAGGGGCCTTGTCCTTTTGCACAGCCCTCTGATGAAGCTGTTTCGCTGCTTTTAGGCAGAATCACACACCCAGAGACTAATCCCAGCGAGAAGCCCCGATATTGTGTTACACGGTTGGTGTCAGGATGGGGGGTGGTTGTGACAGGACATATTGGCAGATTGCTGGGATGTCAGGGTGCAAATGCTGCCCTGCAATGTTGGAGTGGGATGATTCTGTCTTTGTCTAATGTGTTATCTACCACCTGGCTGCTGGACAGGGGATTGTTGAGGCCCCTTTGCTCATCTCCATCAGGAAAGATATCAAATTGCTTCCACAGCACTGGTTAGTTTGCTCAGTGCTTCATATGTGGCTTACCCTTTGCACGTGTGGGCACGCGCACACGCACTCTCTCTCTCTCACTTCACTGACCAGACCAGCAGGAGCTGCACATCAGGTCCTGGATTTGAGAGCTATGGGCTAGGAGTCACTGCTCTACACAAGTTCTCCTTTCCTTTGATGGCCATGGCAGTTCTCAAACATGCTGGAAGGCGAATGGAAGGCAAAATGGGTAAAGGATTGGTCTGCGATTCTCATCCTTCCGCATGTTTCTGTTCCATAGCTGCATGAGAAGCGTGAGGAAGAAGAGGAGGAGGAAGGGGAACCACACCAAGATGTCCCAGGCAACATCACTGCAGATGGATGTTCAGGGCTGGCAATGAAGGAGATTTCTGGTGGTGGTGCACACCAGGAGCTTTGGACGCCATTCACGAGCAATACAGAGGAACAGCTGGAGTCCAGAATGAGTGAGGTACCCTGTTTCTTTTGTTAGGTTTCAGGGTGGCGGCTGTGTTAGTCTGTATCTGCAAAAAGAACAGGAGTACTTGTGGCACCATAGAGACTAACAAATGTATTTGAGCATAAGCTTTTGTGGGCTAAAACCCACTTCATCAGATGCATAGAATGGAACATATAGTAAGGAGATATATATACACATACAGAGAAAAGGTGGGAGTTGTCCTACCACTCAAAAAGGCTAATTAATTAAGAGAAAAAACTTTTGTAGTGATACTCAAGATGGCCCATTACAGACAGTTTGACAAGAGGTGTGACAATACTGAACATGGGAGAACAGATTCAATGTGTGTAACGGCTCGGCCATTCCCAGTATCTTTTGGGGAGGTGCTCAGATACTCCAGTGAGGAAGGGCAGAGCAACTAGGTAGGGAGGAAGGTAGATATTGGTCGAAGGCTTCAATACAATCATGTTTGGCAAACAAATCCATCTGAAAAAACAGGCAAGAAAAAGTAGTGTCTATTGGGTTATGCCCCTCCCACGGAGTATATACAGACAAACTAAAGAGAAGGCAACGGTGCTCATAGGGTTAAAGACCGGCCCCATGGGCAAAGCACTTCCTTAACTCACAGGGGAGTTGCAAGGATAATATGCATTAACAGTCCCAAGGCACCGCACTGATCAGATCGATATGAAGGAATTCACCTCGTCAACAGGAGCATAATTCTTTAGTGCAGGGAGATTATGGTTATAACAATAAACCCCTGACACGTAGATAGCACCTTTTGTCTCAAATGATCCCAAACAGCTCTACAAGCTACAATGCAAGTTACAAAGAGGAATTGTTTTGCTTACCACTCCCAATGCAGCCACCTCTGGGCTAAACCAGTTTCACTACCACCTTCCCCAGCAGTTTAGGGCAGAAAACAAAGATTAGAGTTACCACTGCTCACAGCAATGGCAAATTTGGCCCACAGGCTTCCATGGGGTGGTATGCGTAGTAAGGGAGGAAAGTCACAGGCTTGGGCCTGATGAAAAGAAGCAATAAGTGGGGGTGCTAAGCCAGTATCTTGTCAAAGGCAGGTGTGGTTCGAGGACAATCATATTGTCTGAACTGGCTTGTTTCTGCCTTCCAGCTGGGCTCGATCTCACACAGTTTCGAGACAGAGGATAAAACCACCTCCCCGTTCTCCAGGCCAGAACACCCTGAGAACAGCTCTGGGGACTCAGAGAGCTGCTGCCTCTTAGATGAGGATTCCATCCTGAGCGACTCCGCTGTCTCCACTGGCTACTTCCCCTGCTACAGAACGTATGGCGAGCTCCCATGCTACCAGCCACCCCGCAGTGCCAGTTCTCAACCGGGCAACGCAGAAGGGAGGGCAGGAAGCAGCTGTGATGCCAGCGTCCAATGCAGCGGGTGCTCCGAGGAGGACCCAAAGGTCTCAGATACAAGAGCCAGTGACACCACTCAGAGCTCCAGGGATCGAGGTGAAACATTGACCTGTGAGACCATTCCCAGCAATCCCAACGCACCAAGCGGGGGACCACTGGCTGAAGGCAACAGACACAGACCATCTGGGAAGGAATTTGAAGGTCGAAAGGATGGAGATTCTAATCAGCAGCATCTAGCATTGGAGAAACAAAGGGGATTTGGTCCAGAGCTGAGTGAAAAGCTGAAGAAGCCTGAAGACACCTTCACGAAGGAGGCTGCCTCTGAGTTACTTGTGCCAGGGCGCACACCCTCAGTGTCTATGGGGAAAGACTCGGGACAGCTGCCAGGGGCAGAGCCTCAGAGCAGCCTGTTGCCCAGCAAAGGCAAAGCACCCACATCATTACACTCTGCAGCCACCACCAAAAAATTGTCCCCGAAGGAACAGCAAAAGCAATGCAGGAAGGAGGAGGAGGAGGTCCACTGTGCAAAGCTCGCCCCACTGCTGGGCCGAGGGGATGCACTGCCTGGGCAGAAAAGAGGTTCTCGGTTTCCATGTGGGCACAGCCCAGAGACGGGGCACTGTGAGGTACGTGTGAGGTTGAGAAACAGTGCCAGTTGGCCCAGAACACCTGTTTTGTTCCCAGGTTATGGGACTTAACTCAGTTACGTTTTCAAACAAGCACCTTTGTGCTTTCTCCCTGGCCACCCAACCCACAGGGAAGACACTCCCTGTAAACGTTCACAAAGCCACCTCCTTGCCCTCCTTCAAACTCCTCTGTGCTGGGACGCCTGTGCAAAGCTCGACAACAGCCCGGCAGCTGGTGTGCTGCGACCACGTTATCATGCAGCAGCAACTCCTAACACCCCTTCTGCCAGGCAGTAGCCACTTATCTCATATTAACAGCGTGAGCTCTCTGGGGCAGGCAGCGTCTTTGTGCCAGTGGTACAGTACCTAACACAATGGGGCTCCAATCCGCTGCTGGGGCCTGTCAGCATCACCACACTAGACATAACTCCTAATGCTCCCTAGCCCCAGACCCCTTGTTTCCAATTTATGATACTTAATCATTGGAGTGCTGGAACATCTGTGCTGTCAGGGGCCAGCCTGCTCTCAAATCTGAACAGGATCGGAGGGTAATGCCCCCTCTGTTGCACATTCTCCATCCAGAGAGCATGGAAAGAGAGCACTCTCATGGTTGGAGCAGAGGAAGAGGAGACAGAATTCCTGGGTTCCATTCCCAGCTCTGGCAAAGACTCTCTATGGGATTTTAAGGAAAGTACAATCGTTCTGTGCAAATAATACTTCCTGAGTGGTTCTGTGAGGAGTCATTTGTTAAGATAAGTGATTTAAGATCCTTGGATGGAAGAGGCAGTGGAAATGAAAGGTATTATTAACAAATATTAAGCACATCAAGGAATAACATCACTTTGCATTTCTGTAGCACTGTTCATGCACAGATTTTGAGTGCTTCAAAAACACTGAATGAGCCTCCCAAACCACTCGGCAAGGTAGATAAAAGATAGAGGGATCACGCTGCACTCCACTACCATGTGCCGTGTGGAGCACAGCAGCTGTTGAGCAGTACTGAACAGTACTTTTAGGGCAGGAAGTGAAGAATTGAAAAACTGCCAGAAGAATCGAGGGAGGCCCAGTTTAGTGACCTGAGTTAGAATATGGACCAGCCTGCTAAAGGTTAATACCCTGACTCTTTTAGGAGTGTCATGAGCTCATTCATAACCACATGGAGTCAAGAGCACAGCTGGGAGGGAAATGGTTTTCCCATCCCCTAAGAATTTTTTTGTTTAAAAAAAACAAAAACAAAAACCAACAACCATCTTCCCAGGATGAACAAAAATCACAGTATCAAAATTTTACAAACTGATCAGCCAAAAACATTTCTCACATGCCAAGTAAAATATGTCATTTCAATTTGACCTTTTAAAAGTGTAAATGAAGTAAAATTCCGAAACAAAACATCATTTTGAAAATGTCAAAAAGGGAGATTTTGATTTCAAAAACTTTTGTTGGATCAAGACATGGGTTGTCAAACTTCATTGTACTGTGACCCCCTTCTGACAACAAACATTACTACACAACCCCCGGAAGGGGGACCCAAGCCAAAACACAAGAGTATCAGCCCCAGGTGAGGGGCCTATAACCTCAGCCACACCATCCAGGGCTGAAGCCCTCAGGCTTCAGCTTCAGCCCCAGAAAGTCTAATGCCAGCCCTGGCGACCCACACTTTGAGAACCGCTGGATTGGGAGATTTTTGTCAAAACCAACTCTTTTCCATAGACAGTTTCAGGCTTTCTAAATTGGAGTTGGGGTACTGTTGCCAAGGGAAGACTCACTCTAGTTTTGAAGGAGTTGGTTGATCTTTAGAGGGCTCCTCTCCACTATTGACCCAGCCCAAGGCTCCGTAGCTGGTGACATCTGACCCCCTACTGAAAGTGCAAAACCCCTGCCATGTAGCGGGATATTAACATTCTGTAGTCCTAGCCCATGGGTAGGTGACATGGGAAAGGAAACAAACATTCATTCTGTCACTGCACTTCTCTGCTTTCACACCTTTATTACAGGGGATCAGAAGAAAAAGGATTCTTTGGCAAATAAAGCCTCCCAGAGCCCCTCAGTCTGCAAGGGCCCTTGGCAGTGAAATAAGGGGACTATAGTGCTTCTCAATTTCCCTAGAAGCAAGAAAGATTGCAGAGAAATGCAGGAGCATGAAACCTCCTCTGCTGTTGCCTGTGTCCAGCCCAAAGCCATTGGGGCACGAGACGCCTTTCCAACAGGAACTGTTAGAGGATGGCTCCAGCTAAGGAACATTGTAATGGTCCCAGAAAACCCTGCTGTCAAGTGACAGCTCACAGTCCTGCCCACATGCAGGAGGAGGGCCTAGAGAAGGCTCCTCCCACTAACTCCTCCCTGTCATTGATATTTGTAGATTGAAGCATCAGGAGGTGGACAGGAAGGAGGGCAGGAGAAGCCCTCACCACGCTCTTGTCCCACCACCTCTGGCAACTGGGCTAGTGAAGAGCCACGATGCACCCCCTCCCGGCTCAGCCTGCGCTCCTTGGTAAGCTGGGTACGGAAGATCTTCAGGAGGTCATCTACGGTGAAGCCACAGGCTGGCAGCAGCTGGGGGACAGAGGCGGCCAGGGGACAAGTGGGCAGTAGGCTGAGATGGTGGATCTCCCGCAGGCAGAACCGCATTCACCCCCATTAAAACACCTCACATCCGCCTTCCCACTGGTCTCTGTGAACGTCAGGAAGATGACCGCGTACCACCACACACCCAGGGCTGGGTATTTTTCAAATATACATTATTTCTGTAACAGCTTCTGGTTTTCTCTGCTTTGCTTCTTTTTGGGAGGGGCCTGGGTATCCTCTCTCAAAGCCACCCTGGATCCAGGGCCCTCATGCACTGCTGTGTGCACTCACTCCCCAGGGAAGCGAGTGCACGTACCTCATGTTTGGAATCCCCCTGCAGCTAACACAGGGCAGCACAGACCCTGCCTAGCCCTCCTCAGCTGGATAGGACCCAGGACAGAGTAAAGGGAGAAAGATTGTGACTACTCTGCAGAAAAGAGTCATCATACCAACACTTGTCTAAGCCAGGAGGAGAATTCATATCCATCCCCATCCTTCCAGGCCAGTCCATCCTCCCGAATGCCCTGCTGTGCTCAGATGTAACTCTGGCCCTTCCAGCCCATTCCAGCCCCATTGCTGAAGCAGTATCAAAAGGGCAGGCCAGCATCAGAGAAATACCCCTTCCAAATGCTCCCAGGTCCCCTTTCACATGCAGAATGTCCAGGTCACCACTGAATTCTGGCCTCTTTAAGCCCAGTCAGTGCCTGTCCTATGGAGAGGTGATGAAGTGCAGCCTAACAGGGTTTATTGAACTGAGATTGCAGAGACACAGACAGATGGATGCAGCTTTCGCCAGAAAAAGCAACTGAGAACGGGATGTAGGCAGCTTATTGCCAACACACACTGCACATTGAATTAGTGCCTGTGGGGATTTCAAAGCTGTCAGGGCTTTTGCTCCCTTCCAGGCAGACACCCCACAGCTGCATTTACTTGCACACTTGGCATAATCAGTTTAAAATGTCCCAAAGCATTAGTCATCTGTTCCACCCTCCCCCCTCTACAAATCGGCTTGTCTGGTGCCAAGCACCCTTTACGTTTCTTATAATGTGAATTTTGTCACTCAACAATGAAGCAAATGGCAATAGAACAGAGCATGGAGGCTAACAGCTAGAGCAAAACTGTAAACCACAGACAGAGGACTGATGACATTCACAAAAATGCTTTCTCGTGGCTCAGGAGGGGGCTATTTAGCCTATGTGTAAGGGAGGTCAAGAGATTTCAGACTGCCCTATCCTTCCACCTCTTTTTCCTCCAAATATAGCGTCTTCCTGCTCCAAGGGGAGCCATGGCCTGTTGATCAGAGCAAGCAACTACGATACAATAGTCTTGGCTCTGGGAGAGTATGTCTGGTGCTCCCAGCACAGGCCTCAAAATGTGGCTGGCTCTCCGGCGGCACAACACTGTGGCACACCAAGCTATTTTTTCCCTGCCCCCAAAGCTCTCTCTCACACCTATCATTTGGAACAATCCTATCGTCTTACATTTATTTCTGGAAGCTCAGCGATTATAAAACATGACACACCAGGCCATGATGGTTCCAGCCAATACTTTGCATTTGTTTAAAATGCTGTATCGGATGGAAATGGATATAGCCAACAGTGAGAGACTGCCCAGCCTGCTAGTAACAGCATTGGGATAGGACGGGACATTCACTATATTGGTGTCATCTCTCTCACATAGCCTTTGGGACGGCTAGCCAGCAGTGGCACAGAGCAGGGGTCAGGAGGTAGGACAAGGCTGGTTAAACTGCTGCAGGAAGAGATCCACTTTGGATCACAACATGGACAGACACACATAGGAACAGCCCATACAATAAATAAGTAACACAGCAACGTGGGGGGGAGGGGAAGGGAGAAGTAGGTCTTTCCCAGGCATCAAGTTGTAGAGAGAGTAGATCATCACAACAAGTTCTGTGTATCTGTAACCTATATACACAAAGCCATCTCAGCAACAGCTTAGATGTCCCTGTGTAGTACAGCCCACACGAGAGCCTCACAGGCCAGGAATTCTCTTCAGCTGCTCAGGACCAGTTTCAAGTGCAGATTATTTGACGCCACGTTTGCCTGTAGATGCTGCATATGGAGATGTCCCAAGCTTCCAGGGCTCTCGGGGGCAGCGGTTTAGGGAGCCAGGCTTCCCTTTTGGCCTGTCCACAGCTCTCGGAGCTCCACTTTACAGCCAAGGTCTCTCAAGGCAGCTTTGGCTATGTCGTCACAATCCTGGTGCACCGCACGAGCCTCCACAATCAAGTTCTCAGCTCCCATCTCCAGGATAGCCTGAGAGAAGTCCCGGTTCCGGGAGACCAGGTTCCGGATCAGCATGCAGGCCTGTTTCTGAGGAGTGAGGGACAGGAGAATGGTTAATGGCTTGTGGAGGGAGCAAAGGGAGGAGCAGGAGGCCACCCACAAGGGAATCAGATGGTGTATGCACAGCAAGGCTGGGCTTAGTCTACTGCCCCCTTCCTATGCGAGGGATTCCAATGTGCTTTGCACGAGTTGGATCCTGGCCAGGTAGCGGCCACGGATACAGAAGTGGCAGCCACTTTGCATTCAGGTCACAGGTTAAAACGTGCTTCGGTGGGAAAACTGTCCAACTGCCCATGGTCATCCCTGACTGCTTCCTTCACCTCCCCTAGGACCTTTCACTGCCTCTTTGGCAGACTCAAGAGACAGGCACAAGGGTCTGATCACATGGTTAAATCCTGTTTGAACAAATCCTTCCCTTAACACACAGAACCCAAACATCCCAAAGTGACTTCCTAACTCTAAATCAGCCACCCTCAAACAAGGAACACGGGGCATGGACTGGGGGGCTGGCCCAGGAGCACCCTTCTGCCAGAGACGTTAGCCCACTGATTGCCACATGGGCAAGGACATCAGACAAGGAGGGAAACAATCAGCCTTCCGTTCTGATCCCTGAATTCACTGAGCGCTGGGAATACTTTTGGAATGTGAGGACTCATTGCCTGGGGATGTTGAGAAGGCCAAAAATATAACTAGGTTTGCTCTGGGTGTCCCCAAACCTCTGACTGCCAGAGCTGGGGAGGGGAAGGCAAATTGCCCTGTTCTGCACACTCCCCTTGAGGCTCTGGTACTGGTTGCTGTCAGAGACAGGATACTGGGCTGGATGGACCATTGGTGTGACCATTCTTATGAGGGTTTAACACGCTCTAGCGCAAAAAGGTTTTAAATAAAACATCTTTAAATGATGTAAAATATTTAGTAAAGCTGCAGAGCAGATACGGGATCCTACAGGGCTTAGGGAATGAGATGGGGACTGATTTTTCCTGTGAAAGGGTCTCACTTTATCTTGGGGGACAGGCAGCCTGCCCTTCCTGTGACCAATCTGAGCAGTGCTGGCAGACTCTGGAAGGAATCCTCCCGCCGCACAGCCAGTTTTGTCACAAAGATTCAATAAAGCAGGATATGAAGTGGGAGCTGTAAGAGGCCCCAGAACCACCATCCACGGGGCTGGGTGCAGGGCTGTGTTTACACAGGCAGGAAGGGGTGTTAGTGACACAGGCACAGCTTGAGGAATGCAAACTGCACAGCAAGGTCTTTGGGACTAAAGACACCAAAGGACAATTTTCAGTCCGAATCTGGCATCAATCAGTTCATACAGACAGATGCCTCTGAAAGAACAACAGAACGTTGCTCCGCCTGCAACTTCTTCATGATCTTCACCACACAGCTGCAAACGCCGTACAGGTGCTGGATTAAAGACAAAGAAGCCCAGGGAGGTAGGGAACCCTATGGTACTGAATTAGTAATAAAGAGCTCCGAGCCAGGTACCTGCACAGCAACTTCTCTTGGATGCATCTTCATGGCC
Organism: Gopherus flavomarginatus; assembly: GCF_025201925.1. NCBI lineage: Eukaryota > Metazoa > Chordata > Testudines > Testudinidae > Gopherus > Gopherus flavomarginatus. The sequence continues at coordinate 14,532,602 of NC_066640.1, forward strand.
TGAAGAGCTACCAAGGCCCCTCCGCCTTCCATGATGACTTTACAGTTCTCTGGCTTGCGCAAGGCCAGCATGCACAAGGCTGCACAGCCCTGTTCACAGATCTGCAGGACCAAGAGGAAGAGGGGAGTCATTGGCTGAAACAACTGCAACCAGAAAAGAGAGTCAGCATTCCCCTGAAGCCTCCCTATCCCCAATTCATTCCCTCGAGAGAAAGAATGCTAGTCCCCCACCGAGCCAGCACACCAGCTCCCAGGGGATTTACACAGTGAGTCTGGTGCTGGTGTGAGACATCAGTTTGATGGGCCTAGAGAACGACAACCTCTATTTATCACGGTACAGGTACGGCATGGCCAGCAGCCAGGCAAACACCCCCTTCTGACGCCACCTCTGTCAGCCCCGGGACCTCAGCTTTGCCAATAAAAAAGAGGCAACTGGAGAAAGACATGGGAGGTTTTGATGGTAACATTTGCTGGCCGGTAACTAGTCCTGTGTAGTCCTTTGACAGAGGCCAGCACACAGACATCAGAGAAGAATGATTTTCAGTGATGGCTGGATCTGAACTATTGACCTAGACGTGTGAAGCTCAGTATCCACGTTCCGGACCATAAATGTATGAGTATGGTAGAAAGTGGCTAACTGTTTGGATGTCATGCAAACGCTTGCAAAGTAGACATGGAACCGGTCTAGAAAACAGGAGCGTTCACGGGGTTAAAGCATGCCTTGCTACACTGTCCATGCTGGGAGCAGAATCCTACTCGCTACAACTGCAACTAGCAGAGTTCTGCTCCCAGCATCAGCAGGGCATTGTTCCAGGTCAGAAGTAGTTATGGGGGTTGCGAGTAGCACTGCCTGGGGAGAAACGCAGGTGAGGGCACCCTTAATGCTGTTATCAGAACTGAAATAAAGGGCCAAAAATCAGACCTCCAAACCCAGACAGACGCAGAGCTCCAAAGCACAGAGAGGACCCAGCACACATACTGGTGTATACCTGAGGGCTAGCAAGATGATGGCTCATAGCCAGCACAATGAGGTCTGTTCCTCCAGTGTTGACTATGGCGTCTTTCACATCATCGTTCCCTGAGATGGCCCACATGGCGCTCAGCACCTGCTTCACCAGCTCCTGCACTCAACGACAAAGAGGACAGAGAGGAACAAAACCCACCAGATCCCATGTAAGCAAGGCAGAACAGATCACTACCACTCAGCCTGAAAGGCAGCACCTTCCAGCTCACTGCCAGCCCTGAGACTCAAACTCAGAAACTCAGGCAGGACGGATGGGGGTCAAAAGACTACCCGAATAGCAGCATTTTCCCCAGGACTCCCACCCCTCGCATCCCAGATTCCGTTTTCCACTGGCCCCAGGCAGAATGGTCAAGTTGCCCTGTTCAGAGTAGCTGGGATTTTCAAAGAAGCGTAAGAGAATTAAATATCCAAATCCACAGAAATTCAGTGGGATTTGGGCACCTAACTCCTGAGAAAAATCAGAGACAGTATGTAGAGGATAGCCAATGTTCCAGCTTTCCTGAGAACTAGATCTATTCCTGGATTGGGAAGGCTTTATAGAATAGAAGCTAGAGCCGGGGTGCTGGGTTCTGTTCTTGGCTCTCCCTCCAACTCAGCACATGCAATCTTGGGTTGCGTGCCAGAATGTAGAAGGTGGTAAGTGGGCATCAGCAGTGCCATTTGTGTGGTAAGAGCCCACGGGTAGAGCTTACTAAAAGCCTAATGCTCATTCATGTTTGGAAAATGCACTAAAGATGAAAAGCACCATGTTACGTAATAGGCAACATTATTCACAACCCCCACCCATAAATACCCTCTCTTCCAGGAAAGCATCCCACTCACTGAAGAGGGACAGTACCTGGTGGTCAATGCAGTCAGCCAGAAGGGCCACCATGAAATTCAAGCCTCCAAGGTCCACAATCTCTTGACAGAACTCGTTCCGGACGGACAGGCGAGCCAAGGTGGCACAAAGCTCACGGAGAACGCTGGAGTTGTCTGTGAACGCTGCAGGAGGAGGAAGACAAGGTTGGAAAATAAACAGCAGCTGGGGTGGGAGGAGCTGGCAGAATCAGTTTCACATGGGTTTTAGAAGAAGGACCAAGCGTGAACTGGTGGGTTTCAGTCCAAGTCATAGTGGGGCAGGAGTCCCAAAACTAACCATGATCCAAAACTAACCATGATAACTAACACTGACAAACTCAAAAACCACAAACTAGGAATTGAATGAGCCATGGAGCTTGACCTTCCTTTTGACTCACAGGCCTTTTCAGGCCCAGGGAGAGGCACACTGGCAGGATATCATGTGTGGAATAAATTTACACAGCCATTGCCTGGGTTGTTCACTGCCCTCTAGCCAGATGACTGTTAGCTCGGAAAACTGAAGTCCCGATCCTTCAGTTGCCTTTGGAGCAATTACCATACTGTACCCTTCTGCAGCATCTTTCAGAGGATCTGAAAGCATCTTAACAGCAGCAAACTTCAAAACCCTCCCTGGGAGGTGAACAAGTTATTACCGCCATTTTATAAAGGGTAACCTGAGGCCCAGAGAAGTTAAGTAATTTGCTGAAGGTCACACACAGCGAGCTGGCAGTAAATCTGGGAAGACAACACAGAGTCCCGACTCCCAGGCCTATGCTCTGACCACTAAACAACCACATAAAGAACTAAAAATTAAACCTGCAGTTAAGCAGCATGACCTTGGGGTAGGAGAGTACAGAGAGCATGAGATAAGAACCAGCAGTCAAAGCGTTAATACTACCTTTGGCAGCCTCTATGAGGATCTTTAAACCGTTGTTTTCTGATACAATCATCTTGGCATGATCATGGGCATGGCCGAAAGGCACCCGGATGTCATCATCAAATGTCATGACCCTGAGCGCTGAGGAGGCCTCCCGGACCACCCCAGCACAGCTGCCATGCCGGACAATGGCACCCGTCAGCAATGGCAGGATGCCACCTTTCACCAGTTCCTGGCGGTTCTGCTCATGTTTCAGACAGGCATGTCGGATGCACCGGATCCCAGCTAGAGTCATTTCAGCATCATCTGCGTTTTCCTTCAGTGTTTGCAGCAACAGCTCTTGGCCTGCAGAGTCGAGCAGGTCTGGCTGCCCATCCATGAGGGCAGACAAAGCATGCAGGGCCTTGAGCATGGCACTTCTGTCTCCTGAGGCCAGCTTGCAGGCAGACAGCACCACAGGACAGGCACCTTTCTGCCCAGCCAAGTAGCGGACAGCCAGCTGTTCTCTGCATTGCTCACTGAAGCGCACTAGCTGCTCACCGACCTCGCTGAGTGCAGAGTCAGCAATGGATTTCCTGAGCGAGTCTAATGTCTAAGGAACGAAAATGGTGGTTAGTGTTCTCCCCAAAACCTCCTGAGAAAAAAATTCCACTGGATCATCACATCTGCATATTTATAACCATTTCTCACCTTACATTTAAGAAAATTTGGCATGATGAGAATCACTAGACAGCCCAAGGGATAGCCATTAGTTTTTAGGCACACAATGGGGCAAGGATGTAAAATATTAAATGGCTAACCAGTAAGCATTGGTCTTACCAGTTAACCAGCCCTGGCCCAGTCCCAGCCCGAGCAGCCCCATCGGCCCCAGCTCCTTTTCCTTTAATCGACTAAACGATAATGTTAATAGTTCAAACAGTTAACTTTTTTAATGGGTATTTACATCCCTACATGGGGTCAGAGGTGGCCTGGCACTGCTCTTCCCCCTGCAGCGTGCCTCACTCCTGAGCTGCAGGGACCACCTCTAGGGACGAAAGGGGAATTCAGTCCCCACAGCCCATTTCGCTCTTGGCCTCTCTGCAGCGTCTGCCTGGAAAATGCCTCTTCTAATGGTCATTTTTGTAAAGTGGATGAACTTGCCCATTAGCGAGTGGACTGGATCCCACTAACTCATTTCACACAGGCCAACAAACAGGCGTCAGTAAATAAGAACATAAGAGCTGCCATGCTGAGTCCGAATATGGTCCATCTCGCCCAGTATCCCGTCTCTGATAGCGGCCGGTACCAGCGCTTCAGAGGGAGTGTTTAGAACAGGGCAACTATGGAGTGATCCACCGGTTATCCTCTTCTGGCAGTCAGATGCGTAGGGTCTCCCCAAGCATGGGGCTGCGTCCCTCGCCACTTTGGCTAATAGCCATTAATGGACCTATCCTCCATAAATGTAACCAGTTCTTTTTTGAACCCGTTATATTTTGGCCACCACAACATCCATGGCAATGAGTTTCATTCACAACCATTTGTGTGTTTTGTGAAAAAGTATTTTCTTGTGTTTGTTTTATAACTGCTGCCTACTAATTTCATTGGGCGAGCCCTTGCTTTTGTATTGTGAGAAAGGGCAAACACTACTTCTCTGCTCACTTTATTTTTCACACTGTTCATGAATTTATAGACCTCTATCCTCCCCCCAGTCATCTCTTTTCTAAGATGAGCAACCCTAATCCTTTTAGTCTCTCCTCATATAGAAACCATTCCCTACCCTTGATCATCTTTGTTGCAATTCTCTGAATCTTTTCCAGTGCCACTACATCATTTTTGAGATGGGGAGACAAGAACTAGACACGATATTCCCGGTGTGGGCGTCCCATGGATTTATATGGGACATTATGATACTTTGTCTTATTTTCTACCCTGTCCTAAGGGTTTCTAACACACTGTTAGCCTTTTTTGACCTCTGCTGCGCAGAGTGTGGAAGTTTTCAGAGAACTATCCATGGTGACTCCAAGATCTCTTTCTTGGGAAGCCACAGCTAGTTCAGAACTCATCATTGTATATGTGTAGTTGGGATTATTTTTTCCAAAGTATGTTACTTTGTATTTATCAATGTTGAATTTCATCTGTCATTGTGTCGCCCAGTCACCCCGTTTTGCAAGATCCCTCAGTAACCCCTCACAGTCTGCTTTGAATTTAACTATCTTGAATCGTCTGCAAACTTTGCACTTCACAGTTCACTCCCTTTCCCAGATCATTTATGAATACTGAACAAAACAGATCCTTGAGGGACCCCACTGTTCACCTCTTGGCAAAGTTATACTCACTGCTGACCTAGGGCTAGACTGGAACTGAGGATGAGAGGGGAAAGGCTCCACATCATATTACCAATCCTCAGACTAGCCAGCAATCCCATTTGTTATTGCTGCCCTTTTCAGAACATCTGTGGAGCTTTCATGTCAGGCTGACCCTTCCTTCTGGCCAAGAGGGGACTGCCTGAAAGCTACTCAGGGCACTCCTTGCTCCTGATGCCCAGGAAATATTATTTTGCAGTTACATAGCACCTTCGACCTGAGGTGCTTCAAGAGCTAACCCGATATATGAATATCCCCATTTTACAAGAGAGGAAGCGTTAAAGCACAGGGAGGTTAGCCCTACCTCGGGGCTCACAGGGAGTCAGTGGCAAAGTTAAAAGTAGAAGCCAGAGCTCACGATTCCCAGCCCCTTACTTGAACCATCAGACCACACAGTTTGTTGAAGAGCTACAGTTAACATTTCCTACCTGCAAAATGTCGTGTTTTTGCTCTTGGCCATTTTCAGAGGTGGGTTTCCGTGCAGCTTTCACAATAGTACTCAGATCAACACCTAACAGGCAAGAGAGAAGTAAGGAGGCAGAGGGACAGGAACTCTGGTGAAAACTGTGAAGAACATTAGGCTTCTGTCCTTTCCTGAGGGTTAATTAAACACAGGCACGGATTAGTAGGGTGTTTGTTACATCCCTTGAAAGGGATATAAAACCAAAGTCTTGCCCATTTGCGATCAGAAAATACCTTTTTTTAAAAGCAAGGGGCAATTCAGGCTAAATTCCAGCTTGGAAAAATTTCATTCTGCCTCTCTAAATTCCCTCCTGCTGTTTCAGCTCAAGCAGTTTTTCCTACCATGTCCACTCCTTAAAAATGGGGTGTTGTAAACAACTTCACATCCCACCTCAGAAGACACTGCATTTTAGAGGCAGGCAACTAAGCCATATATGCAGATTCTCTGAAGAGCTTTGGGATCTTTCAGACTGAAGTGCCATAGGAAAAAGAAACAAAATGGTTTAGAGAAGTGCTTCCCTTCATTAGCAGCCAGTTTCCAGAAAGAACTGAGCACATATTTTGGGATTCTTTAACATCCATAACTGGCTTATATGAGAGCTAAGTTAGCTAGCTCAGTGGTTTGAGCATTGTCACCCTAAACCCAGGGTTGTGAGTTCAATCCTTGAGGGGGCCACTTAGGGATCTGGGGCAAAAATCAGTACTTGGTCCAGCTAGTGAAGGCAGGAGGCTGGACTCAATGACCTTTCACGGTCCCTTCCAGTTCTATGAGATAGAAATATTTAATATATGGAGATATACCTAACACATACCCAAAAGCTCAGGAGACCCCTGATTTTTAATATGTTGAAAGCATTTTAATGATATATCTGTCATATTCTATTGCTTCAGAGTGAGATGGATTTGCAGTACCCTGAGATTCAAATTGCTGGATAGCTTCTTTCACAGCCTCATCTGGATCCATTTCAAATTCCATGATGTTTTCTTGCACCACATCATCAAACGTTTCCTGTGTGATCTGTCTAGATGCCATTTTATTTGGTTATTAAACAGGAACTGAATGGCTTCTTGACCTGTCATCAGGAAAGCACAGAATTAGACTTGCTTCAAAACATTATGAAGTTTTTGACAGCGAGAAACAAAAATGTTTCCTTTTGCCAGATAGTAGGGTAAGCACAGAACCCAGAATCAGAGAAGTGTATGACTGCAAGGGATCTCAAGAGGTCACCTAGTTCAGTCCCCTGCACTTAAGGTAGGACTACATAATAACTAGACCCTTTCTGACAGGTGTTTGTCTAACCTGTTCTTAAAAATATCCAACAACAGAGATTCCACAACCTCCTTAGGCAATACGTCCCACTGTTTAGGAAAAACTTCCTGTCAGGTTAGTCCATGTCCAGCCTAAACCTCCCGTGCTGTGCTGAAGATGGCTAAGGGGACTGGGAACAGGATGTAGAGCCCATCACCTATATAGGTCTTCAATTCAAATCTGGCCCAAGTTGGTAATGACCAGAAGGTATTACCATCTGACACCAGTTCAGTTGCTGTGGTTGAAGGGAGTCTGAGGTTTTCATTCCAGTTCCCAATGGAGTGGCCACAAAGCAAACCATCATATTGGTGCTAATTGAGGCCCCTTTGCTGGCAGTCTCAACTGAGACCAAGTTTATTAATTGACCATGGAGACTGAATTCTCATCTCTCTGCTAGAGGGAGCTCTTCATGCTCAAGAGCAGGGGTTCTCAAACTGGGGGTTGGGATCCCTCAAGGAGCCATGAGGTTATTACATGGGGGGTTGCGAGTTGTCAGCCTCCACCCCAATCCTCACTTTGCCTCCAGCATTTATAATGGTGTTAAATATATGAAAAAAAGTGTTTTTACTGTATGGGGGGGGGGGGTCGCACTCAGAGGCTTGCTGTGTGAAAGAGGTCACCAGTACAAAAGTCTGAGAACCCCTGCTCAAGAGCAGGGCATACTGTCAGAGAGGAGCATGGAGAAGCTTAATTTGCTGCTACCTATTCTGCATCTATTGCAGAGATACACAAAGGATTTCAGTCACCACTGGTTTTCAGTCTGGAACCTGCCCTAATCTTCCTTCACCAGCCTACCAATCCTGATATCATGCAAACAATTCATGATTTTTTTTTAAAAGATATCATCAACCTGAAATCTAATTAATTAAAAAAATACTTAAAGTAGTTTTAGATTCACCATGGTGAAGTGACTACAATTCAGGCCTGGGAACCAGGACTCCCCAAGCTCTATTTCTCACTCAACTCCTGAATCCTCTTATCAGTTTCTGCGGTTTTACAATCACATATTCCCATTTTTTAAAACATATTTCCTCTCCTGTTGCTGTGTGAAAACCTCAAAAAAACAACTGGGGAAATGACTATACCGAAAGAGATGGCACAGAAAGCACCATTAAAAGTTCAAAACAGAGAGAAAAAGATATTTTAGTTACACTGAACTTGGATGTAACACTGATGGATCAAATTCGCACAAGTTAATTTTTTTTAAGTTGACACTGTCTATTTATAAACATTTACAAAAACCTGAGGCAATAAAAATAAATGACCTGATCAAAGTCAGAAAGTTTCTGTATGTGATACCTCTGATTTAGAACGCAAGTGTCTTTTTTTTTTTTTTTTACATTAAAGTATTTTGGCAACATTTGTGTAGTTTACCGCTCCATAAAATATTTTTGATTCAGACACAGAATCAAAAACAGAACTCGAGGGGCCTTGGTTCTCAGTCCTGCGTTCTAGCCATTTCACCATGGCACCAGATCCCAGCAGTTACAATATTACATATTTTAAACATTAGTAGTGTAACATGTCTGTCCTGTTGATTGTAAGCTCTTTGGAGCAGGCACCAGGTTTTCCTCTGTTTTGTACAGTTTCCATTACACCGTGGCACTCAATAGATAAGAGTAATCTCCAAGGAGAAGCTGTGCTTTTATAATTTATTATTTAAAATTCGATTAAAAAAAAGATAGCAAGAAATTTAAAGCCACAAGACTTGGAACAAGGGGTCTTTGTTCCTGACTACAGATGTGAAGGTTCATATGGCACAGATGCCGCTGCAGCCCTACCTGTTCACTGCTCTGAACAAAAACTGCTGAGTTAGGGCAATCGCAATTTTGCCAGGGTGCGCTGGTAAGACAGTCATGGAAGACAGAGTGGACTGCATGGAGATATGACACAGCATTCTGAGTACCTGCCTGGGCAGATATTTATATTATCAAAAAGCCATAAGGCAGATGCATCCACCAGGATGCAAAGGATGGTCAAGGAGAACTGAGATAAGCCAGTGCTTGGCCCCCAGGACTGGTATTTTAGGCACTAACAGCAGGTATGCTCAGTTATTATCCTTAAAGATAAGCCTCTGTGCTAGGCTCCAGCTTCCCTACCCGGGTCTCCACGAGCCCTGTAGCTTGGGATGGACAGGAATGGGGCGTTTGCTAAAATGCCACTCACCTGGTCAGTAATGAAAAGCAGCTCAAGCCTTGCACAGGACCGGATGCCCCTGGGGGGAGGCGGGGGCAGCTTGCATGGAAGCTGGAAAAGCAGGAGGAGAGGAGCCAGGCACGTGTGGCCCCGGGGGAGGCGGGGAAGAGATTAGAAAGAACGGGTGCCAGCCTAGGGAAGCACGGGGAGGGGCTGGCCAGGGCTGTGGGCAAGGCAAGTGGCGTATTGCTAAGGTACAACGCAAAGGGCGCTGGGCTCGGGCTTGTGAGGGGGTGAGAGAGCTGCCCCCGGGGGAGAGGGGCGATCCCCCACGGAGGAAGGGGAGGGGGAAGGGAGCTGCCCCCGGGGGAGGGGGGGGGGCGATCCCCCACGGAGGAAGGGGAGGGGGAAGGGAGCTGCCCCCGGGGGAGGGGGGGGGCGATCCCCCACGGAGGAAGGGGAGGGGGAAGGGAGCTGCCCCCGGGGGAGGGGGGGGGCGATCCCCCACGGAGGAAGGGGAGGGGGAAGGGAGCTGCCCCCGGGGGAGGGGGGGGGGCGATCCCCAGGGAGGAAGGGGAGGGGGAAGGGAGCTGCCCCCGGGGGAGGGGGGGGGCGATCCCCCAGGGAGGAAGGGGAGGGGGAAGGGAGCTGCCCCCGGGGGGGGGGGGGGGGGCGATCCCCAGGGAGGAAGGGGAGGGGGAAGGGAGCTGCCCCGGGGGGAGGGGGGGCGATCCCCCACGGAGGAAGGGGAGGGGGAAGGGAGCTGCCCCGGGGGGAGGGGGGGCGATCCCCCAGGGGGGAAGGGGGAGGGGGAAAGGGAGCTGCCCCCGGGGGAGGGGGGGCGATCCCCCCACGGAGGAAGGGGAGGGGGAGAGGGAGCTGCCCCCCGGGGGAGGGGGGGCGATCCCCCACGGAGGAAGGGGAGGGGGAAGGGAGCTGCCCCCGGGGGAGGGGGGGCGATCCCCCACGGAGGAAGGGGAGGGGGAAGGGAGCTGCCCCCGGGGGAGGGGGGCGATCCCCCATGCGGGGGGATCACTGCACTGGGTCCCCTGGTGAAGCCCATCTCGATCCCTTCCCCCCTCACCTGTGGGCCTCACTGCTCGCCGTAGCTGGGTTCCGCCCCGGTTAACAAAGAACGAGAGACGCTCTGAGAACGCGGCTACTGCACTGACCCAGTTCAGCCGCCATACGCGCTCCGCAGCGCCGAGAACCTCACCACGCCACGCCCTCCCCCGCCCCGCTCAGCTCAGCGCCACAAAGCTCAGAGTACGCATGCGCATCACGGCTACCACTTCAGCGTGAAGAAACTCACCCGATCTCACACTGCACAAAAAGATCACGGAGGATGCAGACTGCGCAGGCGTCCGAAAGGGATATCAGTGCGCCTGCGCCACAAACTCACGCGCGTTCCTCCGGCGTTACAACAGGTACGTACTGCGCACGCGCAGAAGCGTCATGCGCGTGCCTATTATCTTCGGGGCTCAGCGAGCGCCTCACCCTCTCCAGCGCATGCGCGGTGCGCGACCGTTCTGCCAGGCCAGGCCCCCTGTGGAGAAAAGTCGCAACTTGGACGAGCTGATCGGAGTTGGTGGATAAATCGCTGCTGCCGGGCTTTGGCGAGCCGCCGTCCGCACCGCCCGGGGGTGAGAGGCTGCGCGAGCTCGTAGTTAGTCCCGTCACCTCAGCTACCCGTCTTTGGGGAGTGTCCTGGGGTTTCAAATTTTCAATTTTTAAATAAAAAATAAAATTACCCCCAACCTCCCCTGACACGAATTTCGGAGGGAGGTGACTGCGCCTGCGCAGGGAGGGACGGAGGGGGGGGGGAATGATCAGGGCGCATGCGCGACGGGGGCCTGCGTCAGGTGACCCGCAGAGGCTGCTGGGAGTTACCGGACCGAGCGCGGGGCTGGGCGCATCCTGCCTGCCGGAGTGGGGCAAGGTGAGGGTGGGGCTTGGGGTGGAGAAACCTGGCGCGGGGGGGGTGGGGAATCTGAGGGGGGAGTTGGGGAATCCGCCGTTAGAGCAGCGTGACCCGCGTTCCACCCTCTGCCCCGCGAGGGTGGGGGCTGGAGGCCTCACCCGGGCCGGCGGCGCTTGCGGGGCACTGGGGACCGGGGCAGCCTCGGGGAGTTGTGGAGTGATCGGTGGGAAGCCACCCAGCACTGCCTTGGAGGCACTTACCACTTTCCTCCAGGCTAGCAGTTCAGTCTGCATTGAATTCCCTTCCTGCATGGGGCCTCGCTTTCTGATCGGCCAGTTGGTACATTTTTTTGTGCCCACGGGGGACAGAATCCACCCACCCACCCAGACAGTGTTCTTATGAAAATGTTGCCCAGCCCCTCTCACAGTGGAACATGCCACTCTTCTGTGGCACTGTAAATGCACCTAGCTTAGCTCTGCCTTTACAAGAGGCAGCTCGCTCTCCCTTGTGCAAAGAAAGTGCATTTGAAAGCAGTGAATGTATTTCAGTCAGAGACTGAGCATTTTTCTTGCTACAGAGTGAAAATGGCTTCAAGACGAATTACACGGGAGACTTTTGATGCTGTGGTGCAAGATAAAGTTAAAAGGTATCGGATGGACCGAAATGATGCTATAGAAGAGACAATCCATCATTTTAAAGGTAAGGCCCAAATCAATGCTCAGTTTGCCTCACCTGTGGATTATGGCAGTTGCTGTACAGATCACAATTTTTTGATATCTTTAGATTTTCTACTTTAAATTTGCGTTAATAGAGCTTTTTCCTGTAGATTTTTTGTGTAAGAGCAAAGAGGCGTGGCCCCCACACTTCATAGTGATAGGTTCAAGAAGCTCAGTCTGTTGACCTTAACAAAGGAAGATAAGGGGTAACTTGATTACAGTTTGAGTATCTACACAGGGAACAAATATTTAGTAATGTGATCTTCAGTGTAACAGAGTCTAATGGCTGGAAGTTGAAATTAGATCAATTTAGACTGGAAATGAGTACATTTTTAACAGTGCAAATAATTAACTATTGGAACAACTTACCAGCATCGTGGTGGATTCTCCATCATTGATATTTTTTTAAAACAAGATGGGATGTTGTTCTAAAAGATGGAGTCTAAGAATTATTTCGGGGAATGTCCTAGGCCCTGTGCTATAGAGGAGGTCAGATTAGATGATCTCAGTAGTCTCTTCTGTCCTTGAAATTTATGAATCTATGAATAAGATATTTTAAGTAATTTTCTTGTGCAAAAACCCAGACTTTTTTTAACATTTATTGCTTTTCTATTGCAAGGTAGAAAGTACAAGAAGAGAGAGAGAAATATTTCATAGAATTGGACTTGGACTCTAATTTAAGGGGATGTGTAGGAGTGCTGGTTGCTCAGATTTCTAAATGTGCTTGACCTCTTAGTACATTAACATATTTTATGTTGTACTCATTTCTTCTTTTAAACTGTTTCTTGCAGCTCATTCAAGATCGGTTTCAAGACCCAGGTATGAAGACAGTTTTCATGATGATGGAAGATATTCACATGATGGTCCCCAACACCATCCTCATAACGACTGGAGAGGAGACACTAGAGAGGACTATCCAGGGCCTTCTTATAGATCTAGTAGCCCTCTCATGAGGAAAGATGATTACTACCATGACCACTATGGCCGCCCTGATTCTCGGGACCGGGACTATGGCCGCCCTGATTCTCGGGACCGGGACTATGGCCGCCCTGATTCTCGGGACCGGGACTATGGCCGCCCTACCTCTCGGGACCGGGACTATGGCCGCCCTACCTCTCGGGACCGGGACTATGGCCGCCCTCACCCTCGGGAATCCTCCAGATTGCATGACACTGACTTTGGCTCTTCTGAGCTCTTAGGTGATTTTAGGTCACCAGGACTTGTGGAAGAGGAGTATGGGAACATAGAAAGTCAGGATTATGACCTGGAGTATGGACTTCAATCTGAGAGTGAGTTCAGACCGCCAGTACGCAGAGGCAACATCAGTAGAGGAAGGATTCTGCGAGGGAAAAATATTACAAGAGGCCTGATTAAAAATAAAATATTTAAAGGAGATATCAAAACTCCTCTAAAGAAATGGAACACTAAAAAAACACTACCAATGACTAATCAGAAGTCAACTCTGCAACCTGATCAGATGCCAGAAACTGCAGACCGTCCTAACCAGAGGTCTGCAATTGCCCAGCGCCTTAATCAGAAACTAATATTACGACCTAATCAGAGGCCAACTGTGACAACCCAAAGACCTGTCATCCGAATTCGTAAGTCTGAACATGTTCTCAGACATCTTAATTTTGATCTTGTGGACAAGTCTGACATATTCTCAACCTTTGGAATAGAAATAATAAAATGGGCTGGATTTCACACAATAAAAAATGATGCAGAATTTCAGCAGCTGTTTGGGGCCCTCTTCGAGCTGGAGACAGAAACGTGTGCAAAAATGCTTGCTTCGTTCAAATGCTCACTAAAGCCAGAACACAGAGATTATTGTTTCTTTACCATCAAAAATTTACAACATGCTGCTTTGAAGACTCCCAAAGTAGACAATGAGTTCTTAAATATGTTGTTGGACAAGGGTGCCATGAAGACTAAGAACTGCTTCTTTGAGATAATAAAGCCTTTTGATAAGTACATGATGAGGCTCCAAGATCGTCTTCTAAAGAGTGTCACACCTCTGCTTATGGCCTGCAATGCCTATGAATTAAGCATCAAGACAAGTGGTTTCAGTAATTCTGGAGAAATGGCAGGTGCTTTTGAGACCACCATTTCTCTGTGTCGGAAGTCCTTGGCACTTTTGGGGCAAACCTTTGCATTAGCTTCTGCTTTCAGGCAAGAGAAAATACTTGAAGCCGTTGGTCTCCAGGAAATGGCTCCAGCACCAACGTCATTCCCAAACTTTGATGATTCAACATTATTTGGAAGAGAGTACATCGAGAACTTGAAAGCTTGGCTTGAGAAAAGTGGCTATCCAATTCAGATGAAGAAAATAGAACCCGAGTCCACAGTACAGCTTAAAAAAACTGCTCCTGATACAAGACCTAAAATGAAGAGTAAGTAAAATTCCATAAAATATTTTTCTGATACATATTTATTAGATTTTTCCCCCCATATAATCATGGAAGTGAGAGATGAAAAGGCCTATTAGACTATGTAGTCAATCCCTCTCCAGTGCAAGACTATTCCCTATAATACACTCATTGGTGTTTTGTCTAATCTAGATTTAAATGTTCCAAATGGTGGGACTTCCAACACTTGACTTGACTGACAAATAACTTGCATTTCACATTTTCATAGTAGTATTCAAATATAACTAGTCTTCACAACACCCTTTTGATGCATATAAGTAGTTCTCATTTTGTATAAGAGTTAATTTGCCCAGATCATGTAGGTGGTCAGCAACAGATCCACGATTAGATTTTACAGAATTTTGCAGGGTCCTGGCTCCAGCCCCAGGCTCAGTCCCTTAATCCACACTGCTTCTCATAATGACCCTGTTCTAGACCTAAGAGATCAATCCTTGAAGATTTTCCTGATTTTTTTTTTAAGCCTCAATTTATCCTTCTTAATTTATTCTCATTAATTCTACTTGAATCTTTTTTGCTAATATTTTAAAAGATAGGAAAATGTAACTGTAAAAGCACAAATATTAAAAGGCAGACACAGAGGTAAATATAGTAGCTGAAGCTACTTTTGACTTTTTTTTTTTAAATTTGACTTAAGTGTCAAGTAGGACTAGATTCCTCTAAATAAAATGAGACCTCACACAAATCCCTGCAGTATCCCAGTAGACACTTCTCACCAATATATTACATTGCTGTTTGTCATGACCCTTTGTTTATGGTTATACGTAGAGCCCTGCCCGGATACAAAATTTGTATCTGCATCCGATCTGCAATACGCAAAAATGCTTCATGGATATAAAGCGGTTATCTGCAGATTTGCAGGGTTCTAGTTATTCAGCCAAATATCAGTTCATGATACACTTCCTATCCAAGTGAACTTGAAATAATTTGAGTGAGATTCTGAGATGTTTTCTATCAAATGATGTGCTAAAATTTGCATATATTGCAAACAATAGCTTTTCTGTTAAGATAAAAAGTCACCTTATTAGTTCTGAAAGATTTGTTCTTTACAATGCCAATTGCTGTTGATTTAATCATCGTGGATGTGTTGTGACTCTTTCCCTCAATACTTGCTCCATTGTTTGACTGGGAATTGAAACTAGACTTACAGCTAGTAATTGTTATGCTATAAAACTAGTATAATTAATATGATCCTGGCATGTATCTTCTCACTCAACATTCTTTGATTATTACATGATCACTTCCCCCTTTTGTTATCCTGATTACACCTAAAACGTCAGTCTACTGAGAATGGGCCTGTGTAGTGTGTTAACAATAGCTGGCTTACTCCTGGAATATTGCTATAAACCTGGTTGGACACCTTTACATCCTATTGACAAGAATAATGCAATGACCATGCTTTTTTGTTGTTACAGTTCCACAGCGAGCTGATCGGAGAGTTGTAGAGACGATTGAAAAGCTAGTGAACAGTATTGTTACAGGTACTTTGTCAGCAAAAGAGAGGACTGCTCAGAAGAGCTGCCCTGAATATTGGTAGGTATTTTGGTGAAGTTAATTCCAGATATACAGTAGAAGCTCAGGTGAAGGTTGTTCGTAACTCTGAAATGTTCGTAATTCCAAAGAAAAGGTGGAGGTGCTTCTGGCAAAAGTTTACTACTGAACATTGACTTAGTAAAGTGTCAAAGCTGTATTATGCAGAAGAAAAATGCTGCTTTCCCCCTTCTTTAGTTTACATTTAACACAGTACTGTACTCTATCTGGTGGTTGTCCCTGCTGCTTCCTGATTGTGTACTTCCGGTTCCAAATGATATGTGGTGTGCTGGTCAGTTTGTAACTCTGAGGTTCTACTGTAGCATAATAATACTTTGCCCTAGAAGTCAGTGGCAACTTTGCCATTGATTTCAATGGACTTAAAATCAAGTCCATAGTGGATATTTCATCTGAATACCTGAAAACACTTTATAAATGCTAATTAAGCTTTTTAACATACTTGATAAGTAAGTGATATCTGCCCAGGAGTTCTAATTCTTAATCACCTGCTTTGTCTAGTAGACTAGACTCCTTTTGATCTATCAGTCAACATGCAGGAGGGCAAAAACAATTTGAGTAGAAAGCCATAAGACATTTAGGTATAATGAATGTATGTGTGTATGAATTATGTATTTAGTCCTGTGCTCAGTGTCTGAAAACAGAACTTAAGACACATAATTGCATAAGTATGGTATAGTCTTAATTTTTTCAAATAAATCTCATTTTGTTCTAACAGCAATTTGGGTGTGAAATTTAAGTTGCAACTTGAATTAAACTGAGATTGAAAAGTTTTGTAATGCTCTATTAAAGCTTTTTAGTCCAGGTTAAAATTTTATTATATGAAGTTGATTTAATTTCAGTAATTTAACATGAGTATTCTTTTTGAAGATGAAGAGGGCTGAGGGCCTGATTCAGCATTGACCTCTGTGTGAGCAGATCCTTGTGCCCCCACATGTGTCCCCATGACTCCAGACAGGCACAGGGATGTGCTTGCGGGGAGCTCGCTGCAGGGTTAGGGTCTAAATTACAGAAGGTTAGAAAAGACCTGAATTTAAATCCTGGTTTAGGTTTCATAAGCAAAAATGAACATGAATCACTTCTATCCAGTCAGTTTGTCCAGATCTTTAACAATGCCATTTTATTTTAAAGCGAAACTGTCTAGTTGAAGGTTGTTTGAGAATTGGCTTCTGTAGTCACAAATTACAACTAGAGAAAAATTTTTCTATACTTTTCCAGTTTGTTCACTTTGCAGTTTGGACAGCACTTCGGCGCTGATTCTAGAAGTTACTTAAAACATGTGGTTAACTTTAAGCATGTGAATAGCCCTAATGTCAATGGGACTACTCATGCTTAAGTACTTCCCTAAATCCCAGGAAGTATAGTTTGTGTATTGTTAATTAAGTGTTGCTTCTGTACAGGCACTCAGTTTCTTTTCTTGCTGAAAAGACCTTTTATAAACAGTGTGAAATAGAAGAAAACTTTTTTTTAAATCCGAGACATACTCTTTATAGAGCATTCTTTCTTAAAATGGAATTATTTTAAATTAGTCAGCTTTGAAAAAATTAATAAATCAAGTTGATAGTGCCATTTTGAATATGATCCTCACGGTATAGCTGTTTCATTACTGGCAACTTGAGCTCGATCTTAGAGCAATCTGTGATTTTGCAGCTTGACACAACTTGTCTTTGCTTACTGCTTAGGAAATGGCACTACTGCTTATCTGAGGAAAACCCATACCTGCAGGTTGTTTTTACCAGGATAGGGCATCCTAATAGTATCAACTACCATGATGTTCTTGAAATATTGAAGGTTGATTTCAGTGTATATTTTCATTACACATGCTGCATGCATTTTTCTTTTCTAATGTAGGTTCTTGTCTGAGGAGGATAGTCTAGAATACAAATATTACAGACTGAAGTTATCAGAGATGCAAAGATTGACATCATCTACAAAAGATGGAGGCAGAGAGGGGAAAACACCAGAAGAATCTGCAACAGAATCAGTGAGGGCAATGTTGTATGCGAGGAAAGTAGCAAGTATCAAGAAAAGGCTCTTTAAAAGAAAAAGACTTGGAATTTTTACACAACATGGAGTTAGAGGCAGGAAAGTGAGAAAATCAACTATAGGGACACAGACTGTGCTTTCAGCTGGTACGATGCTGAAACGTCAAGACAAGCTCACCCAAGGTTCGGTTCAGTCAAAATCTTCCATATCAGAAATCAGCATGTCTGAGAAGAACTCTTCATTGGACACAGCTGGATCCTCACAGCATGCCACCAATCCGGAAGTCTCTCTGTCACTCGAAGAAGTGGCAGACACTGAGGATTTATTGGCATCCACTGGACATTCCCAGTCACTGTTGTCTCAATTTCCTGATGGTGAGTAAAGATCTGAAATTAAATCTTAAGTGCTCTAGTAGTATGAGCAAGGCATTAGTTCAGATGTCAGTAAAATACTCTACTTGGTATCATTATTTACCATGTCATAGTGTCTTGAGATTTCAGTTACTTTAGATCCCATTATTCTAGGCACTGTACAAACGTACTGTTTTCTTACTTGCAGTGGATGCTAAAACAATGGAAACTGCTGAGAAGCTGGCCAAGTTTGTTGCTCAGGTCGGACCAGAAATTGAGCAGTTCAGCATAGATAATAGTGCAGATAACCCAGATCTTTGGTGAGTAATCTATATATCCATTTGTGTAAATAGTCTAATAAGAGGAAATACAACACCAAGCTTTTAATGTAGAATTACTGTTTGACATATAGTTCTGTCTTTTGGCAGCATTAAATTACATAGATTTTTTTTTAATATCACTGTCTTTTGATCCTTAAAGAAGATATAAATTGTAACATTTTAAATATTTTTAGGAATATAGGATTTGGATTTGTTCTACCAAGTCAGATTATTTGTCCATCTTGTTTAACTCAGTGGTTCTCAAACTGGGGTCTGTGAGTCATGTCCAGGGCCACCAGCCCTGCTGATCAACTCCTCCTCCTCCCTCCTAGCGCCTACTGCACACTTCAGATCAGCTGTTCCATGGCATGCAGGAGGCACTGGGGGGAGGGGGAGACGTGTGCACAGGGCGTGCTATGGGGTAGGGGTGGAAAGAGGTGGGAAAGAGGAAGGGTGGGATGGATTGGGGGCTGGGGCTGAGCGGGAGTTGAGCAGCCCCAGGGAAAATTAGAAGCTGTCTTAGAGGTCCACGAAACTTTTAAAATCAAAACAGGAGTCCTCGGGTTGCTAAAGTTTGAAAGTCGCTGGTTTAACCACTAATTGATCACTAATGGAGACAGTATCTGAAACTTGAGAGAAGGCCAAAATCTCTCCAGAATGCAGTTGTGATAGATGGGAGATGTAATTTTTTTTACATCCACAGCCAGTCATCCTGCACCCCAAAGCAATTCTTTGAGGGTGTCAACAAACATGGACAAGTGATCTAGTGGATGCGGTATGCTTGAACTTTCAGAAAGCCTCTGACAAGGACCTCATCAAAGACTCTTAAGCAAAGTAGTCAGTTAACGGATAAGAGGGAAGTTCCTCTCATGGATCAGTATCTGGCTAAAGGGTAGGAATAAATGGTCAGCTTTCCCAGTGGAGAAAGGGAAATAGTGGGATCCCCCAAAGATCTGTACTTGGGCTTGTACTGTTCAACATATTCATAAATGTTCTGGGAAAAGGGGTAAATGGTCAGGTGGCATTGTTTGCAGATGATACAAAATTAATCAAGATAGTGAAGTCCAAAGCTCAGAGGGGTAGCTGTGTTAGTCTGGATCTGTAAAAAGCAACAGAGAGTCCTGTGGCACCTTATAGACTAACAAATGTATTGGAGCATAAGCATTCATGGGTGAATACCCACTTCCTCAGATGCATGTAATGGAAATTTCCAGAGGCAGGTATAAATATGCAAGCAAGAATCAGGCTAGAGCTAATGAGGTTAGTTCAGTCAGGGAGGATGAGGTCCTCTTCTAGCAGTTGAGGTGTGAATACCAAGGGAGGAGAAACTGCTTTTGTAGTTGGCTAGCCATTCGTAGTCGTTGTTTAATCCTGAGCTGATGGTGTCAAATTTGCAAATGAACTGAAGCTCAGCAGTTTCTCTTTGTAGTCTGATCCTGATGTTATAGGATGGCTACCTTTAAATCTGCTATTGTGTGTCCAGGGAGGTTGAAGTGAACTTATTAGCCAAGATGGTCAGAGATGCAGCTCCATTCTTTGGGTCCCTAAACCTCAGGCTGCCAGAAGCTGGGACTAAACAATGGGATGGGTTGCTTGATAAATTTCCCTGTTCTGTTCATTTCCTCTGAAGCATCTGGCACGGGAAGACAGGATACTGGGCTAGATGGCCCATTGGTCTGACCAACTATGGCCATTCTTATGTTCTGGACTCTTTTTAGGACTTTAAACACAATGGGTCAAATCTTCTGATGGTATAAATTGGCACGGCTCTACTGCTTTCTATGGGGCTGTGCCAGTTTGTGCCAAATCTTTTGTTGGTGTAATGCCATTAGTGTTTGTCGAATTGGACCAAGCGACTTCTTTTACATGTGGTTGGGAGTTCCTATAGTATTTCATAATAGTACAAAAGTACCAGTGTAATGACTACATCTAATCTTTTTTACTAAATCCATTTTTAATATCTAACTTTATGGTAACGCATAGGAATTTTCTTTTAGTTGTTGAATTTAAATGCTTTTCAATGCAATTTGTTTCTGCGATGCTTCCAGGTTTCTGCAAGACCAAAACAGTTCTGCTTTCAAATTTTATCGAATGAAAGTCTATGAATTGTGCCCATCCATCAACTTTAGTGCTATTTCAGAAATAGCTGCACTTGGAGAAAGTGATAAACCTGACGAAAGAAATTTGGATAATTTAGAAGATGAGGAGGAGGAAGAAGAGGACGACGACGACAATGAGGACGAGGAAGAAGAAGCTGAACTTGAGAATATCTCCCAGACCTTGGAAGAAGTGGAAATGGAGCATGCAGAGGAGGGGGAAGAAGAGGTCTCAGCAGGTAGTGCTGAGGAGATCGCATCCAAAGAGATGCTGTCCAAAACAGGAGAAGAAACTTCAACAGGTGAAATGCAGCCAAGCTCAGCTTCTGATAGTACTACACCAAATCTGTCAACACAGGTGCCAGCTTCTGCTCCTGGTACCCCTTTCCCTCGCAAAAGAATCAGCAGCAAATCTCTGAAAGTTGGCATGATTCCTGCATCTAAGAGGGTCTGCCTCATAGAGGAACCAAAAGGTAAGTATCATTTCAAGGATGTTTTCTGGCCCTCGGCAAGAGTACTTGAATTCTATATATTTGTGATTCTTGGTTTAATAAAGTGAATTAAAAAAATATGCACTTCAGATATCTGTTTACTAGTAGCCATTGGCACATCCCAGTGAACAGGTGGACAGTCATTGCATTCTGGTGCAATAGTAAAACTTGCTTCTAACTTATGTGTGTTGTAAAGTTGACTCAACAACGCTTGGATTCAGTGAGCATATATAGCTATTGCATCCCACACTCCTCTCTGCTGTTGATTAAACAAAGTGATAAAAAGGTAGTTGGTAGTAGTATTAGATTAAGGCATTAAATGCGAGTCATGCATATGAATATGTATTTTGCTAGTTCCATATGCAAATTGGTCATCTTTGTGATTGACTTTTGTCTTTGCTTTTAATTCCCAGTTCATGAACCTGTCAGAATTGCTTATGACAGACCCCGAGGCCGCCCAGTTACAAAGAAGAAGAAGGTGAGGAAACTTGTGTAATTTCACTCTATCTTGTGAAAACAGTTCTTTTGCAGATCTGAAAATGTCTGCCATTGATTTCATGGCAGTCCAAACCTTAGGCCTGGATCCTGCAAGGAACAGTGCACTGTTTGAGAGTAGCCAACTTCCCTCCACTTCCAGGGCAGACAGTGGAAGGTGACAAAGCTCAACACCCCCACAGGTTAGGGCCCTTATTGAATAATTCAATCATTTGTTAATCTGGTAGCTTTCTCTTATCTCTTAGAATAATTTTGTAAGTGTGGTCAAATGGAGTTTTTGTAATAGTGAGTGGGTTAATGTTTTAAATTTCTCATCCTGCTTTTGTTATCAGAAAACACAACTATTAAAAAAGAAAATAGTGTGCTCTAACGCTTTCCTATTTTTTATAGTGATTAAACAAATCAATGACACAAAATAAAGATCGTTTGTCAGGTACATTAGTTTAGTACTCTGTAAATTGGCTACACAAACAATTACTCTTCAGAAGACATTTTCCATCCTGATGAAGAAACCTGTCACTTAAGCATGTACTTTTAACTCTGTTTCTGTACATTCAGGAACTTGGAAACACTCAATTTGCAGAAAGTTTCTGGTGAAGAGATCAAACTGGTGGCTGCTTTCTGTACCAAAAACTCTCCCCCTGCTTTCTCTCTCTGCAGAAACCAAAAGACTTAGACTTTTTACACAAGAAATTAACAGTTAAGAATGTGGGTTTCCAGATGCTTCAGAAGATGGGCTGGCAAGAAGGACGTGGTCTTGGTTCACAAGGAAAAGGAATCAAAGAGCCTGTGAAAGTGTATGTAATGGGAACAAACTGCAGAAATATTAGACATATTTGGAAAATGCTTCTAGTAGCAATTGTGGGTCCCTGTCCTGTCCTGAGGGGATCAGTCCTATGTCTTATTCCCACTCTTGGTCTCCTCCTTGGGCTGGTCAGAGTGAGACTGGAGGCCTTGTGTCTCTACTAATGAGATTGGGTGAAAGTTGGTGTTCTAAGGGGAGGCTGTTTCCTGCCATCTGAATGGACATTGCTGAAGGCTGGGAGGAAATGCTTCCTGAGGCTCTTTATTTACACCACCTAAACTCTGGAGAGCACCCTGCTGTGTGTGGAAGCCTTGTAATAACACAAGGGTGCTCCGTTAGAAGGAAAACAAATAGATTTTACCTTGCAAGCTCTTTGCATGCAGAATTCCAATTGGTGCCTGGATATTGCCGTGATGTGTGCATTGTAATATATAAATAGACTTCATAGGAGTTCCACACACAGTACTTATGTGTTAAGGTAATACATCATCTCCACTCTAAACATAAGATTCTTTCCACTGCATCCTGCAAAGAGGTAAGTGCATCTCCTAGAAGGTAAGCATGCTTTTCTCTTGAAATGCATACATTATTATTTTACAATCTTTTCTGAGTTTTAAGAATGTCTTCTCCAATGTCCTCTTCCAGCCAAGATAGTAGGTTATAGTTCTTCCAAGCTGCAAATAGAAAAACCTAGCACAAAGAAAATTGTGATTTCACTCCACCAACTACAAGGGAAAAACTCTAGCTGACTGAAGTACTTTGTTGGTTTACTGTTTATTTTCTTAGGGAAAAATTTTCCCATCTTTCTCCAACAGAATTAGTTAATTTATTTGGGTGTCTTTTAGCCAAGTGTGTGTTTCTTTGTACTTCTGGGACACCCTGGGGTTAGGTGGCCTATCACCTTAGTCTCCCACCTCCTTCCTTCAGATGGGAATGCCCTATGGGAAAGCACCTCATCTAGTCTATAGCTTTCTACTCTCTGCCAAGATACTGGATCCTTAGCTTCCAGAACTCCTCATCCCAACACACTTGGAGAAGCCAAGAGCACATGCAGTTCCTTGATTTCCCCAGCATGCAATTAATAGTTGAGTGTTAAAGCCTGGTTGGTCAATCCAGGTGTGAACCTACCAGGTTCTGAAGAAGATTTAGAGCCTCTGTAAAGGGAAGTGTTTTAGGTATGAAAATATGCTGTTGGTTTTTGTTTTTTTCCAACTAAAGTTAGCTGCTCTATCACTTATGGAAAGGCACTTGCCCAGAGCAGACAAGTGAGAACTGTTTGTGCATGTACTCCTTGTACATAGCTCTCAGGAAAATTGTGCTGCCCTTTTTGGTCTAATGTACAGAGGGCGTTGCAGCTATGTTTCTAGGTAACTCCAAAGCACTAGATTCTTTAATTATCTCCAGTGCTCTTTCTTTTCTCTCTGGAGGCAAGTCTCAGGCCCAAATCTGAGATTATCTCAACATGAGTGAGGCTGTCCTGGGCAATTTACCTTTTTGTGTATCACTATAGTGACCTTAATTGCTGTCCAGTGCAGCTTTTCATTTATTCAAGGTGATCCATGGCCCTCCCTTTGGATATGCTGCATGCTTTAGAAACCATCAGCCCTTCTGTGGACAAGTACTAGCTGAGATGTGGTTAGAAGGCCCACAAATTGGGTAATTCTATCTCACCAAAGAGAAATGGACAGAAGTAATATGTGTGAAGGTTTAGAGGCAGTCCAATGTAATGTTAGCATAGCTTTTTATTGCTGTGTTACAGCAACAAGAGCATTTGCCTCCAGGATTGATGCACACAGACATGTCAATCTTCTTGTATGTGGAGATGGAAAAGAAGCTTGAGGCTTGCCTATGACAGGGAAAAGATAATAGCTTGTCTTGGAAAGGTTGAGAATAACATCCCTTTTCTCCTCTTGGGTTTCTCGTCCTTCTTCCATAGCGGAGATAAGAGATGGGGAACATGATGCCTCCTGCTGGAGCCAGTAGTTACAGAAAGTTCAGTTATGGGAAGCCCCTGCTGGTCTTGAGTTCCTCTTTCTGTTTTAGAGAAGTGATTTGTGTCAGCTGTGGATCTGGCCAGGTCTGAAATTGAACTGAGGGAAGACAAATGTGAAGGCAGAAGAGCTTTAGATGATCACTCTTATAACCAGTCTAATCTCTAACTTCTCTGATTAGTCACTTGTACTCTTGCCCTGAAAGTTATCCCAGAAGGGGGACTCTGCAATACTTACAATATCAACAATAAAGTCTTCCTGGTTCACAAATCCATTATTACTTAAGCACCAATGGTTGGCGCTATAGAAGACAGAAAATGAAGACAGTCCCTGCCCTGAAGTGCTGACAACCTAAAAGTGAAACAGAAGGAATGCATTGGGAGGTTGAGAGGAATGATTAAGCTATGACATATTACAGGCACATATATTTGTTCCCTATTGTGGGCATCACAGAAATATCTTTGGGAAGATTGTTAACGCAGTGAGAGTGGTGACTTGGTGAACTAGGATGGGAATGGCATGTTTCTGTGGGGCATGTGGAAAAAGGCACATTTTGGACAGTGGCCTGTCCCTGCTCGGAAGCCACAGAATTGTTGAATTGTTTTTATGCTCTTCTTCAGAGTTCTTTTTAACTTGATCTTGCAGCTCCCAAGGCAGATTCTAATACTGCAGGGATTGCAAGGAAAAAACATCTTCCTGGGACTTGGTTGCAGGCACAAAAGTCCCTGCGGACTGCAAAGGCTCAATCTACTATTAAGAGTGCACAAATATTCCAGGGCTGTATGACCACCTACTTGGCTTATGTGGCCATGGCTATATAGTTACAGAAATTAGATAATGAGGATGGTTTCTTTCTTGATGCCACTTACGCCATCTGAGTTTCCACTTGTGATACAGTAAGCCCAGTTACAGCTCACCAGACCCTGTGGTTGAGTTCAGGGCTGATAACTTGCCCTCTAAATATTTTTTCTCCAACAGGAAGGCAGGGTGCTTAGTTTTCAAGAGATCTGGTGGTTTCTGTGCCATTTTGGAAACAATGCTACTTTGGGGTGCCATCATTTTGAATAGGGACCATGTGTGTCATGAATCAGGTGATCAATCCAGAGGAGTTTATTTGAAATTGATCTAGATAACTACCTATATTTCCATATATTCAGCAATATCACACAACCTTGGCTTTTTTCTGTTTCTGTTTGCAGGGAGGAAAAGTTGTACACAATTGGCCTGTCATAGAGGAAACTGAATTAGATTCTTACTCTGTAACTGTCTCTTTGAAACTATTGTTATTTTACATCTTTTCTGCACTTTGTCAAATAATGTATTTGAATCAAATTGTGCTAACTATCCATTTTATTCCCTAGGGGTACTACCTCTGCAGGGGAGGGCTTGGGTGCTGCAGGGGAAGAAAATAAAGAAGATACATTTGATGTTTTCCGTCAAAGAATGATACAAATGTACAGGCAGAAAAGAGCAAGTAAATAGGTATGTGCAATGGACAGGTCTAGTTTATGAATTCCTGCAAATATTAAAATCTGCAGTTAAAAAGCCTTCCTTTGAACAGAAGTGTTAGTGTGTTTCCACAAATGCACCTGGGTTTTTATTATTTCATGAAAATCCAGAACTACTTTGGACTGCTGAATTACCCAACATCTTACTTTCTAGGTTTGACGCAAGAGACTCATTTGCTAGAAAACGTGGACATGCAAAAGCTGCTGTGTGAAAGGTTTTCGGCATGCTGCCAGTATGAAGAACACTTTGTGCTGTGGCAGTGAACTTGAATACTAATGTACCAAAAACGTTTCCAAGATTAAAGTTAGCCTTGTACTTAGATGTGCAAGCTGACAACTTGGATGTCATCTTCTGAGGAAAAAACAACTGATTTGCTCTCAGACGTGCCTGTTTACCTTTCGCTTTGGCCTAGAATGCCTATTATGTGACAAGATGGTTTGCTCCAAACAATGTAAGCAACACAAAAAATATGAGCTAGAAAACCGGTCTGCCCCTTTCTCAGGCTGAGAAGATTTTCAAATTCAGATCTCTTTGAGAGATGGTTTTCCTCAGTACCAGATGTTGCTTTATTTTACTAAGCTTTTTTTGAATGGCTGCATCTTTTGAACTGCTGCTATGATCTGGACAAAGCAGTTCTTGATATTTTTTCCATTCATAGAACAATTTAAGAACAAAACCTTTTAAAATAAGCGTGCAGGCATGTATGAATCCATGCCTGCCTATGTAGGACTTACATAATGAATCCATATAAGAACATCCAACTATTCTGCCTAACAAAAACTTCAGCTGCTCAGATTTTCACTGTAACAAGCAAGCAGTACAGTTTCAAGTGTACTTGTTTTTACGTGACTTTGCAGGTCTTGTTCAATAAAATCTTGTATAGTTTCTTTCCCTCAAAGAAATAAATCTGCAAACAAGGTGTAACTTGGATTCTGCAGAAGATTGGAACTATGTTTTAAAATAGTATTGGAAGTCAAATATAGAAGATCATCTGGAAGCCGAACATCTGTTTTGTAAGTCAGAGCATCACTTTAGGGAGTCAGCTTATTTCTAATCCTATTGAATATTGCTCTTCAGAAGTTCTTTGACTGCAGGACTCCAGGAAAATGAAACAAAACCTGAAGGTGTTAAAGAACTTTGTATTCCATTGTTCTCTCTTTATTTAGATAAAGATGAGACTCCGATAGTATACTCTCTGCTTCAGTAACAAAAAACAAAAAAAAAAGTATTCTTGGTGAAGCAGTTCCGAAGAAATGATGGAAGACTTAGCAGTAGTATTGAAGGCAAATGTTCAAGGTCTAGTTGATCATTTATCTTTCACCAGGTTTGCATGTCAGTAAAGAATCCATGACTGGATTGCCCAAAGTGACAATTTAATAATATCAGTTGCACTTTTTAGCTTGCTCCTTTTTCTCCATCGTTGCACTTCTAAAAATAGTTGAGCCTTCACTTTTTTTTTAATGTGACAATGGCAGATTACTTCCTCTTGAAAGAGAATTTTGTCTTGATCTGATATATGTTTGGCTTACTAGGTGTGCAGGTATAATGATTTCATTTGGCACCATGCTGCTTGTAATGCAAACAGCTTATGGTACAGTCAATACAAGTACCGTACAGTAAAGCAGCAGTGTCTGGCATTCCTAAATGATGAATATGCAAGAAAACTTGATCTCTAGTTACCAACTCACCTGTGCCTGTTGGGCAAAGAACAGTCATCTCATTCTAAAAATAAATAAACCTGCTAATTGAAAGGGAATATCTTAATTTTCATTCTTTAGCACCAAAACCTTTCCATTCCTGTAAAATCAATTTATTTAGTTTATGAAAGCAAGATTTCTCTTTGCTTTGTGTGTGTGGGGGTGTGTGTAAGCAATAAGCTACAATACCATGCCACAGTGTAATTTTCTGGTCACTCAATTTTAATGGCTTGAAAGCACATGACCGCTAAAAACAGCAAATAGAGAAATGGTTGTCATGTTGGTACAGTTAAATTTTTCCACGAACGTCATGCTTCTCCACCTTTACATTACAAGAAGTTAGAGCATCCAGGACCTTAAATACAACTGTATGTTTTCAAAGCTTGCCTGATTCATCATACTTTGTTCAAGATATTTGGTGATACTACAAAGATTTATCCCATAGGCTTTGCTTGGAAATGTTTAGAAGCATAAACCGCACAATCATGTTGGAGAAAGGCTGCCTTTAAGTTCAGCTGGTACAATATTTGGCAGTATTACACTTACCTGATAGGTTCCTATTTGGAGATGTTTTCCACTGCACTTTTTCCCTTTCCCATGATTAATTAGACGTGTTGAATGCAAAAACGGAGGGGTTTTTGTTTTTGTTTTTAAAAGGAGTTCCACCATTCATGGTCTGTTGTAGAATGATGCTCTGGAACCAATAGTGTTGGCCCCGGAGTTGTTTCTCATACCCACTAATATGGGTTTAACTTTCCTTTGTTTCATTGATGAAGCTGCCATTGTTGCTGTTTTACAATTATTTTATTTTATTTTTTCCCCACATGCTTCCAGTTCACCTCTTCTTTCACACTTACATTTTGGAAGAAAATCTCTTGACTACATGCTGTGCTATTTGCAGAAAAAGACACAAATCAGTGTGTGGCTTCACACTATGTTGGGATGCATTTTCTCAGCCCCCTCAACACTGATCACCATTCTGGGCTGTTCTGGTTTAAACAGATTGGGCACAGTACCATTTGGGGTACCTTTGCTGAACACCTACTTATCCAGTCTGGAAAAATTCAGTATCCAGATTGGAAAATGGTACATTCCCTGCTGATTTCAACTCAATTTAGAGCAATTTCCTTGAGTATTATGCACTCTTGAAAATGAATGTGAACAGTAGTTCCTAAGGCAATCTTAATCTGCTGCCCTGGATAACTGTAGTATGGTCAATCTTTCTTGTGCCAAGCGTTAATTTTGGACAAGATATCAGCAGAGCAGCACTGGTGCTAAGATTCCAGTGTTGCTCTCAAGTGGGTTTCTGTGTACCACTTTTATCTTGTTTTACCAAGAGATGACCTTACTCTCCTTTGGCAAAAGGAATTCCCCTCCCCCCTTTATTTGAACCTGCTTTTGCAGGCAGCTCTGATTTGAAATTTTAAATACAGGTACATATGTGAAACATTGTGCAGATACATTGCCTTGTTTACTAGTTTCTTTTCTGTTATTTTAGTTTCCAGGCTCTCTTCCATGAAGACTACAAGCATCAGTGAACATTTTAACTAACTTCAGTGGTGTGTCTGCTGTCTTTTGGTTGTTTTTACTGTTGATGATCTTGTAGAGCAATTTGCTAGTTTTTGTTCTGTGCAAATTGGCAGTAGTGCTAAGCTAGTAATAAATAGATGCTTGTATTATTGGATAACTAAAGTTTCTTTTTAGTACAAGTAAAGATGTTAGCATTGTTAATCTTTTAAAATCTGCAATAAATGTAGAGGCAAACAGTTTCCTTCTGGTTTCAATGATGTTTTGCTTGTGAATGTGGGAAATATGCACCATTTCTTTGGTACTGATACATGAAATTGGGATTATATAGTGTTATATCACAATGAAATCATCCATTTACAGGGTTGCTTTTTGGATTATTTCAGAGCTGTTTGATTTTCCTAGGGTTCAAGTGCATTAAACAAGGATACGATGGTGTTACCTCTGACTTGAATGTCAGTTCCAGTTTGTACCAGCCAGAATGTGAGAGTTACGTTCTGGGCTCCTACAACCCAGGAGCCAAACCTTATCTCTATGATTATCGCTGGTGCAGTGAGCTGTTTCAAACAACAAGCAAAAATAGCTTTATGTATACAAAATAACTAAAATCTGACCATTTTAGGGGGCAGGGTGAAGCCACAGCAAAGTGAAACATTTTATCAGTAATAGTTGCTGTACAAGAGTCATTAGAGAAGTAAAGCCTATTCAGTGTTTGGTAATTTGGGAAAGAGATACAAGCCCCAGTGTAAGAGCTGTCCCTTGCTCCTGTACTGACAGTTCCTGGTAGCTGTACAGAGGTGGGGAGTACTAAGTATGGGATCAGGGGAGGGAGACTCCTCATTTGTTTGCTTGAAAGGTGCCCTAATGGAGCAGAAGAATCTCCTGTGCAAATAGTGCACTGTTATTTGAAACAGATGTGTTGGACTAATACAACTGTTCTTATTCTGTTGCTTGCATATCTTAAATGGTATGTAATACTGATAATCTATTTTCTTCCTGTTCATAAAATTTACAAAAATCTATAGCCTCTTTAATATATAAACATTTAAAAATGCAGAAATATTAAGCTTCTTAAATACAGCACACAGTGTTTTTATTTGTATTGATGTTCTGTTCTGCTGTGGCTAAAGTTAGTTGTGGTTCACTTTGCCCAAAATAAGTCTGGCCCCCTTCTAAATGTAATAAATTTTGATGCATAAAAATACATTCTTAGATAATTTTTCATCGTCTCTCTTGCATGCATGAAAATTCTGTGCTATCTTCCTCATTCTCCGTATCTCATGGCTGTGGCTGGTGAGTCACAGCCAGATTGCAGGATTGAATAGTAGTCACTTTAAATGAGAATACATTTAAGGACAACATAAAGTGATTACTTTTGAAATAAATAGCTTTTGTGAACCTTGTTTGGATAAATTGCTAAATGAGGGTAGGTGTCGAAAATGTTTGCATTAGCTCTGGGCAATAAAGTCATTGCTGTTTTAAAAAGCACTGACATCCAGTGTGCGCTGTTTAGCTTTGTGCCAGAAGAATTTATTTAAAAGATTGCAGTTTTGCCCTTGAACTACTGCATGGGCAAAGCCTTAATTCTAACAGGCTGATAGCTAAGGGAAGCATTATCCAGCTATTATCTCATTGAGTATTAATAAAGAATGATTTGCATGTATCTTTTTATTCTGTCACTTTGCCTACATCTCCTAGCATTCCCCATTTGAAGGAATTGTAGGACATGTTATTTCAGAAAATACAAGCATTATTTCATATATAACGCTAGGAACCTAATCTATTTTAAAAATTTCCTGACTTTTTTTGAGGCTGCATAGTCAAATCACAGTACAATCTGAAGAAGTGAGCTGTAGCCCACGAAAGCTTATGCTCAAATAAATGTTAGTCTCCAAGGTGCCAGAAGTACTCCTGTTCCTTTTGCGGATACAGACTAACACAGCTGCTACTCTGAAACAGTACAATCAGTGGAAAACAAGAGCCACCTGCTATGATGGTGTTTTAAGTATGATGAATAGCTTGGTTATTTACATATTATCTTTTTCCTCCTTGCTGGTAATGCATGGTCAACTCTGACTTGCAAACCTCCTGCCCCCCATCAAATAGAGTTTGCAGATGCATTCTGTCCTGTTCTGTAACACATTGGGTCTGGCTGATCAGGAGTATCTAAATGCACAAACCATTTATATGTATTTCTATAATCTACAAAAAATGTGAAGGGTGTAAATGTAAAGGAAGAGAAACCATTTCAGGTGTATAACCTGAGATGGGATAAAGTTGAAAAGGAAATGTGCTAAATGCTAGGAAAAACTTTTTCCACTCTGTCTACTTGAATAATATCTTGCAAGAAGTGAGTGGGAAAATACCATTTCCTAAAGCTCTTAACTGGAAGAGTCAAAACACTAGAAAATGTAGTGCAGGGGAGAAAAAATCCTACATTATTAAATCAGTGGAGTGGATGACTAATAGGTCTCTTATCTGTAATTGATTTTCCTTGGGTTCTAATACAGCAAATTGTTAGGGACACTTTGGTAAATATAAATGCAATGGTGTCAGTTTCTCCTGAGGGACTCCTTAGTTACTCTATTATATTTCAAGGGGGAGAAAATGTACCCTTTTAGTGACTAAACCTTTGATGGTATTTGGATTTATCACCTGAAGAGGAGTACTTTGTAGCTCAAAAGCTTGCCTCTCTCAGAAGTTGGTCTAAATACAAGATATAATTCTTCCATCTTGTCTCTCTCACATCCTGGGGCCAGCATAGATACAACCACACTGCAAACAGCTATTAAAGTAGGTTTTCTATCTATTGGCACTTCTGAGATGCAGTTGGAGCGGATAAAAGTTTATTTCATCACATTTGTATTTTAGCTGCTTTCCATGAGTACTAAAAAAGATTATACAAAGCAAGTTGAGGGTCTAATGTGCTCTCCCATTTTGTTGTTTGTTTCTTGGTATAATTCCCCTGTGCTTTTCTAGTGTTCTTTCTTACAGAATGGGTACAGCAACCAGGCATGAGGGGTGAGGAAAAAAGGGTATTTAAAGAATTATGAAAGAAATTCACAGCTGCTCAAGCAAAGCTCCACTTAGTTAAGTAGTATGTTACCTACCTCCCCTCCCTACAATGCTTCAGCACTGATCAGTTTGGTAGTGTCACCAATTTAAAAATGCAGACTAAAAGCAAAAATTGTAGCTGAAACACTTGAAATCTGCAGGTGCCCTAAATGTAGCAGTTGCAGCCAGCAAGCCAAAAAAAGAAAGTTAACCTCATGTATGATGCTCCTTGCTGTTATTTTTGCAAATGATATTTGAAACCGCCCCTCCTTGCCCTTGTGGCGGTGTGTTTGCTGTGACGCTGTAACTCGGGCCGCGAGAGGAATTCTCCGCTTTACTGCTCCAACAGCGACCTCGGGTGCGGGCTCGGTTAGGATTTCAGCACCACGGGAGGAGGCTCAGGCTGCTCAACGGCGGGAGCAGGAGGGACGAGCCTGCAGTCCCGCCCGGCGCGTGTAGCCAGTGCAGAGGAACGATCCCGTTCTCGGGGGAGCCGCTCCGGGCGGGACTCGGGGGCGCGTGGGGGGCCAACCGCCGCCGGCTCCCGGGTAAGGCGGGGGTTCTCCAGGGCTGGAGCCAGGTGCGGCGGGCTGAGGGCTGGAAGGGGAGGCGGGGGTGGGACTGCGGGACGGGAGGGGTCTAGCAGGCTCCATTGGCAGCCGCTTTGCTGTGTATTTGCTAGTCGCTGAGGCTCCCTTACCATCTACCGGCCTCCCACCCCCACCCCAGGAGCCCTAGCAGGAGGTTGGCTTGGGGTTGCTGGGCGATGGGGAAGGCCCCCCCCGCACACACCGGGCAGGGTCCTGGCTGTGCCCTGGCCTGCCTTCCTCCTGCAAGGGGGAACCTGGGTTGGAGATGCCCCATCCTGCGGGCGGGCCCGGGCAGGGGTCATCCCCAGAGCCCCTTTCGGGTGCAGCCTGGGGAAGGAGGAAATGGGGGGGAGAAGGAACTGAGGCTGGGATTGTTTGTTACAACGTCTCCTGAGTAACCGAGACCTTGTGGGCTTCACACAACAGAGACTTTTGAGCTCTGCCCAGTGATGCTGTCCTGCCAGGGGTGGTGTTGGGGGTAGAAAATGGGGCAGTTGCCAGCAGCCCCGTGCCACTGGGGGCCTTGCAAAGCTAAGTTAGATGATCAAGCTTTGGTTTGAGCTCTGGGTGGTGGGGCTCGGGCTTGGACTCCTTAGTGTCTGACTTGGGCACCAGCAATCTAATGCCGGCCCTGCCTCCCGCCTACCCAGATGCCTTTCCGTTCACTTTGGTACAACTGCACAAAGAACATATTTCAGATCCTTTCTCTCCCAAAAGGAGACTATGGATTCAGATAAAGTCTACCGCTGTGGAACAAAGACCTGAAACACAGCTGAGGCAGAAACACACAAAAGCAAAAATAATCTAAATGAAAGCTGCGCACAGCATTGTTACATTAGCTCTGTTGTGCCTACTTATTGCAGGATGCAGTAGATATGATCAAAACATTCATCCATACAGACAAAGGTTGACTAGTGTCAGGTAGGAATGTACGAGGTAGCTGTAAAATACAAATGAAAAAAGACTTTTAAGAGTGCAGAATACATTTTTGTTATGAATGCTAAGGTAATTGATCTTTGTTTAATCAGTTGAAGGTAATCAGTATGTCTATTGGATGTTCGTGAAAAAGTTTATTTGCAAACAGAACAATTTAAAAGGCTATTTTGATTTACACAAGCTTCATAAAATGTTAAAAACTACAGATATCTACATCTGAGACCTCCTAACAAGATATTTTCAAGAACTATACAGAAAATGCTGTCTGTAAATATTCAAATTTCAAGGAATTAAAACTGGATAGATTATATTCTAACTGGATTTCTGAAAATGAGTGGCACCTCTGCTGTCCTCTGTCTCTATCTTGTTTATGGATTAATGCAACAGATGGAAGCCTCTATCCTGAGCTGCATTCCCAGAAAAACAGTAACATACCAAAGTAAGTGTGATAAAACTCTTATGTTAAAAATCCATGCTGAAGAGTAGTAGGGTTCCCTTTGTGTGCTAGGTATGTAAGAATTGCCAGCTAAACTGACTGAAACAGCAATTACTTTATTTTCAGTTAGCTTTTGGCCAGGATACTAGTATTATGGACTCCAATCTCTTGAATGCTATGATATCCTATCTTTAATCCCCACAGGATGTTTTCACATGTTAGGCTTTGTGTCATCTGAAGGATGGTACTTTCAATAACACAGTATCACCTAACACCAAGTTGGGGCATTGATCTCCAGTACAGGTTCAGAGAAAAGAATGCCACCTACTGCATAACCAACCCATCTTTTGTCATCCCTTAGCATTTCCTCATCCAAGTACTGACACATTCCAAAACTACTTAACTTGTGAGATCTAACAGGTAGAAGAGTTTTGCTTTTCATGCAAAGAACTCTTCGTGATAATCTCGAAGACAACACAGTTTTCAACACCATTGGTCATTCTTTCTCCCCCAGATTCTTGTATGCATGTTCTGCTGTGATTTACCCTAACATTAAATCTCACGGCTGGAGACTTTGGTGTCCAGTTAATAATGATTTTGTGTTGGTTATATAGAAAAATAATAGTGGAAATAAAATATCTATATATAACTGAAAATTATTTAAAACACGATCCTGGAAAATGTGACTAAAATATAAGCCTTTGTCCCACGGCTATCCATTTTTCAGTCTGGTATTTTTGTTTCATGGCAGTGGTATTTTTGCAGCAAATAATTTTTAAAATAACTTTATAACTTGTATGTTTTTAGATGGAAATATAAAAACTTTTATGAAACCAGGATTATCCAATTTTTCCACACTCTTGGTGAGTGAAGAAACTGATATCTTATTTGTTGGAGCCAGAGATGCTATATTTGCACTTGACTTGAATGACATCTCAAGAGAAATAGCCAGTGTAAGCTGAACAACTGTTTATCCCTTTTTAAAAAACCTGTCTTGCTTAAGGCTATATTTTTTCTGAAATTTAATTTTCAGATCTTTAAAGACAACAGTGCAATGTCTTGCAACTGTTAGTATGAGATAGATGTTCAGTCCTATGATCTGGGGAATTACAACTGTCTATGAAGCTTTTCCAGTAGGAATATTGAGCACTGTACTTAAGAGGTTACAAATTCAGTGTAGTGCTCAGTGATGATAATGGACCTTTCAGATCTGGGAAAATGTAGACCAAAGGCCAAATCTTTACTCTTGGGACTGGCACTTATGTGAGTAGAACTGTTAAAAGCAGTTGGACTACTTATCATTATTCACATGAGTAAGAGTTTGCCAGATTGGTATCAGTCTGCTTAATGCATATGAGTGCCTATTGTAATGACAATAAAAGTAAGGCCCTTTTTGTATGTTTTGCTTCTTGGCGCTGCAAAGTGCTGAGCATCACTGAATTTAGTTGGAAATGAAATTGCTCAGAACCTCAGGTTTCAGAGTGGTAGCGGTGTTAGTCTGTATCAGCAAAAACAATGAGGAGTCCCTGTGGCATCTTAGAGACTAACAAATTTATTTGGGCATAAGCTTTCGTGGGCTAAAACCCACTTCATCAGATGCATGGAGTGGAAAATACAGTAGGCAGATATATAACGAGATAACTGGCTCGGTGGATGAGGGGACATGTTATTCCTTGACTTTAGCAGATCTTTTGATACGGTCTCCCACAGTATTCTTGCCAGCAAGTTAAAAGAAGTATGGGCTGGATGAATGGACTATAAGGTGGATAGAAAGCTGGCTAGATTGTCGGGCTCAACGGGTAGTGATCAATGGCTCCATGTCTAGTTGGGAGCCAGTATCAAGTGGAATGCCCCAAGGGTCAGTCCTGGGGCTGGTTTTGTTCAATATCTTCATTAATGATCTGAAGGATGGCGTGGACTGCACCCTCAGCAAGTTTGCAGATGACACTAAACTGAGAGGAGTGGTAGATACGCTGGAGGGTAGGGATAGGATACAGAGGGACCTAGACAAATTAGAGGATTGGGCCAAAAGAAATCTGATGAGGTTCAACAAGGACAAGTGCAGAGTTCTGCACTTAGGACGGAAGAATCCCGTGCACCGCTACAGACTAGGGACCGAACGCTAAGCAGCAGTTCTGCAGAAAAGGACCTAGGTTACAGTGGACGAGAAGCTGGATATGAGTCAACGGTGTGCCCTTTTTGCCAGGAAGACTAACAGCATTTTGGGCTGTATGAGTAGGGGCATTACCAGCAGATCAAGAGGCGTGATCATTCCCCTCTATTTGACATTGGTGAGGCCTCATCTGGAGTACTGTGTGCAGTTTTGGGCCCCACACTACAAAAAGGATGTGGAAAAATTGGAAAGAGTCCAGCGGAGGGCAGCAAAAATGATTAGGGGACTGGAGCACATGACTTATGAGGAGAGGCTGAGGGAACTGGGATTGTTTAGTCTGCAGAAGAGAAAAATGAGGGGGGGAATATGATAGCTGCTTTCAACTACCTGAAAGGGGGTTCCAAAGAGGATAAATCTAGACTGTTTCAGTTGTACCAGATGACAGAACAAGGAGTAATGGTCTCAAGTTGCAGTGGGGGTTTAGGTTGGATATTAGGAAAAACTTTTTCACTAGAAGGGTAGTAAAGCATTGGAATGGGTTCCCTAGGGAGGTGGCAGAATCTCCTTCCTTAGAGGTTTTTAAGGTCAGACTTGACAAAACCCTGGCTGGGATGATTCAGTTGGGGATTGGTCCTGCTTTGAGCAAGGGGGTTGGACTAGATGACCTCCTGAGGTGTCTTCCAACCTTGATATTCTATGATACACACTACATGACAAGATGGGAGTTGACTGACCCCCCACTCGGTAAGGCAACTCCCATCTTTTCATGTACTCTGTGTGTGTGTGTGTGTGTGTGTGTGTGTATATATATATATATATATATATGCCTACTATATTTTCCATTCCATGCATCTGATGAAGTGGGTTTTAGCCCACGAAAGCTTATGCCTAAATAAATTGTTTAGTCTCTAAGGTGCCACAAGTAGTCCTTGTTGATTTACTCTCATCCTTGCAGGATCAGGACCCAAATCATCTTAGTTAGTGATAAAGCTACGGGTTATAAAACCTCAGGGGTGCTGTTAACAGCACAGTAACTACCACTTAAAACCTCTTGGCTCTCTGACTGTAGATTGCATCTCAACCCTCCAATGCCCTCATGTGGAACAATGACTTAAATGACACAGTACAATTATTATTTTTGCTGAAATATTTTCATAAATCCAAGGTAACTAGATACCTCTGTTCAAGGTGGTAATATGCATCAGTCATTGCCTGCCTATCTCTTTGTAATTCCTGTTTTTAAAACTGAAGACACAGCTGTGCCATGAAGGATACAAATCTATAAAATCTGCAGCCACTCAGAGTTAGCTCTGTTGGATAGCATTGTATTATTTTTTCGATTGTGCAGCTCTGTATCATACTGATTTGTGCCTTTAGACTGTAATAGTTTAATTTTTAAGGTGCTGCGTACCCACATCTCTCATTGACTTCAAGTGAAGGGGTTTAATTATTCTTTTAGGTTCCTCTCTCATGAAATCTGTTTTGTGATATGGCATTTTTTTATGTAAATAATTTACAAATATAGAAGTGAAAGAACACTAAGATATTATGAGGCATATAAATTTAGATCTGATGTGAAAGACATGCCTTCTGATGAGGAAGTTGTGTGTTCTGTGAGGTTTCTGTACAAACTGGGGCCCTCATCTTGTAAGCTGTTCCATGTGGGTGAATTCTACATGCTTGAGCAAAACCCCGATGAAAGTGAGGTGTGTGCTCACGCAGAGCAACTTACAGGATTTGGGTGTGGCTGAGCATGTTGCAGAGTCCATAGGGGAAACTGCTTGTGCTTTGTGACATCCACTACAGTATTCTAGTGATGTCATTGGATGTAATTCATTTATAAAATGTGCTTTTAGCATCTTGTGTCCCACGTGACAACCCAGAGACTGTCAGTAAAGGCCAAATCCAGGAACTCATTACCTAGCCCAATCAGAAAGCCCCTGCTCACATGGGGTCTATGTTCTCCTGGGGGCACTTACCCCTGGGGTAACTCCTAAATCTAGCCCCCTCTCCTGATGCAGTGGCATCACACCAGCACCACTGCTAGGGGAATCTCCATGAAGGTGGCAGTTGGGTTTGCTCTTTAAACTAAAATGTAGATTTATTTTGGTTTTGATTTTACATTTAGAATTTTAGACCAAAAATCACAGTGTGCTAAATATGGGATATTTTTTGGGTTCCAGGAGGACTGGTTCGCAACAAGGGATAGGCAATTGGAATGCATTCGCAGAGGAAAGGACAAAGTAGGTAAAGTGTTCATTTTCACTACCTAGTTATTAAATAAGTTACCATATTGAATAGCTTTTTAAAAACAATAAGCAAGTATATAGGAATCTGGTTTTGAAACTTCTATTCTTTTACAGTGACTACACTTCTGACACACCTCACACTGCATGCATTCGGTCTTGCATTTATTTTCAGACTGTTTTCTGTTTGGCACTACCCTCTATCTATATAGTGCTATGCATATTTAAGCCCTGATCCTGCAAAGCACTTTTGCACGTGGGCAGTAACACTGAAATCAGTTGTGACTGTTTACATGCTTAAAGCTAAGCATGTACTTAAAGTGCTTTTCTGTGTCTGAGCTTTGCACAACTATATATGTAATTATCTGAGGAAGTGGGTATTCACCCACGAAAGCTCATGCTCCAATACGTCTGTTAGTCTATAAGCTGCCACAGGACTCTTTACTGCTTTTACAGATCCAGAATAACATAGCTACCCCTCTGATATATGTAATTAGTAATTTCTGTAAACATACTTTTAAGATCTGATATTGAAAATTGTTGAGTATTAAAATTTGTGTTACTCTTTAATTTATCTATTGAGCGTGAGTCCAGTGTATTTGGACACATTCTATGTGTTTTAAGGTCTTGCTTGCTTTTTGTGAAGGCACCTGGAAGCCTTCATGCACTCGCCCCTAAGTATGAAAATTTACTGTTATTTTTTCTGTTTCAGGTAGATTGCCGAAACTACATCCTCCTCCTTCATAAGATAAATGACACTAATTTATATGTTTGTGGAACCAATGCATTTTACCCAGCTTGTGATTACATGGTAAGCATTTTATATACTTAAATACAGCCTTTACTGCGTGTGCATATAATTGTTTGATTAGTATGGTAGATCTGTAAGCACCTTTCCAAGTAATTTTCCTATGGAAAATTAGTATTAATTATTTTATTGTAATTATTTTAATTTAAAAAATTAATTATTTGTAATGTATGATCATAATGAAACAAATTTAGCAGCAGCAATTAAATGCTTGCGTTATGACTTCTGTATTTTCCATCTTTTGCTAGCAAGTTTTATTTCTGGAAACAGTCATTGTCGTTTCTTATTTTGTTGCCTTGTCTCTGCATATATTTATGAATGATTTTCATGCTTACTTACTGTATGTATATTTCACTATTCTTAGTTCCTTTCTTTGTTCATCTAGTCATGTTTTGCTTTGAACAAATTTTGTTTAAAAATAAAAGTTAAAACAGGATTACATTTCAGTTGAGTGCCAGGAACACCATTGAGGCTATATAAATAATAAATGCTGACAGTAGGTTGCAAATCAGATGAATGCTATATTTTCACCAAATGCACCTATAAGAGCCTAGCTTTTTATTTTAACTTACTTTCTCACATAGCAGGCGACTTATAAAGACTGAGGGCTTCGCTGTAGTGGCAGTTGTACCTGATTTTAAATTTGCTCATCAGTATTTAGGGAATTTGCATTGTTACTTCCAATAGAAGAGCGTGCATTCTAAAAAGAAATAAATTTTCCAAACCAAAATGTATTTATTTGGTTTCTTACCCTCTACATAATCTCAGCAGATTTAAACTGTGACTCTGGGCAGGGTGTTTTGACAGTGGCCAATTAATTGAAAGAGGAGTTTTCATATTAGCTAATTAAAAACAAAGAAGCCCAGAAAAAACAGACTGAATACATATCTATTTGTACAAATACTCACATTTCCATATTCACTCCATGATTATTTTCTTTTAAAATAAATTGTTAATTATTTTATTTTATCAGATGTGAGTCTTACTTTCAGCATGATAGAATGATTGTTTACAACAGGTCATCAACAGTACAGATATTCATCTGCAAGGGAAAGCTGAAGAAAGCAGAGGAAGATGTCCTTTTGAACCTACTCTGAATTATGCTTCTCTGTTAGTTGGTATGTTTTGGGAATTTCGTGTAAGACTAAATCATTTTTCACTGCTAATCAGATGTCAGCTACTATAATTCTCATTTGATGTCTGTGCATGTTCATGAAGTGTTAACCACTGATCTGTTGTTTAAACATTGGAAGAGAACACAGATGAAACTATTATATAAAAAACTAAATGGAGCAGTTTTTAGTGCGTTGATACATGTGTCTCCCTTTTGGCCTCTGCTGGCTCATTGATAGGGACTTTTTCAGAAAGATTAATTGCTAATGATTTTCTTAGTATGATTCTTGCAACCATATCTGATATCCTTGAATCTAACTGCTTAGTCTTGAATTTCTTAAGTTTCAGATGTTTGAAGGTCACACAGGCACTGTGAAATCTTTCAGATGTATTTACTAGAAAGCCACATGGAAAAGATTTTCTTTCTTGTGCAAAAACTACCCTTGAAACCTTATTCAATGTCCCTTAGCAACATTTGAGATTACCAGAGTGGTTGTCTGGGTCACTTCTCTGAGAGTCCACCTAGCAATTGTTGTCTTTCAAACATTCATTGTATGTTTTGTCCTTTGCCTATTAAACTATATTCTTATATTTATCCTTTGACCTTACTGGAACTTTAAATTCATGTTGCGTCCTCTCCATGTTAACTCATTTTGGACCTATGCACAAATACTAAGTGAAATCTATTTTTAAGAGACTGCTCAAGGGACTGACATAAAGTTGCTTAAAAAGAGGTAACCTTCAAATAATGATAAAAAAGATTTGTACTTGGTAGGTGCTGGGGATACTTGGCTGTTTCTTAAGAAAACAAGCTGCCTAGCAGGACTGATGTCTGGTGTACATAATTCACCATGATTCATTATAAATGGTGAGGAGGATAAATATAGAGTTCACACAGCAATGTTCTTCACATTTTTCTGTTAACTCTTCTTAAGGTCCACTCTAGGGGCCTATAGATACTCTGAACAATATCAATATATAAAAGTTTCACATTCAGAGATCTTCAGTTACAAGCAA
The DNA here is from genome assembly GCF_025201925.1 of Gopherus flavomarginatus. NCBI lineage: Eukaryota > Metazoa > Chordata > Testudines > Testudinidae > Gopherus > Gopherus flavomarginatus. The sequence goes on from NC_066640.1 coordinate 14,573,779, forward strand.
CATGTAACTTCCAGCTAGTTGAGCCTTGATTCATTTTAGACAAATGTCTACAAAGCTAACAAAACAAAATACATTTCTGCCCCAACATCTTACAATCTTTCGAACCTAATTCTGCATGGTGCTGCGTGGACTCAACTCCTAGTCAGTTCTGTAGGAATTGAGGGTGCTCAGCACCTTGCAAGACCAGCAGCCTAGACTTTTCAGCAGGTAAAATCATAGCTATACATGCTCCTCAAGTTACTTTTGCTATAAATATTTGCATGTGAGAAATACATATAACTTATGACTGTTCCTTTGCATTGTAAGAAAGTATTTTTTGCACTTTTATTTCTTTAAACTCTTCACAGATAGTGCATTTTATTCAGCCACTTCAAATAACTTCTTGGGCACTGAGCCTATTATACTTCGCAGTTTGAGAAACCATCTAAGGACAGAGTTTAAAGCATCTTGGCTAAATGGTAAGATGTTTTTATACATATTTTAGCCCCTGCAGGGCAAATATTCCATCTTGCTTGATTTTTTTTTAAACACAAAATTAAGGAACGCACCCATTTTTCTTCCCGGTGTAGAGTTCTGAAAGTCTAATGTGAGGTACTCCCCCTTGCCGTATATAAGGATTTAGATTACATGTCACTGTTTATGTTTAAAGGCAGCTGCCATTTTTAAGATGCCTGCAGAAAAGTGACATAGTTTATGACTCTGAAAGCATGGGAGCCAAATGTTAGATCATAATTATTTTCAGTCTTTCTTGATACTGGTTTAAAATTCAATTGAATTTTATTTTATTGTGAAACTTTTTAATATGTTAACACCTGTAACATTTGTTGGTTTACTGAATAAGTATCACAATAAAGCAGAGGCTGGTTTAGGACCTCATCCCAATTCTGTCAGTATTGTAACTAACAACCCTCTTTGATAAGCACAGGCAGCAGTAGATTTAGCAGAACAGATTTTGTGTGTGTGTATTTCAAATAACATGTATATCTTATACACAGTGACAAGTGCTTCACACTGAATAGTGTGCAAAGCAAAAACTGGTTGGTGCATCTTTTTTCTAACCAGCTTCCATGGCATGCTAGACTCCACTAATTAATATAGGATAAGCTAACAAAATGCAAATAGATAAGCATCAGTAATGGATTTCAATATTTCTCTAGTCCTGTTATTAGTAAACACAATGGATCTTAAGGCATCTTTGTAGGAATTGCTACAGTTTTATATCAACTTTTATACAGGCCCTAAACTCAAAGGCAAATAAACTCCTAAAAAAATCAGATGTTGACTTTGAATTTCCTTGTTTTTTCAGAATTAAGTCTGTTACTCCCATCTCTACCTTACTTCATCTTGCATGTCTGTATTGCAGGGTCTGTATACACAAAACCTATTCTAGGCATGCTCACTTTTGTGGAGGGTTGCTTTTTTATTTCTCTAGGCCCCTTTATTGTCCATAAAATGGTTCCTCTCTCCATACAAACCTTATTCTGCATAAAATTGGAAGGGAGATAAATGAGCATTAAACGCCTCCATAAACCTTTACTTTAGAAAATGTAAAAGGTTCCCATTTAGCATTGGTGGTAATAAATTTCATCTCCTGTAAAAGGTAAATCTAGGCATCAGTGTACCTCTAACTGTCTGAAATTAATATGCATTGATTTTGCTGTGTCCAGAAAAAGCAAGCTCCTAAATTGAGGACTAAAGATAAAAGTGAGCTTATAATTAAGGACTAAGGTGAACAGGCAATTAGTAGTCCATTTTCACTTGGATAGATTTAAAAAAAAAATTGTGTACTAACTCATAAGCTCTTTCCATTCCTTTCCTTGCCCACCATTCTAAGAAAACATTATTTTACTACAGTTAAAAAAAAATCCACTTTTGATATGTATGGTATTTCATTGCCTTTTGTCCTCTACATTAGAAAAAACTGTTGCATTATGTGTGTTTATATATTCCAGAGCCCAGCTTTGTCTATATGGATATTGTGCGGGAAAGTGAATCTAATCCAGATGGAGATGATGATAAAATTTATGTGTTCTTCACTGAAACAGCTGTTGAATTTGAGTTCTATGAAAAACTTCTGGTGTCAAGAATTGCTCGTGTCTGCAAAGTTAGTATTTGTAGTATAGTAATTTTGTTTAAAGTATGTAAGTAGTTTAGATAAAGCTTCATGGCAGAATGAGCAAACATGGTTCCATCTGCATTGTCCATCTTATCAATTAAAATTCTACTGCCAGGCTTCTATAATTGAACTCACTTCCTTCTCCTTCCACACTCTTCAGAACCCCCTGTTCAAACTTCCCATGACATTCAAATCTCTTGACTTTGAAAATTCTGATTCATATAGGAAGACTGAACAAGCCCTTGTGTGATAGTGCTACCAAGTGTGTTTATGTGAATTAAATCAGCCTGCTTTATAAACTTTAAAGTGATGACACTTTCCCTTCATACAGAGTGATCTCGGTGGAAAACGCATATTGCAAAAAAGATGGACGTCATTTTTAAAATCCAGACTTATCTGTTCCGTTCCAGAATCAAATTTCCAGTTTAATATTGTTCAGGATGTCTTTTTACTTAAGAGAGCAGATTGGCGGGAAAGCATGTTTTATGGTATTTTTACTCAACAATGGTAAGATACAAGAAATGCATGTATTACTAATATTTTGAAGTAGTTTTTCAAAGCAGAGGTTGGGTTTGTGTATCTGAAAATAATTCAGATATTTTGTAAACCTAAATGTAAAAGCTTTCTGGTACGTGAATTGCTGCTGCATTAGTTTCAGCCCCTAAGCAAAGCTTTTCTATTGTGGTTCGTTCTGTAGGAAAGTTCTTCAAGTGCTTGTCTATAAATATTCCACTCTTAGTGCTCATGCACCCCCATGCACTCGAGGTCAGTGTCTTTTGGCCAGCAGTCTCTTCTTGCAGCTGTGTATGTGCTATGAGTGTCTTCATGCTCACATAGTGAGAGTATAAAGGTCGGAGCAGGCCCAACCATCATTCAGTTCCTTCTTGTTGCCCATTGCTGGGAGAGAGCGCTCCCCAGTGTCCCCATGTCTTGATGAGTTGCTTTTTCCTAATCTTTACTTAATTATCTATATAGTTGCCTGTTGGAAAACTGTGGGTAGTTTAGGGAGTTTTTATCTGCCTTATTTGCTGTTTCATTTCCTCATCTTCTTGGTACTGTGGCTTGGAGATGTCCCATTCTGAGTAATTCGATTTGAAGTAATGCAAGGCAGCCATTCCAACATAGAGGAAGCATCAAGATCTGATGCTTCTTTTGGTAGAGCTGTACTGCAATCTTTGTCCAAGTATACTTCAAGTACCTGCTTCCTTACATCAGGTCACTGTTTCAGAGTCACCAAGAATGGAATATACACGTCTACCTCAATATAACGTGACCCGATATAACACAAATTCAGATATAACGCAGTAAAGCAGTGCTCTGGGAGAGGCGGGGCTGTGCACTCTGGTGGATTAAATCAAGTTCGATATAATGCGGTTTCACCTATAATGCGGTAAGATTTTTTGGTTCCCAAGGACAGCGTTATATCAAGGTAGAGGTGTATATGGACAGGCACTCAGAGAAGATAGAAAAGTTACTTAACTTTACAGTAACTGGAGTTTTTAAAGATGTGGTGTCCCCATATATACTCCACAACCTGCCTTCCTTCCTCATTATTGGGGAATGCTATAACACCTGGATTCTGCTATGGTGATGGAAATGAATGGCAGTTGGGTCCATTTCACTCTTCATGCCTTCCCCATGTATGGCTCCAACAGACACTTGTGGCCAGAAGGCTCCGATCTTGAGCACATGGGGCATGTGCACATCGAGAGTGGAATATACATGGACAACACATCTCAAAGAACTCCAGTTATTGTAAAGGTAAATAACCTTTTTTTTCCTGTGGCTTTGAGGTGCATTGTTTAGTTATTTGCATCATAAAAGCTAGAACTGTTTGTTTATGTTTTTCTCCTCTATCCCCTGTCAAGTCAAACTTCATTTGGAAATTGATTTCACTGAAGATATAATCTTCTCTCTCTCTCTCTCTCATTTTCTCTTTTGTTTTTTATTATATGAGGAAATTGTATAATAATAATAATTTATAATAAACAGATTATGAAAGTACCTGAAGCTTGCTATTATCACCAGAATCTACAACAGAGGATGGATTTGAATTCATTGTTGAGCTTCTGAACTTTCTGTCTCTTGTTACAACCAAGCTTATGTGAATTTGGATTAGTTGTGAACCCTTCACATAGACTGTAAACTCTTTGGGGTAGGGGTTGTCTTTCACGATGTGTTTGTACAGTGCATAGCACAGTGCGGCCGTGATCTTGATTGAGCTTTCTAGAGTAGACAATACTGTAATACTACAAAGAATGTAATCCTTTGATAATGGAACTCATGCATGTAGCTATTTAGCCCGTCCTAGTTATTTATGTGCTAGGTTTATATCTATTGCTTCCAGCTGGTGAAGTAGCCTTTCCAGGGTTTATATGTTCACTGCCTTCCCTCCAATGGTAACTTGTCTCTAATGAATGCAGATTAATCTCAGAATTCAGTAGTGAGCTCTCACTCTAGTGTTAATGGCCTGATTGCAGCCATTGGTCAGGGACTCAGAATAAGACTTGATCATTTATTCCTAAAGTGACCAGATGTCCCAATTTTATAGGGACAGTCCCGATATTTGGGGCTTTTTTTAATATGGGCTCCTATTACCCCCCATCCCCTGTCCCGAATTTTCACACTTGCTATCTGGTCACCCTATTTGTTCCATATATTTGAATGGAACAGACTTGTTGTTTGATCTGACTGAGTCAGCACTGCCATTTGCTGAAGCTAGGTGTTTTCAGTCTCTGGGCTAAAGCTTTTAGTTGAAGACTAACCAAGGGCTTTGCCAGTCCAGACACTTGAGTTAGGCATTCTCTGGCAGGCTGGTGGAAAACCTTAAAACTAACTAAACTTAAATTGACTTTGTTTATCACTTAGATAGAACAAAACCCTGACTTCTTCCTGTGTTGTTTCCTCTATCAAATGAAGCAGCTGGGCTTCCAAGATGCAGAATAAGCAGTACCCTCATGAGAGGAAACCACTGCAAGTTGAAGTATCCTTCTTCCAAATGCAGCATCTGTCAAAGCTCACTTGTCTAATCTAATACTTTCTGAAAATAAAAACAGAACTCCAAGCAGTTTTGACAGCTGATGAATTTGATCTCATTCTGTGTGTGTGTGTGTGTCTGTCTGTCTGTCTGTCTATCTATATAATATAATATAAAGAGGCACAGACAAAATGTACCAGAATTGTGTATGTCAAAGGGTACCACTGCAAAGTAATCGTGAAAAAGTAGCTTTGGTAGTTTGTAAAGGCATCAAAATCCTGAGATAGATATCTAGATCAATGAAAGTTGCATTACTTTGTCGCTGTATCAGTTTATGCATACTGTATAATTTATACCACCATTCACATCCCATTGATTTTGGCCACAATGTGCGTAAGTGGGATTCTGCAAGGGCTCCTCTTAAATTTCGTATTCTGATTGTGGAAACAGTCACTTCAGCATCATGGAATTCAAATGAGAGGACTCTCCCTATGTACCTAGTCTGTTTTCTCAAGGGCCAGTATAGCTATGGGCATGGGTTAGAGAGGGGGCCACATTCTGCTTTCAGTTACATCAGTGTAAATCCAGTGTAACTCAAGTAACTGGAGTCTTTCTGGATTTAACTAGTGTTACTGAGGTGAGCACCTGACCCAGGCCCCCAATTCACCTTTAATCCATATAATCTTTCAGATTTAATTTTGAAAACTATTTCAGACTGGATACAAAGGGGAAAGACATACTTTATAGCAGGATGAAATAGTGGGGTTTGGGGAGGAGAGAATTATATATAAAAAGTGGAGAGCAGAAAGTGAGACTAACCACGATGCTTAGATCTGTCTGCCTGCTGTCATCTAATTTATCAATGAAGAGTAAAGAACTAGTCTTAAGGTGTACATCTCCTAGGCTGTTTGGAGTTAATTTGGAGGCTGTTACTTGATTTTTAACAAAATAGATATTTTTAATAAAATCCTTTACGCAGTGTCTTTTTCCTAAGCATTTCTCAGCAAATCACAAAAACAGTGATTGATGCTTTTTAGATGTGTGTTTATGTACATATATTCACTAACCCTAAAGAGAAAATAGCAACATGCACTGCAAAAAAGAAGTTGTTTTTATAGCCTTCACTTCTGCATAAAGGGCAAAATAACTCACTCACATTGTCTCTTTCTTCTTTTTCACCTCTAAGGGGAAGGTTGGATATTTCTGCAGTTTGTGCATTCAGTATGAAAACTGTCCAAGAAGTCTTCGCCAAAGGAAACTATAAAGGGCCAGTGACTGTGGAACATTCCCATGTTAAATGGATGGTGTTCAGGGGAGAAGTGCCACTCCCACGTCCCGGTGCTGTAAATACTCATTTATTCTCTTCTAAAGAAAACATTCTCTTGATTTTCTTTTCTGCTAGAGAATTACTAGTCCAGATTTTGCCAGTGTAGATGCAGTTCCATGGCCAACACAGAGACATCTTGTCCCCATCCCAGGTCTGTGTGTGTGTGGAGGCCCCCTGAGTAGGCACTTCTCCTGCTCAACTCTACCACTGGGGTTAGACGGTGCGACTTCCTTACACAGGTCTTCAGCAGGGTGAATTTCATCCATAGTGAATTATGGATTCCCATTGTGAAAGTTGGGTAGAAATCGCTAAAAGTTTAGTACATAGTAACAGTTGTCTGTAAATTGGTAGAATATAAAAATGGTTGTAATTATGTTTGTTGTACATTGTTTCTAGTGCATTGATAATTTTGCCCGGAGTATTGGATACAACACTTCTCTTGATTTGCCTGATAAAATTCTGCAGTTTGTTAGAGACCATCCTTTAATGGATAATGCTGTAAATCCAATTGGTGATAGGCCAGTGCTACTGAAAAGAGGTTCAAATTATACCAGGATTGTAGTAGACAGAATCACTGGCCTAGATAAAAAAACATACGATGTTCTGTTTATAGGAACGGGTAAGTGGTTTTATTTGGGGCTGCGGGTGGGGGGGGAGATTTATTATGGAAGAGTTTGTTTTAGAATTTTTTTCTGAGCCTTCAAAAAGTAAAAGTATCTATTGACTCCTAATAATGCACCAAAAATCCTTTGTCTTAATTTACCACTTATAATGTCTCAGACAGCAACCAGGCAGGGGGGTTTATAATGGGCCTTCAGTTTCCTTTTTCCTCCAAGTTATGTTTCTAGCTGAACTGCTTTATTTCCCCAGTGTAAGATACTGTATATTGTGTGAAGACAAATTTCATCTTATGGGCCCTCCTTCAGCAAAACTCTTAATGCTTGACTCAGTGGGACTTGGGTGGAGCTTTGCTGAATTGAAGCCATTGTGTTTGCAGTTAGGTAGATGTAAATTTTGAGTGTAGAGCAGGCCTTAGTGTAATGTTTGATGAATGATGTTTTATTGTCTGTTTCTTTCCTTTTTAAAGCTTGTGGAGATATAGTTCATAACCTATGTTATCATTAGTTTTATTCAGAATAATAATTTTCTTTGTAGCCTCACTGTTTTCTTTTGGTCAAGAGGTCTGCAATGATAGCTGTTTTCTACTTAAACACTTGTAATGTAGAATAGTGGCACTTAAAAATATACCAAGGCTTTCAAAAAATTTGTCATGGAAATGTCCCTCGCTGGCTTTCCCTAGCAAAATGGGCCTTACCTGTGACATAAGTGATGCATAGATCTTGCTGGCTCTCTGCACATGGGTAAATCTTGCACAGGATGAAGGGACTTCTGGTCAAGACTATTACCAAAAGCCATGAATTTCTTGAAGAAAAGGTTAAAATCTTTGTACAAGTGCAAGGAAGCAGAAGCTGACTTGCCAGTTTGGAATTTCCAGCCCAGCTCCTAGGTAAAGTGTGTGTTTGTTTTGTTCGACATTGAGGATCTGTTTGGAAATCTTCCATATCAGAAGACCCTCAGTGTGGGGGAAATCTTCCAAAATCAGGGACGTCTCCATTGCTTAAAAAAATAATTACTTCTTACTTACCAGAAAGTGAATGGGGAAAATATTGCTGTGGAACATTCAGGAAATTTCCTGTCCTCAAGATTCATTTTCTAAATCTCTAGAAAAGGCTGATGAATTTTAAAATTGAAGTGAAAATGCTGTTATGCTCTGTTTGAACATGTTTCTCTTTAAAAATACATTTCATTTTATGCAGATAATGGATATTTGCATAAAGCTCTCAGCTGTGACGGGGAAATGTTCATTATGGAGGAGATACAGCTGTTTCAGTCCCCAGAGCCTGTACAATCTCTTAAACTGTCTTCTAAAAAGGTAGATCCTCTGTCTCTGCATTTTCAAAGGGATTGGTATAATAGTATGCTTCAGGCCTTCCTCTTTTTACACTGTACCTCTGGCTTTTCAATGTTATGTATATACTACATACTCTTTTCTAGCATCACACTGATTAATAATAAAAGCATATATGAGATTTTGTCTGTGGAAGTAGATATCTTTTGCATTTTAATATAACTGAAACAAACTTTCAAACACACATTTGGCAATTTATATCACTTTTAGTCAAAAATAATTCCCAAAGTTTTCATAAAGACTGTAATCTCTTCAGGCCAGGAATCTTGTCTTTTCTTATGTTCTGCAAAGCACTTTGTATATTCTCATGCTCTTTCATTAGTAATCTATTATTTCAAAGTATATTGTTGATTTATTGTCAAATCACAGAATTTGCTGTCTGGATGCCATAAAGTTTAAAAACTCTCACAGTGCTATAAAATAACAGCTCAATACTGCATTTCTAGGGCCTGCTATATGTAGGGTCTCCATCCCAAGTTGTACAACTCCCTGTTTCAGTATGCAGTCGATATAAACAGTGCTTGGATTGTGTTTTGGCAAGGGATCCTTATTGCTCGTGGTCTGAGTCTTTTCAGAAGTGTGTTCCAGTGGCTAATCAAACAGGAGACTTGCGGTAAGTAAAAAGATATTGCTTGAGGTCCATACATGAGATGATATTTTATCTTGCTTTTTAAATTCAGTTCTACAAATCAGTAAAATGTAACAAAACCAGGATGCATTCTACAGCCAATATCCTAAAAGTTTGAACATTTTTACATGCCTTCATGGTGTATTTCTTTTATTCATCTCTCTCTTCCTCCAGGGATTTAATCCAGAGTGTTAGAAATGGTGATGCTTCCAAATGTCCTAAAATAGGTACGTGAACATTTATCTTTAATAAAATATTGTTGAAATAGAATTATTTTCATTTTGTACTATTTCATGTGGGTCATATATCTGTGGTCATTGAAATGCCTTATATTATAGCTAAATTAAAATACAATCCAGGGGTAAAAACGATATTGATTTTTGACAAGAAAACACTGAGCTGATTTGGCTTGTTTGTTCTTAACGGTTTTGAACTTGGAGTCAGGATATTCTAGTTCAGATTGAAACCACTAATCTCATAAGAAGTTGAAAATGTGAACCATGACTTTTGAGGCTGTTGGTATGTTTCCCCCCATGCTACAGAAATCATGTGGGACATAAGAAGTCCTGTTAACTTGGTTACTGTGACTGACCCTTGGTATTGCTCTGCAGAAATATAACTCATATAGTCAGCTATTTAAAAAAAAAACCTGCTGGTTCAGAGAGAAATTTTAAAATATGAATTTGTGATTAATTTTTAAAAAGTTTTTAATTTGTAAATGTTTGCAGGATTAGGGACTTTACTCTTAAACTACACTGAAAACTTAAGAGGCAGCTATTATAGATTATAGGTCATCCATGTAATGTGGTAAAGTCAAAAGCATTTGTATCCTCAAAGCCCTGTCCAAGCAATATCTAATCCTTACAACTGCTTTGTGAGGCTAGAACAGCAAGTGTACAAATTGAGTGTGAAAATTGAGGCACAGAAAGGTGAAAAGATTTACTTAAGGCTACATACTGTGGGTATGTCTACATCTACAATTTTGCAGCGCTGGTTGTTACAGCTGTATTAGTACAGCTGTATAGCGCCAGCGCTGCAGAGTGGCCACACTTACAGCAACCAGCGCTGCAAGTGGTGTTAGATGTGGCCACACTGCAGCGCTGTTGGGCGGCTTCAAGGGGAGTTCGGGGAACGCGAGAGCAAACCGGGAAAGGAGACCAGCTTCGCCGCGGTTTGCTCTCGCGTTCCCCGAACCACCCTGCAAACCGCAGGGAAGGAGACCTGCTTGCTCGGGGGTTCGGGGAACGAGAGAGCAAACCGGGAAAGGAGACCAGCTTCGCCGTGGTTTGCTCTCGCGTTCCCCGAACCACCCAGCAAACCGCAGGGAAGGAGACCTGCTTGCTCGGGGGTTCGGGGAACGCGAGAGGAAACCGGGAAAGGAGACCAGCTTCGCCGCGGTTTGCTCTCGCGTTCCCGGAACCACCCAGCAAACCTCAGGGAAGGAGACCTGCTTGCTCGGGGTTCGGGGAATGCGAGAGCAAGCCGGGGAAGGAGACTAGCTTGATTACCAGAGGCTTTCTCAGGTATGCTGGGATACCTGCTTATTCCACGGAGGTCAAGAAAAGCGCTGGTAAGTGTCTATACTTGATTACCAGCGCTGGATCACCAGCGCTGGATCCTCTACACTCGAGACAAAACGGGAGTACGGCCAGCGCTGCAAACAGGGAGTTGCAGCGCTGGTGGTGCCCTGCAGATGTGTACACCTCCTAAGTTGCAGCGCTGTAACCCCCTCACCAGCGCTGCAACTTTGTGATGTAGACAAGCCCTGTGTTAGTCTGTGGCAAAGTGAGAATTTAAACTCAAGTTCCTGAATTCCAGCCCATATTCAGACTGTTAGATATCACTGGGAATAAGGCCAGCTAGAACCAATCTGTGCTATCATGCCCTTTTAGCAGATGGGAGGAGACAGTTAAATCTGTCAATTTTCTCTAGTTTATTCACGCACCTTAAAACACTCACTGTCCTTTGTGTCATGCTCCTTAATTAATCGTGATGTTTCTTTGAACATATATGTGGTCAGGCAGGTTAAATTAAGGTTTTATTGTTTTTAATGAAACCACCTTTCACAATTTCAGGAAATAATGTCAAAAACTGTCCCGTTATCATTGGCAACAGTGTTCATCTTAAATGCGCACCCATGTCCAACCTGGCTAGGATGGTGTGGAAGTTTAATGGGAGCAGTCTTCAGGCAGAAGAGTCTAAATACTTGCTTTATGATGGAGGAATAGTCATATTTAATGTGACAGTGGCTGATGCTGGATTTTATGACTGTCATTCTGTAGAGAGAGCTAATGGGAAAGAATTCCCTGTTACTGTGGCTAGCTACATTCTTTATACCCAACAGGACAGCATTTTCATTATTACTAAGAATTACACCACAAATCAACCAAATGCAGACACAACTCTGAAGGTTAAATCTTTGGTCTCATCTTCCTTGCTGAATGACCCAGCAAAACAAAGATCCCTGGAAGACCAGAAAGAGAAGCTTATTTTAAAATTCTTGGGAGCTGGATTTGCACTCCTTTTTTCTTCCTTGCTGGTTTGGAACTTTTACAAAGGCCATCTGTCTGTGCCTTGGAAGAGCAGAGAAAAAAGCTCAAAAACAGTAAATGTAGATTGTTTGCCAGGTCCAACGTTGGCTACAGAGGGGTCAGGCGCTATGAGGAAAAGTTCAGCCACACGAACTAACACCTCCACTGTTAATGAATCAGTACCTCTTGTGAGCTTTCCTTCAGAAGAGGAACACAGCGCTAATGTACAACACAACACAAGTCTCACAAAGAGATCTGGGACTTGCAGCTCACAAAGCTGTTTGGTTGAGGATGAGACAATGTTTCCTGTTGAGGAATGTGGAATGTAAAGTTTGAGTAGGAATCACAAGCCCATAATCTAGTGAGCCAAGTTGCTAAACATAAAATCATTTTCAGTTGCTGCTTTTGAAACAGGTTATTACATCAGTTTTTGGTATTTGTTTAACATGTGTTGCAAGAATAAACATTTGTTAAAAATTGATACTGAGCTCCTTTTCTGTAACATTGTGTGTTGCTGCACCATTATAGACATTAAAACTTCAGGAGCTGTTAATAATCTTTAGCACTTAAATAGTGCTTTTCACCTTCAGAGGGTGTCTGTTTACTCTGGAAGCCTTAATAAGGTGGTATTCGTAATGTCCCTGCGAAGTAGGTATTATCTCCATTGAACAAATGAGATTAAAGGACATGCTGATGGCCGCAGATGAAATCAGTGTCAGAAATGTGGATTAGAGATTAGAAATTCCTAGCTAATCTTCCTGTGCTCACACCATTGAACATGAAGTCTCCGTCTCTCTCTTCTTAGGTCTTTAATGTATTGTAAAGAAGGTCATTAAAAGGTACTCTATCTGTCCCAAACAGCCTCATGCCCCAGTTCATGTACTGCATAGGTAATGCAAATGTATTTTCTCAGAGCATGACCAAAATCCAGGTACCATAACCCTGTTTGTTAAATATCTTTGAATACCCTATATATTCGCCTGAAACAATCTCCATCTCCTTCTTTGGAGAGCAGCCTAGGTTCTCCAGCACTGAAATCCCTGAACAAAGAGCTGTTCTGCCTCTCTCCATGTCTAGTGCCAGAGGTATGCAGAGAATGAGTGCTTTCTTCTCTCCTCTCCCAAACATGTACAGTTTGCTTTCTCCAGCTCTCCAGTAGCCTTAGAAGCAGAAGTTTCCAAGGCTGCTTTGAACTTGACTCTCCTGGCCAGGAGCACTTTCCTGCCACACCACCACACTTGCTTTAAAACGATAATTGAAAAAGATGCTCAGAAACCAGGGTGATGAGTGCAGTATAATGATCAATAGAGAAAAGACCAAATCAGTTGTTTAATGTTTCCTTCACACTGTGGGTTAAAGTGTTTTTACATTAAAGTAGAGTGCCAGTCTCTCCTTTTGAATACATCTTTTATTCCTTAAAACCGTGTGCTTTACAATAAGGGCCTCTTGTATACAGTTATGTGCAAATGCCACACAAATTTTGGCCTGCTATTGAAACATACTAAATGCTCAGCAATGCTCATGTCCCAGATCTCTATATTTGGCAGTTTTGCAGATGCTAATTAATAACCATTTGCACTTTCCATGGAAAGAGCTAAAGGTGGGAATAGCCATTAGCCTTTCTAGCAGGATCGAGTAATGGGGTTGGAGAGTGAGAAGAGGATTTACATAAAAAATGTACAGCTGAAAATGAAAAGGCTGAAGAGCTGTTGCGAAACCGTAATGCAAAGGCCTCTCTGACTGCAATCACCCGTTGTATCAATGAAATGCAAAGAGCTAGTTTTAAGATGTGTGTCTTGCTTGGCCAGTGAATGTGATTTGAAAGGGATTATGCTGCTTTAAGAATACCCTTTAGGCAATAATCTGTTGTGTGCTCTTGACTGTGTTCTGAGCCACTGTGGAAAGAGCTGCGGGAAGATTAATGGTGCAAACTTGACAATAGCTGTGTAACTAATGACATGGGGGTGATCACAATATCTCATTTCTGTTCTCTTCTGGAGGGCAGGAAACAATAACTGTCCTCCCTCAGGGGGAGAAGGCACAAATGGAACAAAAACCCTGTTAAAGGACACCTCATAAGGTTACTAACACCTGCTTTTAGTGCAATTCCTGCTGATCTAATTACCCTAATTTTAACATGTAAAATAATTAGCTTCTCAGAGGAGCCATAGATAACCTACTGTTAGCAGGTCAATATGAAAGATATTGTGTGTCCTACTTTCAGCAGAGTCTTCAGTGCGGTTTATTTTAGTCCCTTTGTCATTGGTGGCCAGGTTGTGCGTATGAAGGACAGAGAAAATGGAGCAGAAGGAGTAAGGACCCAATTCATCTCTGTCCTGGCGTTGAACTTGGTTCTGGGCCTGGGAGAGGAGGCAGTCCTGGAGTTCCTGGTTCGTCTGCCAGCTCACTTTAGAGAGGCATCAGAGGCTGTTTTCACCTGTTGCCGTGGCCTTTCTGACTATGCCCCAGTGTCCACTTGAGAAATTTCAAAATGTTCCCATCATTTCTAACACTTGTTCAGCTCCTCTGATGTCAGTGCTGGGAGCTCTGGTATAGATGGGTCATTGGCTGCCACTGCTGCATCATCTCACCTTTCTCAGTAAAGATCTAGCCATAGCTGACATAATGGTTAAAACTCGGGCACTAGGGGTTCCCAGCACTGTTAACGCTACTGACAAAGGATGAGGATTTTAAATACATTTCCCTTTTGTGTATATTGTGAAACACAGGTGGAGGGGATACCCCGATAGAGAGAAAAAGGGGAGAAGCAGCAGTATTGTTGCAGCATCTAAAGGTCTGAGTCAGGCACCAGGCCCTGTCATGCTAGGCACTCTGCACAAATATAACAAAAAGTCCTGTGCCCCAGAGAGCTTACAGTCTTAGCTAGGGGAAACCTCATGTTTGCCATTTTTATATAAGCTCCATGTGAAAACTGCTAGAAGAATGGAGGCTACCCCTGCATTTCCTTGAACATGGGCACAGCTTATCATTGTCGTGCAAGCCTGCAGTGCCCAGAAGTTATTAGGGCATGGAAAAATTAATGCAAACTCTCTTGGGGAAATTCCTTATTAATGCAGGTGACCTAATAAATCACAAGCAAAAAATGAGACTGGGCTCCTCCGGCAGCCACACAACTGAACACCACTGGCAATCTGTTCAGGCGAGGCCTGGCGTTAGACTAGTGTTGGGTTGAGGCACAGTGGCAGTGCGGTTTGTGGGAGCCCTGTGACTAGTACCACTATAAATCAAGATTGAAGCGCATTGGCAGAGCGGGGATGTGTGGGGATGCGGAGAAGCCCTGGAATACTGGCCTGCTGCAGGCCCACATGTATTGCTAGAAACATGAATGTGAGCACTTGCAGAACTGTTGCCTGCTCTGGTGAGTGCGTGTGCTCTCATACAGACCCAGGTGCAAACATAGCTGCCAGAATTTAATTTGCAAAGTATCTGCAACAGACCATTGATTTCCTCCCCCCCACACACACCTCAAATGCAGCTGATACTGTTCAAGGCGAGATTTGATTGATTGATTTGGTCCCTACGACAGAGACTCTGCTGTTCACAGCAGGGGCCTATGTTTGTACTGCATCCAGAATGCTTCCTCTGAGTACCCTCTGATCTCTACACATATGGTGCTGCAGCTGCGCAGCTCTACCGATACAGCTGTGCTTCTGCAGCGCGTGTGGTGAAAACACTCTATGGCGACAGGAGAAAGCTCTCACATCAGCGTAAAATAACCACCTCAGTGAGCGGCAGAAGCTATGGCGGCAGAGCTCACTGCACACAAGCGCTT
Source organism: Gopherus flavomarginatus (assembly GCF_025201925.1). NCBI lineage: Eukaryota > Metazoa > Chordata > Testudines > Testudinidae > Gopherus > Gopherus flavomarginatus. The sequence continues at coordinate 14,589,120 of NC_066640.1, forward strand.
ATGTCGGTGTAACTTGTGTCACTCGGAAGAAGGGGTTGGAATGCCAACACCCCTGAGCGACCATAAGTTTTGCTGTCATAAGTGGGAGTGTAGACATAACTATGTGCTCTTTATCAACAACTTGGAGACAAATATTGTATTGCTCTGCTCTGTGTCTCATCATTTGCAGCTGAGCAAAGACAATTCTGCCCTGGCACAAATGATCGCACAAGGTGCAGGTCATCCAATGATGTAGGGCTAAGTTCATCCCTAGTGTAATGCTGGGGACGTCAGTGGACTTCCAGCTGGGAAGGGTCTGGCCCATTGTGTCTGAACAGCACCCAGCACAGTGGGGCTCCAGGTCTGACTGGGGACTTGAGTATTATCATAATAAGTATATTTACTGAAACTGCTAAGCTACCTGCATGAAGATCTATTTTCTTTAATATTGTATAATCTATTTCCATCCCTAGATCCTAGTGCTTCTGTTTGTCTGTCTGTTCCCATCTCTAGATTCGAGTGTGTTTATCTATCCATCCAACCTTCCTTTTATTCATACATCTTCTCTAGGGGCCTCATTCTCCACAGCTTCAAACCTAGTTCAGCTATTTCCACCTGTGCAAAGTGGATGTAAAATGCAAGCAGATTAAAATGTCAGTGTTTCACACTCGCTTTGCACAGCTGTAGATGATGGTGCATGGAACAGGGCAGTAGAGGGATCAGGCTGTCTTTCTGAAAGGTTCTGGCTAGATTTAGATAAAAGATGTGGAGTTTGGTGTTTTAAACATTAGCCAACGTGTTTTAAAACAAGGGTCAGCAACGTGTCCGTGGTAAAAATTTTGAGATCTGTGGTAATTTTTCAAAAAATGGAATGACTGAATGACATAACCCCTTGCCAATGTTCATCACTCAATCCGGTGATTTTGTCAAGTGTCCATCACGAAACATGGTGGTGCCACCTTTGTTTTAAAATGTGAATGTAGAAAGGGTAAATTGTATTTTAACATGGACTAGCTGATCAAACAGCTTTGATCCTAATCTAGACAGATCCAGAGCCTTTATATATTAGATTTTACAGCATAAGGAAGTCCAGGAATGGAGGAAGTGGGAAGTGGGGTTGGGACATCTTTGCAAGGGGCTGATATCTAGCAGCTTGATGCTGCAATGGGTGCAGAGTACAACTGTGCCCAGCAGATGGTGCCTCTGAGCCAGATGGAACCCATTGGAAATAAAGTGAGGAGAGAGAAGAGAGAAATGTGACCGAGATGGGGCAGTTGGCAGAGGAAGGAAGCAGATAAAAAAAAATGAGAGAGAGAACAAAGAAATCGCGACCAAGAGGAACAAACTGTGGAGGCAGCTTTACTTTTTGGGCTGTGGAAAGAACTTCCAGGGTATCTCAGTCGCTGGAATAACAGGGAGCAGGCTGCACTGCTGCAAAGGGTTTGCAAAAGGAGCAAATAATCTTGTGGCTGGCTGCTGCCCATGCTGAAGGGAAAAAGGGATCCTGTGAGCCAGAGCAAGGAGGAAACTGCCTGCCAGAGACTGCAATATTTCAGTAGCAAAGTGTGCTCCAAAGTTCTTTCCAGGATCCCCTGGGCTGCAGCTCTTGGTGGGGAGAACCCCCACCAGGGAAGGTTGCCCAAGCTCTCACCCCCTGCCCCTCCCACACATGCTTTGGGATTATAGGTCATTTCTGAACAAACAACAAAACTAGCGGATTTCAGAGTGAAATTCCGGAGGAAATTTAAAGAGCATCCGGATCCGGAGAGAGAGAGAGAAGGAGGAAGGAAAAAATAAATAAAAACGTGGAGTGAATCTAATGCAACCAAAGAAGGGAGGAGAAGAAAGAAACTGACACTGACCTGGAGATGGGGTGAGATTGACAGTTTGGTTATTATTTCCTTGTTGTTTGTTGTATTCATAATTGAAAGAATCTAATGTGTTTTTAATGTAGCAGAGTTGAAGGGATCAGGATTTCCAGTTGCAGTAAAGAAATTCAAGTTTAAATATTAAAAAGTCCCCTAACCTTTAGGGGTTCAGGAAGTAGAGAGTTGCAGAGATTTGTAACTTACTTTATGTGACCAGGTGTGGGTGAAAGGTTCCAGGGGGATCCATAGCTTATATAAAATTCAGAATGGCCCTTTGGGGTGAAGTAAAGCACCTACTACCTTTGCAGCCCTTCCCAAAAGTTAGAGATTTCTTATTTTGTTTTCTGTTGTGTTCAGTAAAGTGGACTCTACTTACATTTGTAAATGGGTAAATAGCTTGACTGAAAATCTCTGGTCATAACCCCTAAATTCTTTCAAGGGTTAAATATACTCTAAGTGGCTACTAGGCATTGGCATATAAATGGGAGTTTAGCCTGGTATTTGATTTATGCATTGGTAAGAAACCCCAACTGTGTCATTTCAAGGATCTGACATGCTGCTGTGAGTAAGTTGCTTGTGTAATGAACACTTCTGGGCCACTTAGAAGCACGCTGGGGCTGGACAAAGCCCCTGCCTGCTCAATCTCTCCAAGACTTTGAGTTTGACATTAGAGGAGAAATAACTAACATTTTAATGGCTTGTGTTTCTTTTGCTGAGTTTTTGATTTCCCTCTTGGGCAGCCTGGGTTAAAAGACTGAACAGGGTGAAACAGATTCAGGTGGCAGAAGGGACACAGACATGAATTCTGATCTCAGAGTCTCAGTGTGAATCTAGAGTAAATCCATTTAAGTCAGGGGGGTTTACTGGGCCAGCTTAGATCAGAAATTGTCCCCTGCTTCCCTGTACCATCTCTGCAATCCATATTGTGACCCCAAAACCCTCAGCCTTGGAATTGCCAGGAAGCGTGTAGCGGGTGGGTAGGTTAGGACTGGCAACTTATTTTCCAGGACTATGGGATGAATCCTTCTTCTTGGAACTGTCATAGCTACACCCAGTGGCTGTGCAGTTTCGTTAGAAGGTTCCCACTTCTCACGTAAAACGTTGGGATTGTGGTCACTGCGTCAGTGTTCTTAGATTTCACACTAATGATAGTGTCAAGGCAGCAACATTATAGTCAACGTGGAGATGACATTTCCACCCAACCTCCTGTCTTCAGTTGCAGAGAATTTCTGAGCAGAAAGGTCTTTGTGTTGTGCATAAATTACATGGAAAGGTTGAATAGCCAGCAGCAGGTTTAGTCCCCTGGATTCCCAAGAAATTAGGAAAGCGTCACCCTTGAAATGTTTTCCCACCAGTTGGTTTTAGTTGATTTATATTTTAAGCAAGGAGTTAGTCCTTACCCCCCATTGACACTTGTCAGGTTTCCTTGTAACCCTTGTTCCAGCCATATCCATGGTGTAGCTTTCATGGATAATTCATTCCTGAACTCAAACGTATCTCTGGTGTACTGTAGGTTTTAGAGCATTGCCTTTGTAGCTTTAAATAGCTAGTTGTAAATGTCACTTGGGTCACGAGGGAAGTGAATTCAGTCACCTCCTAGCTGAGCCCATACTGGGCATTTGTCCACATTTCAAACTAGCCCAGGACAGGCTGAGGAAAGGCCTAGCTTTGGCTGTTGGCAATGCTTCAGGAGCACTGACCGAGCTGTGCAGGCTTCCCTGTGTGTGACTCCTGCTGTGCGGTGAAGACCATGAGCAGAAATGGATGTGAGCACAGATGAGTGTTAGGGACTGGAGGGGCATTAGCAATACTCTATGGGAAGCCCAGGACTGGTACAGTAGACGGGCTGCAGGTTGGGGCTGAGGTGTATCAGCAGAGCTGTGTACAGACAGCATGTCAGCAGCACCTACGCGTGGTACTAGCTGCCGTGATGGGTCTCGCTTTCTGGAATATGTAAATATCACTTAGATGCACTTAGGACCCATACCAATGGAGGATGTGGATTGCTGTGCGTATAAGCCCCTTGGTTTGTGTGTGGCCAAGGAGGAGCCAAGAGACACTGGAAACAGTGTGGGGCAGCGTGGTAACTGGGCCAAGTACACTGGGCACCCAACAGCAGCAGGTCATCCCTGCTCAGGACGCGCCCCCAGTGGGGACAGGATTCTGGTAGAAGTAATGCTTAACAATGTGCTGGGCCTTTAAGTGTCCCTGGTCCCCTTCCGTGCCTGAACTTGCATGCTTGGCATGTTCCCCAGGCTAATCATACTGGAGCATATTCAGCCAGGATTCCTCAGGCGCCTTTTATCTACAAACAGGCTGGGAGGAGCCGCTTTTCTTTCTTCGTACTGAGCTTTCTTGGCTAATTCTGCAGATGGGGAAGCGGCCCGCAGTTCTTCTCACCACTGCGTTCCCACAAAGCAGTGGTTTGCAGTGTGGAATGGAAGCAAGCTGCAGCTAAGAGGGCTTGAGAGCCTGAAGGGAAGAGGCACTATCTCTAGTGGTTAAAGCCAGGGGCTGAAAGTCAGGACTTCTGGATTGTATTCCCACATCAGGAAGGACGTGTGATCTAGTGGCTAGAGCAGCCAGGCCCTTAGAGGCAGCTGCCTGAGCCCTGGGGAGCCCATGGGTTGTTATCAGTCTACGTCCTTTTCGCCCCCCAGCCAGGGCCGGCTTTAGGCCTATTCCACCAATTTCCCCGAATCGGGCCCCGTGCCTAAGAGGGCCCTGGTCCCAGTGAGAATCCCTTCCCTGGCTAGAGGAGTCTTTTTACTTTTTGCTCACCCGGCAGCGCTCCGGGTCTTTGGCACTTGGGCAGCGGTTACTTGGCTCGCTCCGGGTCTTCGGTGGCACTTCGGCGGCAGGTCCTTCAGTGCCCCCAAAGACCTGGAGTGAGTGAAGGATCTATGGCCTAAGTGCCGCCGAAAACTCGGAGTGCCACCGGGGGAGTACAAGCCCCACATGGGTGTTTTTTGATTGTTGTTTTTTTGTTTTGTTTTGTTTTGTTTTCAGTCATCCCTGCCGGGGCCCCGGCGAAACTGTTCGAATTGGGCCCTGCACATCCTAAAGTTGGCCCTGCCCCCGGCTAACCTAGGAGTAGCTTTGATGGGCTCTGGAGGGGAGCCACATTCAGCTTTTCCTGTCTAGAAGGATGGGAGGAATGGTGTGGGGGATCCTGTAGGCTCTCCCCTGCTTCGTCCCAAGCAATGTCTCAGTAAAGTCAGCGGGGTTTCAGACTACATCGGGGAGAAAAGTCAAGGCACTGAAAAGGGCATATTGGAGGAGGGAGAGAAGGAAAGGAGGAATCAGTCCACTTGCCCCACATTGCAGTTCTGAGATCCAGGGCTTGGTCTGTCTGACACACACCAGAATCCCGTCCTCCCCCAGGAGAAAACTTCATATGGAACAGTCCTGCTGTCTGTGGCCTGCAAAGTGCAGGAGGTCAGACTGGATGATCATGATGGTCCCTTCTGTCTTTAGAGTCTATGAATATTTCCCCTCATTGAAACCTCTGGTTCTGAGAGCTGATAGAGGGGAGAGCAGTGCTTAATTTGCACCAGCAGGGCTTGCCGGACTGAGCCCCGGCACCTCTGGGCTTGGCAGTTCGTGGCCCCGGCACCTCTGGGCTTGGCAGTTCGTGGCCCTGGCGCCTCTGGGCTTGCATCAGTTATGAAAATAAAAAAATAGCTTGAGCCCCAGCACCTCTTTCATTACAAACTAAGCACTGGATGAGGGCCCTGTCCCTGCTGCATCCAGCACAATCTCTTAGCTGACTCAGCAGGACAGTAGGCTGAACTCCAGAACGGAGCTAGGTGACGGTTCTCTTCCCTGGCTGCCTCTGCTCCCCTATGAGTTGCTTCACCCAGAAAACACAGCCAGGGCTGGAGGAGGGAAAGGACGGTTAGGATATGAAATGAGAATGTGAGTAATTAATGGAGATGACTTTAAAATGGAATCTCATAGAACAGAGCCCATCCAAAGGGGGAGGAGATTGGGCATCTAAACCCACAAGTCTCATCCCCCTTAGTGCTACTTCTGATGTCCACCTGGATGCTCCAGTGAGTGCAGAACATACCTACACCACCTGCAGGCTGGCATGAACACGTCTCTGCAAAGGTCTGAGCCAAGGCCCAACTTGGGAGCCCCGTCTCTCTCATACCTTACCACAACGGCTGGGAAACCTTTGGTGCTCTCTGAACCTGAGTTTAATCACTCCACGGCTTTCTCTCCTGGGGGCCTTTGCCTTTGGGCTTGCTCGCTTTGGCAGCCAGCAGAGCCCAGGTCTGGCAACCTGCAGGGCATGATGTAAAGACAAGTTTCTTGCAGTGATCCTACTCTGTGCTATGAAAATACCCTGTAGCCCAGGTGGAACATGCTCTAGAAATCGGCAGCTGGAGCCACAAACCCAGAGTCCTTCCCTGTCCCCCGGCCCGGGAGCTGCTGCGCAAGTATGGTTTATCTGGGCAGATAATTCTGCTGATCTGATCCTTTTGGGCCTGCCACAAGGTGTCATGTGCTTTGGCTGGCATGAGGCCCATGTGCTGCCCAGGTCTGGGCTAAATGTTACACCATCAGCATCTAAGAAAGGAGAAGCTGCCCTGCTCTGGCAGGTAATTCAGGAGCCCTACAGCGTGGATTCCTCAAACAGGCCTTGCTTCAGCTGTGGGGGCAAGCTTCCTGCATGCACCATCACATTTATTGGCATGGCTCAGGAAGATGTGCATCTCATTCTCCCTGGCCCATCCCCCCATCTCTGCTGCTGCTGGCCCATGAGGGGGCCCATTCCTGGATGCATAGGGGGACCCCCCTTTTCAATGGGAACTGGGCGGAGCCCCACCAGCCTAATTTCGCAGTGGCAGTTTCCAACTGCTGCCCTGGTGGTGGTAAAATGCCTCATTCTAAATCCCACAGGCTTGCGCTGGAGTGCCCCAGAGCAGAAATCTCACTCCGAGACCTGCCAGAGCAAATCTGCCTCTTAAAAATCATAGTTAACAATCGTATCTTGGGCAGAACCGCCCCTCCCCATGCACATACTTCAGAATTTATAACAGGGGGCACTAAGCACCAGCTTCTCTTGAAGGAGCAGCCATGTTAAGGACTATCACCAGTGCAAAGATTAAAACAAATGTCTGCTCTCCACTCATTCAGTGCAGGGGGCTGGGCAAGTGACCAGGACATGATAAGCGATTCAATGAACCAAGCGTGAACGCCACAGGCTGGCAGGCAAGATTGCTGGGCCAGGATTGATGGCAAAGAACGAGAAAACCTCCAAGAGGAAAACTTCCCCTGGAGTGTGCAACGGTCAGGGAAAGGACAGGGAGAAAGATGGAAGGGAGTGAAATAGCAAGAAGAAAGCTTGAGCCAAAGGCAGCTTTGTAGTAGACAGGAGGAACTGCTCTCTGCACCCTCCTCTTGTTCCTACCCACCAAAGAAACCCGTTGGATGCAACAGAGGATCTAAAGCAACCAATAAGAGCCTGCCTCCCTATCTCCACCCCAGTCCCACCCCATGAGCCTTGGCAGGAGGCTGCATTTTAACACATGCCCTTGTGGTTAGGAATCCACAGCTGCGGGAGGAGTTGAAGAGAGATCTTGGAAATGTCAGGCAGGAATTTCCCAGATTGCTGCTGCCTGCACTGCACTGGATTGCACTCTTGAGAGAGCAGAGCAGTGACTGAAGAAAGAACCTTTCCCCAAGGCCTCAGGCAGGGCTAGGACCCTGCTAGGGTGACCAGATGTCCCAATTTTATAGAGACAGTTCCGATTTTTGGGTCTTTTTCTTATATAGGCTCCTATTATCCCCCACTCCCATCTCAATTTTTCACATTTGCTGTCTGGTCACCCTAGACCCTGCTCGGCAGCAGGGATTGTGTCAAAAGAGAAAGAACAGAGAGAATGACCAGTGAGAAGTACTGGAGAGGCTACTGCACTGTAAAAACTCAGCTCCAGAGATAAATGCTACTGAACAGGCTTTATCGGACCTGATTTATTCCTGACTATGGGAAAACGCTGCTTTTGTAGGATTTTGCACCATCATCATCTTGGAAAGAGGTGCTAGCAAATGTTGTTAGTGCTTAGAAAGGGAGTAAATTCTAATCTCAGCTCTGCCACTGATTCCTATGTCCTGGGGGAAGTCCCTGCCCCTCTGTGTCTCAGTTTCCACACCTGTAAAACAGCTGAGTAGCTCTAATAACGAGGATTAATGAGTGACCACTGTGAGCTGCTCTGATTAAAGGCATCTGCAGCCTTTGGTTCCTTGGTGCATTCTGGAAGTGTGTGAAGGTGTGTGTGAATGCTCACTGAAACAATCCCTTGGGACTGTGAAGATGAATGATGGGCTCTGAATCAGGAACAGGCTCAAGAGCTGAGCTCCCAAGTGGCTGTGCCAGGCTCCTCGGTTACAGTGTGAATGTTGCCTTGCTGTAGCCTGCCAGGCCTGCATCTGTGATGCGTGTGTTTCTGTAGATCCGTACCAGTGCATGTATTACAGATGCGTTCACGCAGACTTTCCTGGGGCAGGCTCAGGAGGGGCGCAAGTCAGATATTTCTCTGTGAGTGTGCACTGAGGGGCTGGCTAGAGGGAGGAGGAAAGGAAATGGAGGGCCTCTGGAGAGAGGGATTCATGTGTGCATACACTACTTAAACCACATGGGGTCTAACTGGGATTTGATTTGATCCCTCTGCTCAGTAAGTTCATCCTATTGATCTTCTGTGCTGTCTCCTAAGAAGGAGCAGCTGCAGCCTCTCTTTGTGGGGCCCTCACTGGGAATTGGGTTCTCCTTTTCCAGCATGTGGGAGTGTTTCAGTTTCATTCTCTGAATGGACTGGGTCAGGGCTATTTAAAAAGATACCCCTTCCGAATGGGCCTGTAGGAGAAGCTGCCAAAGGGCGAGGGGGGGGGGCATTGTCCTGGATGGACTGGACACCCAGCTTTCACTCAGGGCTCAGTCATGCCATGATTATTAGAGGATAGAGGGGTGGGCATTGGTTTTTAACCCTTTCCAGGTTTTGTCTTGTTCAGTAAATGCAGCACTGGTGAAAGTGCTGGATCAGGAGTCCTAGAAATCAATAAAAAGCAACAGAGTCCTGTGGCACCTTATAGACTAACAAACGTATTGGCATGAGCTTTCGTGGGTGAATACCCACTTCGTCAGGTGTGCCTGAGGAAATGGGTATTCACCTACGAAAGCTCATGCTCCAATACGTCTGTTAGTCTATAAGGTGCCACAGGACTCTCTGTTGCTTTTTACAGATCCAGACTAACACAGCTACCCCTGTGATACTAGAAATCAATGTTGTCTCCTTGTCCCTGGGATGGCAGACGTCTGGGCATGCGTCCCGCACTGTACCCTGTGTCCTGACATGGAAGGGCTCACCTCTAGGGGCTGGAGGGAATTCAGTCTCTTGGGCCCATTCAGTTCTTAGCTCCCCTGTTGAGACCACCAGCAAAGGCAACACACCAATGATTAGCTGCTCTGGTGTTTGTGATGTGGGCACCAGTCAGTCAGGAAATGAACTCGGACACTGAGGTGATGGCAGCCATATAAGAACCTAGCTAGAAATAAGGCCAGCAGATAGTTTCATATAAACTGCCTTTTAGTGGGAGGACCAAGCCAGGCCTAGGTTCAAATCAGTAACTGACTCTGGCAATGAGTGACGGGATGGATCACTTGATGATTACCTGTTCCATTCATCTCCTCTGGGGCACCTGGCATTGGCCACTGTCGGAAGACAGGATACAGGACTAGATGGACCTTTGGTCTGACCCGGTGTGGCTGTTCTTATGACTCAGAGGTGAATGGGTCCATATCTCCTTGCCCAATCGCCAATCTCAGTGAGTGGATTTTTCCTCCTGGAGGCATCTCCCTCAGGATAAGATCTCATTGCAAGAGGAGAAAACAACACTGCCTTAAGACAGCACTGTGATGCTGCAATTCTTGTGTGAGGTGCCTTGATTCCATGGTGATGGGCACACTAGAAATCGTTAGATTAGCTAGACCACCTCTTTTTCTGCCCAGGAGGGTGGATGGTTGGATTCCCTGCAGCCAGAACGGTAGAACACATTCATCAGACAGCAGCGCATCTTAAACTAACAGTGGGACATTTAACAAGTAAGCTCTTCCCTTCCCCCTCAGGCTGGGGCCAAAACCAGCACAAAGCGGCTGGATCCTTTCCAGTTGCCGTCTTCAGGCACTCACTGATCGGTCTCAGTCTGAGCCAGTTCTTTGTCCTTTAACTTTGCTTCTCTCTTAACGATCAGCAAGGGGTCAGCCCTGGGGGAGCGGAGGGGTGTGTGTGACTTTATTTACACAAGTCCTTTCCGCTGCCACGCTGAAAGGGACTGTCAGCATTTACTGATGTGTGTGACAACCAGATATAGCCATGTAAAATGGGGGTGGGGCAACAGGCAACCTGACTATTCCAATCCTAGGCACTTTGGAGGCTATTTTTAAATGGTTTGTGGTGCTCGTGGAAAGGAGAGATCGATGGCATTGGCCAGAGGAGAGCAGAGTGCAGACAGGTGCTGTGCAGTCCTGCCCCGCAGCCCTAAACTGCAGCCCCCCTGCTATTCCAGTTCTGGGTTCTCAAGCATAGCCCTACCAGTGCCTTTCAGCCTCCTCGCTCCTTGCTATTCCTGTCTGGGTTTCTCCTGAGCAGACACTGTCAGCTGTGCTGACTTGTGCCAGGCAGCATGGTGGTACTTAGTTGCAGAAAAAATGACACATGGTCTCCACTTAACCCTTCCTAAGTCACTGTTGTGTGACCTGTGGAGGGTTCGCCCTCAGGTCCTGGGAGGTCACTGGCTGTTTCACCAAGACCTCCCCAGAGCTGGTGTCTCTCATTGGCATGTTTTCGGTTCCTATTCCTCTTTTGTCTTCTCTCCCTTTCAGTTTCCTGCTGAGTCTGTTTCCTTCCTCTCTTTCTTTCTGTCATTTGTTTCTCCCTGCTTCGTTCTGTCGCTCAGACCCTGGGAAGGCTTTTGTTTCTCAGCTCTTGCTTTGGTCTTGTTGAACAAAAAAGCAAAACCCGAGAGGCTGGTCTCATCTGCCAGCCGGAGTCGTCCACAATTAATTTCTCTACCCGCTTATTTGCTGGGGTGAAGAGAAGCCCCCTCCCCCAACAGCTCCAGCATCAGGAGAGGGGCCTGCGGGTGGGAAGTGCTGCTGATGAGAGAGACGTACTAACCAAAGCATTTCTGTAATTCTCCCAAACTGAGCACGAAGCTTGCCCAGACCTTGGGCTCTGCACTGTCCTGGAGCATGAACTATAGAGAACTAGAAGAGCTGGAGGCAACTGTGTGAGCTTTGAAATCAAAGCCCAAGCAGCCACTTCCTAGAGCACTGTCCATGTGCCAGAGAGACATCTTGGCTTATTGTAGCTTGGGTACTTAGGGGTAGGAAGCAGCATCCTGGCCCATTAAACTGGCTCCCCCATTCCAGGAAGCAGGCTACTATTAACAGGGGTGGAGGAAAGTCTGAGTGCTGGAGAGGGAGAAGATTCCAAATATTACCACTGTTGTGCAGTGTGCAAGTTAGTTTTGTTTTCTAGCAGGAGGAGAAGGATGGCGAAGTGTCCCTGGTATCCCAGAATGCAACGCACGCAACCGTTTTCCCTTCATTAGCACTTTCCAGCTGATGGCCTGAAGGTGCATGAGTGACTGGAGCCTCCCCAGGAGATAGGACAGCGTTTTTAACCCCATTTTGCAAATGGGGAAACTGAGGCACACAAAGGGGTAGGGACTAGACGCACGGCCACACAGTCAGGAATAGAACTGAGGAGTCCTGGCATACAGCCCTGTGCTTTAGCCACCACGTTCCAAATGGACATGCAAGTGTAAGGCTGCTGCTCCCAGCTTCAGCGAGAGGAGCCAGGTGGTAAGACAGCTTCCTGGATTCTGCATGTTCTGTTTCCTCAGCCCCTTGGAAACTGCCTTGATGCAGGTAAATGTGCTTCAAGGTGCAGCCCCTGCAATGCTGCAGGAGCAGCCAACTTGTCACCTGTTCAAACGGGGAGCATCAGAGGTCATTGGTGCTCGGCCGGTTCGGGGAGTCAGTGAGGTTTGAGCCTGGAGGGACAGACAGCTTTCCTTGTTAGTACGAAGTCTGGTAGCTCTAGCTTCCAGGAAAGACCTTAGGGCATGAGCTGGCACATCAGTGGAGCTCAGACAACAGCCATGAGCAGGAAGTCCCAGACTGCCCCTCCCCATCATGGCACCTGCGCAGTGCCTATTCCAGTGCAGAGCATGCAGGACTGGAGCAGTGTACTGGGGGGGAGGCTGCCTGGGGAAGCCAGTGCAAAGAAAAGGTGTGAAATGACCAGTGCACTGGAACTGGTCTATTCTGTTACCTACGCAGCATCCCCCTGCCATTTTCTTCCCCTTTCCTTGGGATCTGCAGGAGGCGAAGTAGTGCTGGCCTGTGCGGCTATAGTTTCACAATTACACCATCGGCAGCCAATCTTATTGTCTCTTGAGTCTTGCCCATCTTGGAGCAATCAATACAAAGATTTTTGGTAGTTTTCAGTCAGTAAAAGCCAGCAGTAATCGACCCCCACCCCTAGGGCAGCCTCAGCAGAGAGCCTGAGGACTGAACACCCCAGGGAACTGGCCTCCCCTCTGCCCTGTAGAGGGGTTCCCCCCAGGGTGGTGGTTCGCGGGCTGGCTCCTTTGCTGTCTGTGCTTTCTGTGGCACACCAAGTGCTGCAGACGATAACCCCGCAGGCACCAGGGGGTGGTTTGTTCCTGTTTCTAATTGACAAAAATTAGCAACAATAAACATCTGTGTTCCATCCAATCTGAAAAGCTGCAGAAAGCGATGACTAAGGTTCCTCACAGCCTTGGGGCCTGCTGACTTGAGCTCTGCTCTGAAACGGGCCATGATGTCAGTTGCACACTGGGGGAGGCACATGTAGTCAGTTCTAGCTCAGGGCCACCCAGCTACTGCAGCGTTCTCTCTCTGGGGAGGCAGTCACTGTGCAGGGACTTCTGGTGTGGATCTGGGCTTTATCTAAAACCCACTGAAGTCAGCAGGAGGGTTTCCATTTGGATCGCAGCCTCACTGAGGGTGTGAAGAGGGGAAGGGTATCTCTTGGCCAAAAAAAAGTGACCAAACCCCATTTCAGAGCCAGCGACATTACTGACACACCAGTGGAACTAATCCAACCTTTTCACTCCAGTTTGTCCTCGGCACTTATTGCCAGAGGTTGTGAAACCAAAATCAACGGGGAAGCAACTCTAGCCAGAGCTCTTTGCTACATAAAAATAGCAGAGCAACTCTAGCCAGAGCAGCCCCTGTGCTCCTGCTGCCGGCACAGAGGCGGTTACTCTGAGTTCTGTGGCTTCCACTGCGAGCCGGACTGTATGTCCAGTGACGAGAACTCATTACAAATTACAGACTCGGAGAGACTGGGACCAAGTGAGCCTCCTAAATGCTGCCTGACGAGGCACTCTCTGTGCCGGGTGACAAATAATGACTGACTTTTCCATTGCCAGGAAATGAATCACTGAGGAGGCCAAACCAAGATCTAGGAAGCTGCTGGAAGACTGATGCAAACTAACTTCACTACCTAATAGTCTGTCCAGCCGTTACTAACCAATGTCAACAACTAGGTAACAAGCTCCCTTTATTTCTGGCTGCCCCTTGCCCTGGGGTCTAGGATCAATGGATAGGACTGTTAGTTTCCCACCTGCTGGAAATTGTGCCTCAAAGTGGTAAGGCAGGACTTCGGTCCCCCACCCCCTCACATGAGCTGTGTATAAAATGCACCATGTGTTAGAGGAGACCAGGGACTTCGAGGCTCATTAGGAAAATACATCAGGGGAGGGCTGGGCGAACTGACCAGAGGGAAACCCCAGAGCTCCCTTTGGAAGGAGCAGGCTGGGATCCCAGGCTCAGCGTGATGTGCTGCTGTGCAAGGCATCTGAGTCCAGGGTTGGGCAACAGGAGAAGAGCTTCAATTGGGGAGTAGGGGTAGCAGTGTACCCCCCTCTGAAGCCTCAGCGACAGTGGTGGGCGTAGCCCTTTCTGGCTGGAAGGGCAGGCTGGCTCACTGCAACAGTGAGGTCTTCAGCTGGGGGCAGGAAAGTACGTTTGTGGATTACAGGGGTTGTATCTGGGCCGCACTAGCTGTTTTCATGCCTTGGCGTGTAGGATGTATCAGCTTGAATTCAAGTTGTCCCGCTCAGGCTCCTGCCTTCAATGGCCAGTGCCTGAGGTCTGAAAGGAATGCCGAAAAAGACCTCAAGCCCTAATGCACCTGGGCTACTGCCTGACGGAGACAAATGTCCTCCTGCCATGCTCAAGTCATGTCCTGAAGCCTGAGATCTGAGTTTAGCTTGTATATTACTAGTCATAAAATCCAGCCCTGGCTTGTGGCTTGCCAGCCTCTTGCAGCAGCTGATTCCATGCTCTGGCTGTGGTGAAGTGTTTCATTCATTCTTACGTGACCTGCCTTTAATCCCATGATGTGACCTTTGCTTCAGGATGCATGGCCTGTGCATGAGCCTTGGGAGGAAGAGACATGTTGAAGGGGAGGCACTTTCTGTGCTCAAATCCCCAACCCCGTCTCCATCCCACAGTCTTGTCAGGAGCGCCAAGTCTCAGACCCTGCAGGAAGGAGAGTTAGTGCAGCGGCAGTGCCGGTATGGTCAGACTCACCCCGAACTAGCTGCTGTGATGCGAGGTGCACTACATTCAAATCATGTGCCCACTCCAGCTTAGCATAACTCCCCCCGGCAGACCGTGCTGCAGGGGCCCCAGCGTGTGAGAGCCTGGTGTCCTGCGCATGCATGTGTGACACACAGACCCTGAGGCCTGCCCTGGGTTATTGCTGACGTGACTGATCTTGTGACTAGCTGGAGGGTGAGGAGAGGCTGGGAGGTGGCAGGGCAGAGCCTAGTAAACTTAGCTGGGGGAGCTCTGCAGGGTACAGAGAAATCTACCATTGTGCTGCTGGCTGCCGTGGCTGAAGGAAAGGGTGAAGGAGATGGCAAAAAGGGCTACAGGGCCCTTAGTTTTCTTCTCACTGGCATCAGCTGGTGGTCCCCAGAGGTTCATGAGTCCGAGCTAAGAGCATCAGGGAATGTCTGGGTCTCAGGCCCTCTTCCTCTGGAGAAGCACAAAGAATCCCAGAGAGGAAGAAGCCTGGAGTGGGAGCCCCTAGGAATAATGGGTGACCGTGGTGAGTGGGGGATTCTAGAGCCCTTCCAAGTCAGGAGGTGAAGAACCGCCTCTCCTTCGGCTGACCCACAATGGGCTGGAGGGTGCTTGTTCAGGATGTGCTCCCCAGAGGTGCTGGCTCAGCAGGAGC
The DNA here is from genome assembly GCF_025201925.1 of Gopherus flavomarginatus. NCBI lineage: Eukaryota > Metazoa > Chordata > Testudines > Testudinidae > Gopherus > Gopherus flavomarginatus. The sequence continues at coordinate 14,604,271 of NC_066640.1, forward strand.
TGGGGGTGCTCAGCACCTCGTGTCCCTGGAGAGGAAGAAAACTAGCAGAAATGCCATGTGCTCTGCGGCGTGCAATGCAGATGCCAGGAAGCCAGCTCACTTCCCAGACTGCGCTCAGCACCCCCAGCTGCCTTGACAGTTCTGTTCGTTCTGTTCCAGGGAGCAGCCGATCTTCAGCACTCGGGCCCACGTTTTTCAGATCGACCCGGCCACGAAGCGGAACTGGATCCCTGCCAGCAAACATGCCCTGACCGTCTCCTACTTCTATGATGCCACGCGCAACGTGTACCGGATCATCAGCGTGGGCGGCACCAAGGTGAGGGCCCCACGCAGATCGGGCAGCTTGCCGGCAAGCGTCTCTCTGGCGGTGATCACTGAGTGCTTCCTGCTTCCCTCAGACACCACGCTGGGCAGAGCTCGGGATGGAGTGCTCGGGCATCTCCACAACCAGGCATGGAAAGTGTTACAGCCAGTGTCTTCACACTAACGTATTTAATATCCAAGGTGAATTTAGTGCTGGTGGAAAGACAGGGCTGCGACTGGTAATCCTATGCACAAAGCATGCCCAGCACAGGAAGCCACTTCCTCCCACCGGCGAGCCTGGCTTTGTGCTGTGGCCTCGTGGCCTCTGAGGGCTCCTCTTTTCCTTCTGACCCTTGGCCTCTCTGCTGATGCCAATTGTGGGGGTGGGTTTTGTGGCAGGCCCTAGACACAGGACCCATTCTTGTCACATGGCCTGTCCAACTGGAATGACTTTTGCTCACTGGTAACTTGGGCTGGTGTCCTAGAGGTAAAAGGCTCCTGTATAGCACCATGATTGGTGAATGACAAATGTGAAGGAATTCCCTGAGTCATCCCACGCTGTGGAGAGTACAATCCATCTTGCAGACTACAGCAATTCCACTTTGACTGAGGGTCCCTGTTCCTTTCCCCCACAGGCCATCATCAACAGCACCATCACCCCCAACATGACCTTCACAAAAACCTCCCAGAAGTTTGGACAATGGGCGGACAGCCGAGCCAACACAGTATACGGGCTGGGCTTTGCTTCCGAGCAGCACCTCTCTCAGGTAATGTTGCAGGGGCTGATGGCAGGCTGACCCACTCAAGCAATGGGTGGGAGCGGGAATCGCTACATAATCTAATCCACCAGGCATACCAAAGGAAGTATCAGCTCAGGTGTCCATGCTCTGAGGAGGAAGGGTCTGGGGGCAGAATCAGATACAGTCTGATCTGGTGCGGTGTGGGGCCGGGAAGCCCTAAGATATGTGGGGGACAGAATGAACATCAGGGTCACATTTTCACAAGCGCCTGAAGTGACATTTTAAAAAGTGACGTAGGCTGCTAGGACCCAGGTCCTCAGGCTCCTACCTTTCACTGATTTCAGTACCCTTGAGGACCTGCCTGAGTACGTAAGGGTCTGTCTACACGGCAGCATGTGTCGGCACACCTGAGCTGGCTTTGGTCTGTCCAACTCAAGGGACAATAGCAGTGACTCCTGTACTGCCCTTCTCAAGCCCCGGTCTGTACTCGCGCAGCTTGCCCATAGGGGCTGGAACTAGGCAGGGGGGTGCTGCAGCACCTCCTGGCTTGAAGTGGTTTCCATTCTGTACAGGGCTTACAGTTTGGGTCCAGGGCTCTCAGCACCCCCACTATACACATGGTTCCAGCGCCCCTGCATTGGCCATCCCGCTGCAGCTTGTTGTTACTGGTGCTGGCTGGATCAAAGCAAGCTCGGGAATGTGTACGGATTGCACTTAGCCACTTCTGACAGCGTTATTGAACACATCTGTACAGCATGGGCACCCCCACAGCAAGGACTCGACTCCCCACGCCCCGTCCCAGCAGGCACTGAGCTCAGTGGAAAAGCCAGCACGGACTCTTGGTCCTGGTTTGGGATGGGGTGGGGCCATTCTCTGGACATTACTGCTAGCTTGGGGTGGAAGCAAATAACATGCCAGATCCCTGGAAAGAGGCAGAGAGAGGGAGAAATAGCGACGGGAGGAGGGAAGTAAACCCTAGCAGCAGTTCTCGCTTGTCGGACATTTTTGTAAGACTGTAGAGTGACCCTCTCCCCATCTCCGCCCTCACCACTTCCCCTAGTTTGCGGAGAAGTTCCAGGAGGTGAAAGAAGCAGCCCGTTTGGCAAGAGAAAAATCGCAGGATAAAACGGAGCTGACCAATCCAGCCCTGAACATCACATCTCACCAGGTAACTTTGGCCGCTGAGGTGGGGTTGCTAGGGAAAATGGTCACCACCCCATTCCTCTGGCAACAGGGCAGAGCCCATCACTTTCCCCAGAGCACCAGCCGCCAGCAGGAAGGGCCCTGAATGCAAATCCCCATGGGAGGCACCAGGCACTGAGCCAACTAGCCTTAGCAATTCCAATCCATGTCACTCACGTGCATCTACAAAAGGCCTCCCATGTCTGCGAAGAATGGCCCGTGCCAGGGCTCCACTGGGAACGTTTCATTAAGGTAGTGCTGATGGAGTGGGGTAGTCTGTAGACAGCCCCTCCACTTCTCTCTTCCCTGGAGACCAAGCTGCATCCCAGGTATCCCTGGTGGCATGTTGAAAGCGTGACTTGTCTCCCTAAACCAGCCTCTAGCGCCTGCCAGACCAAGGAGAGAGGACGGGCCATGGTGCATTCTACCCCTTTTCTCCCCACAGCAGCTCTTTAGGAGCTGTGCACCCTGCGGGTGCATCCCAGAGGTGGCTCTGCATTTCCCTGATCTCCTGGCAACAGGAGGGGAGCTGGGGGATGAGGACACTGCGTTCTCTGGGCTGAGTACAGATGGAGCGGCAGCAGAGGAGGAGGAGGCAGTGCGAACAGCACCTTGGCCTGCAGGAAAAAGAGGAGGAGGAGGCGGCTCTGCGGAGACTGGAAATGCCGTACATGGTGGAGCAAAGGGAGACATCTATCCAACTTGACTCCCATTGTCTCTCCCTAAGGGATGGGAAACGGGGAAGAGAATAGAGAGCAGAGTGGGGACAGCAGAGCCAGTGCCCACAGAAGCGATGGGTAATTGTGTGAGAGCTCCAGGAGCTAGTCTGGGATCTGTCAGTCATGGGGCATGCCGTGCGCACCAGGTAGAATGTGCCTGCGTGTACGGGGGACAGAAGACTTCCAGCACCTCGGTGCAGGCTCACAGCACAGAGCTTAAAGCAGCTGCTAGTTCAGACCTGCTCAGTGTAAATGCAGCTCAGGAAAAGGTGTCAGCATCTCTCCTTCCCTGCTGCCTATTCGACTCAGCAGCCCTAAAACTGGACTGAGGCAGCCTGACCATATTGGCTACTGATCTGAAGGGGGGTGCATGCAGGGGGGTGCTGGGCAGGGGTGTGTGGGGGATGAGGCATCGGCCCTTTATGCTTCCTTCTCATTTCTCTGCCCCTTCTGTACGTGGGAGTGAGGAGGCAGAGACAGTGGGCAGCCTTCCCCGCCAGCCTCGTTCAGAGCACCAGGTCAGGGCCACCATTGTTACGGCACACAACTCACTGACAGCCTTGTCTACTGCCTCCGTGTGCTCATGCCGTGCTCAAGACCATGATACCAGTGTCTGGGTGGGGGAAGTTTTGTCAAATGGCCAGGTGCATTGTGGGCAAGGTCACCTTCCTCTGCACCATCCGAGATAAACTGCTGCTGGAGGAGGCGTGATACTGGACTGGATGGAGCAGGCAGGTGGGGAGAATTAGCTCCCTGTCCCCAGACACAGAAAGGTGGGCTGCTCTCTCCTCTGCAATGCCTTGCATGTCTAATTCCCAGCTCCACCCTTGTAGTGCTTAGTGTCATCGCCTGAGATCCAGGCACCCAGGCCTTCCATCCATGGAGCTACACACGGCTCTCCCCAGCTCTGCTCCTTCGGGGAGTGTGGCTGACTCTTTGGGGTTTGAAACCCCATCTCTTGCTGCCGAGCGCATGTCGCCCCTACAGGTCACTCAGCCTCCCGTGCTCAGTAAAACCTCCTCTGGAGACGACACGGGGCCTCATTCCCCTCTCACATCAGTCTCAATTGACTTCAGAGGCACCACATCAATGTAAAGCTGTGGGGAGTGAGAGGAGACTCAGGCTGCCGTCCTCTGTCTGGATCTGATGCTGGGAGGCACTCGGCAGGCCTGGACCTGGGAACATGCTGGGCACTGCAGTCTCTGAGATGCAATGCCCTGTCAGCTTAGCTAATGCTGCTCTGGAAATGGTACGTTTCCACAGCAGGCGACTGATACTCCAGCTCCCATGTCAGGGATTAATATCCTGCCCCCGGCAGCATCGCTTGCTCACCCCCGGGGCGACTGCTTGCAGCACAGCCTTTGGGTTTGCACCCTTTGTCAGGGCGTAGTCTCGCCTGGAGCAGCAGCTGCAGTACAGCGAGAGAGATCCGTCTACACACACAGCCCATAATAACCCCGCTGCCTGTCTGTAGACACACACCCCTGTCGCTAGTCTGTATGCGCACATTTGCACTGCCCCTCCCAAACCCCACCAACCTGCAGGCTTACACCCCCCGCCCCCTTTCCATACTTCTCACTATGTGCCTGTACACACCATCCCATACACCTTGCTGCTTGCTTGTACGGACGCACACCCGTTTGCCACTGCCAGCCTGCACACACACACACACGCTGTCCTGCACACACGCACCCTTCCATACAGTCAGTTGTTGGTCTGTACACACGCACCCCATCTTGCACACCACTTCCAGCCTGTACAAACACCCTCAGACACCCTCTTGCTGTCTGCCATTTTTGGGTCTGTCCATAAGCAGGGCTTCACATGTGAGCCTCTTCCGTAAAGAACCAATTGATCAGGCCTCCCTGATTCCCTGCGTTTCCCTCAGCTCCAGCGTCCTTAAGCTTGAGACCTCCAGAGCTGTGAATCTCACTTTGCAGCAGCCCTCCTCCTAGGGGCCACTTACCCCGTCCATCACTGCCTACCTCTGCAGACCCAAGGTGTTGAGTGGGTGCCCAATAATGCGAGGCCCCTAAAAGCAGGAGGCAGTTTTGAAAATGTCCCGAGGTGCTTAGCACCCTCAGCTCCCATTCACTCTGTTGGAACCAGACTTTTCCCCTTTCCCTGCCTCGGTTTCCCCATCTGTAAAATGAGGTAAGGGGGTGGGGCAGGCAGGAGTGTGTGTTTATAAAGCACTTTGGGATCCATAAAAAGAACAGGAGTACTTGTGGCACCTTAGAGACTAACAAATTTTCTTGAGCATAAGCTTTCGTGGGATCCATGACATTCCTAGTCACCCTTCCTGGTCAGCACCTTTCTCTTCAGGCCTCTCCACACTCTGACTCTCAGCGTAGTTCATGGTCCTGTCTTGCTCGTTTACAGGCATCAGCAGATTCCTAGGCCAGGTGGTTGTCCTTACCCTGGAAAGTCACTGAGATCAGGTGGCTGGGTGTTTGTGGGATACCTATAAACCCTGGAGGACTCCACTGGTCCCAGGACTGGATGGAGAAGGCTCGGCCAATCCCAGACTGGGGGGCTCTGATGTCTAGCACTCAAGCTGTCTTTTTATAGATCAGCTTGTAACTTCTGTGCCTAGTTTCTTCCCTGCTGTCAGCAGACGTGCGAGGAGCTGGGGGCTCTCAGGTGACTGCAGGGGATAGAATCTGCTTGTGCCGTCTGCGTATACATCCCTGCTCTGTGGTGTCTGTTCTCCCCAGATAACAATCTGGAAGGATCTTTTGATAAATCCCAGTGGTATTCTGTCCTGATGCAAGCAGGGAGCGACAGTGCCATGGAGCAGGGCGTGCACTTTGGGGCAGGGGCTGCATCTCCCTTGTGTTCGGAAAGTGTCTAATGCCTGGCGGGTGCTACTGCGGTAAAAGTGGCTCCTGCCTTCTCCATCTTTGGGCTTCAGGGGCTCCCTTCTTGTCCAAGCTCACCGCTCAGCTGCTAACTCAAGGAGCAGAAACTAGACTGGGCAGCTGAACTCAGGCGTCCTACCCAGCGGGGCAGACACTAGCCACAGGTCCCTGCAGGATCCACAATCTGCATCTCCCTGCCAGGTTTATAGGTCACTATGTCTTGAAGTCACCCGGAGAACAAGGCAGAGACTCCTCTGATGGCAAAGGGGCCACTGTGGTGGGGCAGCAAGGCCTGAACTCCTGAAGTCACTCACTGTTAAGTGATTCAGCACCTCGTGCATGGCCTTCAGGGGGTCAGGTCAGCGGCCAGGACCCCATTGGCATTTATCAAGGGCAAGTTTGGGGCCAAAGAACTTATCACCTTAAAAAAATGCACATAAAGAAGGAGGAACATCTGGTGAACTCATCATGGAGCAGCTGGACTCTGAGCCCACTAGCACAGAGATTTTTGTGCTAGGATGGCTGCCAGAGGCACAAGGCAGTCACCACGGGCTGGGGCAGTGAATGGGGGAGCCACTAACCAGTGTAGAGAGGAGCTTATAAATCTGAAAACAAAGCTGTGCCTCTGTCATCCATCCATTCCTCCCTCCATCTATCCATCCCTCTATCCCTTCATCTGTCCGTCCATCCATCCATCATCCATCCATCTAGCCATCTCTCCCTCTGTCCTAGTTTGTGTGTCTGCCTGGCCAAATCTTTTGCCTATCCTTTGGTGTCTTGGGCGTCAGTGCGGGTGTCAATCAAACAAAGAGACCAGATGGGAAGGAAGCACACACCCCTCCCCAGTCCTGTTCTAGCCCCTCCAGCATCCCTTTCTGGAGATTCCCCCACGTTAACCTCCACAGTCTAAAACCCGGCAGCCTTCCTGGAGCTGAGATGGGATTTCTCCATTCAGCACCTGTTGATGTCATGTCTAGGCAGGCCACAGGCGGTTGCTGCTTGTGATATGAAATGCTCCATCTCTCCTCCCCCCTAGGAGATGAGCACCCCCAGGAGCTGAATAGAACCTGGGGTCACTCCACGGCAGTGAAGAGCGCTGACCCATGGGGCCCCACATCTGAGCTCTTCTAATGAGTCACCCTATGTAAGACCCTGGGGGCTGGCAGAGACGCTGGGTGACCACATGTCCCAGACCTGCCTGACGTGTGGTAACCCCCCTGCAGGTGCTGCCAAGCACCGTCATCAGCTCCAATGGGCCGGGAGATGATAAGCTGTTCCGGAGCCAGAGCGCCGACGTCGAGATAACAACAGAGAGGGAGCGGCTGAAGAAGATGCTCTCCGAAGGGTGAGGCATGGGCCTAGCTGGGGCTTTCAGGTCCCAGCCCAGCTGTTCAGGGCACTCTCAGGTCCAGTCCCCAGTGGGGAAGGGGAATCCCAGCATCTCCCATCCAGGGGGGAATTAACTCTTCCCGTTGCCCTGGTCCCCAGCTAACATTGTTGCTCCCACCTACTCAGGGCAGGGTATAAACCCCGGGACCCACCACCATCTCGAGCCTAGTGCTCGGGGGCAGGACCCTTTTCTGTTGTTTTCCTTTTGGCTGCATGCTTCCCCTCAAAACCCACTGCTGCTTTACATGAGGACATAAGAACAGCCATGCTGGGTCAGACCCGTGGTCCATCTAGCCCAGGATTCTGTCTTCTGACAGTGGCTGGTGCCAGGTGCTTCAGAGGGAATGGACAGAACAGGGCAATTATCTGGTGATCCAGCCCCTGTTGTCCAGGCCCAGCTTCTGGCAGTCGGAGCCCCCATCCAGGCCATGGGGAAATACATCCCTCCCCATTCTCCCACCAGGGGATCCCTGTAGCTCAGGGTGAAGCATGTTGGCCAAGCAGCTTGTGGGCACAGTGAGTCATTGGTCTGAGGTGTTAGAAGATGTTCACACCTGTCTAGCTGGCCCAGGGCTGGACTGGTAGTAATTCCACTCTGGATCCTGCCCCTTTCTCTTGTAAAGCCTTTAGGCTGGATTCTGCCCTGGGACTGCCTGTGGTGGGGGTGGGGAGTAATGACAGTGTTTGCATGTTAGGATGTGTTTGAAGCTAAGTGTCATTTGACACACATCCCCAAATCCTCTGTGCTTTGGTTTGGTTCCATTTAGTCACTTTACTGCAACGTGAACTCAGAGCTGGAGCGGCTGGGTGGGTTCCCTTCTCCAGGCTGCAAAGCCCCTTCCTGGCAGCTCAGCCTCCTCGCCATGGCTGCTAATCTGGCAGTGGGACATCCTCAGCTCCAGCGCCATGCAAGCCTTTTGGACCCAGGCAGCCGAGGCATCCCGTCAGCTGCTCCTCTGCTACGGATGGAGCCGTGGGGATGGTTGCTCATCCCCTGTTCCCCCCCCCCCCCGATTCCCAAAGCCAAACGTGGCAATGGCAGGAAACAGACACAGGCTCAGACCTGGCACAAGTGTCTAGATTCGGGAAGTGAGGTCGAGGCCAGGCTGAAAGCAGCTGGGCGGGCGTAGCAGCCCCATCCCTTCTGCTCTCTGGGAGTGTGTGGTCAGCACTGACCGTGGATCGGGGAGAAGGCCTGGGGGTCTGGTAGGTCAAAGCCCTGCCATAGAGATTAAAGACAAGACTTACAGGTCGTTTAACCCAGCCATTGCTGGCGAGGGAGGCTTCTCCCCAGCCACATTCAATGGCACGTCCCAGGTGGAACGTCAAGAGGAGAGGACATTAGGCAGGGCAGCAGTTTGCCCAGGAGGAGGCCACGTCCTGCTGGGTGGAGGACAGGCCTGCGCCTCTGACGGGAGCTTGCAGTGTTTGTCTTGTGCTGGAATTCACTGTTGCTCAGCACCGAAGTCATGGCTTCCATGACAGCCTTGACCAGTCTCCTTCCCTCCTGGATGTTCTGAAGCGGCCCCAGGACAGAGTCACGGCAGCCTGAGGTCCCATCCCTTGGGACTGGCTCTGATCGGGACATGTCTGCGTTGGGAATTGACTCTTCGAGAAGCTGCCGAGTGGGGGAAGGGAGGCCTCTCTGCTAAGACACCCCCGGGGAAGCAGAGACCTTTCTCCCTCCCTCTCACTCCCGGCTTGTGGTTCCATGCCCCCTCCTGCAGCTCAGTGCCCGAGGTCCAGTGGGAAGCTGAATTCTTCACCCTCCAGGACAACAACAACAAGCTGGTGGCTGCCCTGCAGGAGGCCAACGCCAGCGTGGAGCAGTGGAAGAAGCAGCTGGCCGCGTACCAGGAGGAGACGGAGATGCTGCGGCTGCGGGTGAGCACAAGGAATGGGGCAAGGCAGCACCCTCGTCTCAGATCTGCATGGCCCCCACAGCTTGTGGGCCACATGCTGCCTTCAGCCCCGCTGGATGCCAGTGGGAGATCAGGTGCGGATGCAAGGTGCTACCTGGGCATCAGCGGGATATGGCTGTTGCCATAATGGATCAGACCATTGGGCCATTTAGCCTGCTCTCCTGCCTCCTGTTGGCTAGTGGTTGGTGAGGGCTACAGAGAGTTAGATCCCCTTTTCCACCCCCTAAACCTCAGTCCCCTTCCTCAGGGCCCAGCAGGACAGAACCTTGCATCAGACTAGGGGGGCTGAGTGAGGACATCGGCTCCAACAGATGTTACTGAGCATGCTCAGTACAAGCCAAGCAGCAACTCTGGGGGGACATGTGACCCCCACATGCCCCCCCCCATTGCCTCTGGACGGCATTTATTAAAGAGCCAAAGACATTGCTGCTGAGTGACAGCAGGTCCTGCTCCCCTGCCCTCTCCTCCTGCAGGATGGCTGGTACAGCAGGGTGGGGGTGGGGAGGATGTGGGAGTGTTTCTCCCTGGCTCCTGTTGCGTGAGGTTCCCCAGCTGCCACCTGTGGTGAGTGAGGGCTGTGCTCCCCTTCACATTCGCCTCCTGCCCCTGTACCAGGCACCTGAACAGCCGTCTGGCCTGGCAACAGATGGGGTGAAAGACACTCACGCTACTAAAATTAGCTCCGAGCAGATCAGCAGCAGTGTGATCCGTGACAAACAGGCCCTTGTATGCAGCCTTGGTGGAACAATAGGGGCTTTTGACCTACCTAGTAGGGGAGAGATCCCGGATAAGCTGTGCCTGCGGCAAGGTGGAGGAGTGCCAGTCACACGGCCAGGCTCGCTGGGGAGAGGAGCTGCAGAGTCCCTGCAGGATTTGGTTGGGAAGGGGCTGTAGAGCCCTTGCAAAGGGGTTGTGGAGCCTTTTTGCCTCTAGGCCAGTGGTCTGAGTTACATGCAGGTCTGTAGGAAGCAGCAGTTGTTCCCATGTGAGGTAGGGCTGTTTGCTAGTCCCTTTAGGTGATGCATTGGTGGTTTCCAGCCCAATACCCAGTGAGTGTCCCACAGATAGTCACCAGGCCTGACGCTAACTCTCAGCAGAGATGCCAAGGCCTGAATAAGCCACAAAGAACGAACTTCCCTCTCGCCCCTAGAGGATGCCCTGCAAGGCGTGGCTGGGACGTGTGGCAGGTGTGTGCACGCACAGGTGGTGGAGGGGGAAGCTTGCATCGCCTGCCACTGCCTATGGGGATAAACCAAGGGCCGCCGATCCCTCCCCCATCCCCCAGTTGTTCAATGTTCTCCCAGTCGAAAGAGATGGTCATGGGTCTAATGAGACTGGGTGACCCCATAAACGGTGACTTGGAAGAACCGGGGAAAAGATCAAGAGTCAAGATCATCCAGAGAGTTGCCCATTAATAAACCAGAGTATCTACTGACACTGCAAGGCAGACCCGTGATGGGGCCCGGGGTGGCCTCCAGGGACCAGGCCTCTGGGGATCATGACAGCAGCGATCCTGGGAATCTGGCAGCTCATGATCACCAGCATCAAGCTAAGCCCACTGCAGGCCCAGCCTAGCCCACGTAGGCTGCTGTGTCCCACTGCACACACCTATGCTAGAGCTCCCCTCTTGAAAGGCTGCGGGTTTTCATCCTAGGTGTGGGTCCTGGGATGAACTTTTCAAAGCAAATCCTCTGCCGATGAATTATTTAAGCTTCTGTGCAGCATTTTTCAGAAATGGAGTGCGCCTGGGCCAAGCCCTCCGCCTTGTTAAAACTGGTGTAAATCTGTGGTAACTCCACTGACTGCAGCAGGGCCTTTGGCTCCACAGAGGCAGGACTGAGAGCAGAACCTGGCCCTTCGCACACTTTTCAGGGTCATGCGGCTGATGTCAGCTGGCTCAGCTTTGCTGGAAGTGTGAGACTGCAAGGGGAGGGGGGAGCGTGGTTCTGACATTTGTTGGAGTGTGTGATCTGCACCAAGGGGAGGGAGGGAATCTTTGTTCAGGGTCAGCCCAGCGGGAGCCACTGGACAAGATCTTGCTTCTGTGCAAAGTGAGACAGAGGATTCTGGTCACTGGGCATGGGCTGAAGGGCTGCCAGAAAGGCCCTGTGTCTCTGAGTCTGGGGGAAGGGAGAGTCTGAGGAGGGAGGGAGCGGTACCTGGTTGGACTTGGAGTTTGGAGGAGGAGCAGAGGGACCCTTGGGGGAAGAGGAGAGGGGCACTTCTGGGGAAGGGGTACGTCAGGGGAAGAGGCAATGAGTATCTGCATGGGGGAAGGCCTTGGGGTGGGGAAGGGGAGATTTACCTAGCAGGAGGGGACAATTTCATGGCTGAGTTTTGCCTGGTTAGGGTCTGTCCCGTGCTGCTGACCCTTGGGTCCCTGCTGCTATTTGCTAACGTCCCAGCACAGCAGAGCTGCAAGAGACTCTTTCTCGCCCAGCGCAGCTCTCAAAGGGGAGTCGGGGGGGGGCTCGACATGGCTGCCACAGCATGTTCCCTACTGCGTGGCTGTAGTGTTGGGGGCTCGTGGAAGTCTTTGATCTGCAGAGGCTAGATACCAAGGTGACAGGCACTCCGAACTCCCATAGAGATGTGGGGGCCAGCTCTGGACAAGGGCTGGTAGCAGCGATAGCGAGTGAGGGGCCAGGTCATGGAGAACTGAAGCCTCAGATACCTTGTTATTGGTGGGCACTGGGGTGGAGTTTCCCTGCTTTCCCAGCCCATGTTTACACATGGAGTGGAGAGGGACAGTGGGAAAGATCCTTCCCCTTTAAATATCCCCCCAGGATGTAAAGCCAGGAGCGCTTTAGGGCGGTAGTGCCAGATGCTCCAAGGAGCAGAGTCTGCGATTGTGGGGTGGGCATGTTCTAGTTAGAAGCCATGAGGTTGCTAGGGTCCGGGGGTTCCTGGGCAGGAATAATCACCTTGCCCAGCAGCTGGAAGGTTTGTCTTGACTTGCCTCAGCGTTGAAGACCCTGGCCAGCCCCTTAGCTGCATCCCCAGGCCTGTGCGCCCGGCTCCAGCAGGCACGCGGCACCGTGACCCGATTCCCTTCTCCCGGCATATCCATGTAGGTGGCCGAACTGGAGCTGCAGAAAGCCCACGATTCCTCCAGTGAGGGCAGCAAGGAGGAGCTGAATCAGACGCTGGAGGAGCTGGAGCTGCTGATCAAGGCTAAAGACGAGGTAACAGCAGTGAAGCAGATAAGGCTCAGAGCAGCAGCTGAATGACCGCAGTGCCCCAAGGGAGGTGTTTAGGAGAAGCCCAAAATATGAGTGAATCTTGGGTTGTTGTCACCCGACTATGCTACCCTCTATCTCCCCTACTCCCTGGCCTGTGAGACCCCACTGATCTGCCCCCACCGCGCTCAGAGCGAGTTCTGTCCCAGGCCCAGGGAGAAGAGCGTGGAGCCGTGACCCCCAGATGGGAGAGTGAGAACGCTTTGTTCTGTGGCACTGGGCCAAATCTTACTGGGACGGCCCCAGACTCCATCATGTTGGACGGTTTACTGCCCTTTAGCAAACCTCTGCCATTTTCCCCACTCTCTGTCAACTTTGAGCCATCGCTCTAGCTTTCTCCAGCGAACATAGCGGCTGTTGGGGCTCCACTTTGCTGGTTAGCCAGGGGAGCAGATGTCGGCCGGGGGCCCAGGGCCCCAAGACACTTCCTGAAGCATGTTCTGCCTCCTCTGTGCAGAGCGGTGCGAAAAGCCCCTGCATAGGGGAGGGCGGTTTCCCAAGGAGAAGAGGATCACACGTCAGCACTGGAGGGGCCCCATGTGGTTTCCTGACCTGCTCACAAAAGAGAATTGAGGCTGAATAGGTGTGAAGCCTGAGGGTCCCCATGTAAAGGCTCCTGATCCCAGGCCAGGGCATCAGACAGCCCCTGCCTCACCCTCCCATGACAGCCTCTGGTGTAGCTGGTTCAGCTGCAGATGGCACAGCCTGCCCCACATGCTCACCCCTCTGCTCTGCAGCTACGTTTAACCTCTGGCCTAGTCATTTCCTCTTGCTTTCACAGCATGTACATTAATGATTGAAAGCAGAGCTTTAATTGCAGGGGCTGGGGGAGGGGAGATGTGGAGAGAGTCTCTGGGATTTGTTCATTTGCACCTTCTTCCCTAGCTGTGCCAAGCGGGTGGGTGGCAGCGCCGGGGGATGCTCTTGGCAAGGGGTGGGGGTGGGAGTTTGTTCTGCAGATCATTCAGTGTGTGTCTGGAGCAAGAGCTCTGTCTGCCCCCGACGCCTGCCGAGGAGAGAGGGGAAAGGCCGTGGGGTGAGGGGTGCGCAGGGAGGCCCTGCCTCTGGAGACGAGACGACCCAGGGGTCTAAGATGCAGTGGGAGCAGGAGAAGGTGGTGTGCAAGCAGAAGGCGGGAGAGAGGGGGCGGTTAATCTGCTCTTTGTTTTGTTAAGACCTGAGACTCCTGGGCTAGTGGGGCCGGAGGAAAGGGTGGGCAATAGGCAGGGTCAGGAGAGGGCAGCACAGCAAGGCCTGGATGTGAGCACTGGAGTAGGACACTGTGGGTGCATCTACACCTCCGAGACAGACTTGCCCTGGCAGTGCTCTGGTGTGGACAGTGCAGCTGGGTGGCAGCTCATACTCCCAGCCAGCCCCCAGGCTTGAGCACCAGAGCTCCAGCCCCAGCTGCACCGTCCGCACTGGGATTTCTAGTGGGCCAGTTTGAGCCCCGCTGATGTGAGTCTGCTCCCCCACGCTGCAGTGTGGATGTGCCCTGTGGGGGTGGTCAGACAAGCTGCGGGGGCTGAGCCAGGAGGGCTAGGGGGAAAAGGCAGGAGGAGAGAGCGGGTGGAGGGCCTGGAGCCAGGGGGCTGGGTTTGGCCATAGTCAGGGGAGGATTGATGGGGCTGCATACTTGTATCCTCTGTGGTGGGGTGTTAGCAAAGCACAACATGGCATCGGTCTCCTGGCTTAGCACGGCCTGTGGCCGCTGAGGCTGCATCAGGAGCGATGGCCCGGGGGGCATGGGACTGGCCTGGGCACTTATCCTTTTCCTTTCTGTGACTCAGGAAATTCAGCAGCTGAAGAGCCAGAAGAGTGGCCAGTGGGAGGCGGAGGGGGAGCGCGAGGAAATGCTGCAGAAGCTGCAGGTGACGGAGGGGAGGTCGGCTGGGGAGACCCCATAGAGAATGGCAGGTCTGGGGACAGCACTGCACTGTCCAGACAGATCCATCTTGACGCATCATTAAAGACTGGGGGATGGCCAGCACCCCCGTCCCAGCTACACTCCTCTCCCCCGTGCCCGTGAGAGGGGGCAGGTCTGGGGTTCTCGCTCTGCTTCCAGCCCAACTAGGCTGGGTTCCCTTTTCCTCCTTCTGCAGAGCTGCTGATAGGGGAATGATTTCCCCAGCCACAGCCAGCAAGGGGACCCCATCCTGTGTGTTCCTGGAGTGCTGCTGGGCGACAGGACTGGGCTGTGCTTCCTTCTCCACTCCCTCCCATGCCCCACAGAGAGGCTGTCACACCCAGCGTGCACTGAAAAGATAATGAACCCTCTGCGTATCACACTTCCCCCAGATCCTGATGCGTCCTGCTGGACATGCAGCTAGGGCAGGGCGGTGCCTTGTAACCCTCCATCCCCTGGCAGCCCTGGGAGGCTGGGCACTCTGCTCACTGGCTGGGCCCTGTTCTGGGCAGAGGATGCGCCCAGCCTGCAGGAAGGGGAGCTGCAGAATCTCTTGCCAGCTGACCCCCTCAGGGGTGGAGCTCTGACTCCAGCGGGTTCACAGGGGAGGGCAGGCAAGGAAGGATGCAAGCTGCTCTGTACCCCTAGGCAGGACGCAGATGGCATCTCTCATTCCACTTATCCAGGCTCTCAGAGGGCTGCCTGCTTGTACCCGTCAGGGCCTGCTGGGGCTGGGGCTCTGATACAAGCTCTGCTCACAGCACAGGACTCCGGTTTACGGGACAAAGAATATATTCGAGCATCTTCCTGCTCAGCAACCGGGTGCTGGGTGTGGGGTGGAGAGAGACCTACATGGTCTTATCCTAGGCCTGCAGCTCCGAGGCTGGACAGAGGCCAGGAGAGGAGAGTTTCTGCTGGGCCTGTGGACAGCTCTGGCATTGCATCTCCGGAGGCTAGTGCGATTAGATGGCTGGCATGTGCCGAGGAGCTGAGCTCCCAGACTCCTGCCACATGCAGTGTACAGCGGGGTGATGGTCAGACCATACAGGCCAGGGGGGTCAGGCCCAGGTACCAAGAGGTGAACTCCAGCCTGAGCTGCTGGGGCCAGTTCAGCAATGGGATCAATAAAGGAACGTGTTTTCCGTGCACCTGGTGTGCACATGGTGAGAAGGGCCATGGCAGGGGATTCTGCACATGGGTATGTGATGAATAGAGGTAAGGACATGGGCATCTGTGCTGGTGTATGGGATAACCTGTGTGTGTGTGTCAGTTGAAGGGCACAGGTGTAGAGAACAGGCAGGGTGTGTGCGCGCACTGGTGTTCAGGTGCAGGGGTAGCCGCTGTATATGTTGGCTGGGGTGGGTGTTTGTGCAGTTAAGGTGGAAGTACAGCTGCTGTGTGTGTGTTGGCTGGGGGGGTGTTTGTGCGGTTAAGGTGCAGGGGTAGCTGCTGTGTGTGTGTTGGCTGTGGATGTGTGTGGTTAAGGTGCAGGGGTAGCTGCTTCATTGTCCATTTGTTTACTGATCCTTTGCATCCCTGGCCAGGAGCTGGAAGGACGCAACGCGGAGCTGGAGCGCCGTGTGCATGTGGCTGAGCAGACGCTGGCCGAGCAGCTGGCCGAGAGGGAGAAGATGCAGGGCGAAGTCACCAGGGTGGGCGAGCTAATGGATGTGAAGATATTTGAGCTCAGCGAGCTGCGGCGGGGACTTGCCAAGCTGGTGGAAAGCAACTGAGCAGCCCTGGCCGCAGAGTCACCTTCCAGGAGGGGCAAAGCCCAGCTGAGGCCGGTTACAAACTGCAGCAGGAATTGGGACCTGGGCGGGGTCCAGCCACAAACCAGGAGATGCCTGCAACTGTCTGTGGAGACTGGCCAGAGCCGCCTGCTGTGCATTGAGGGCAGACCTGGTGCCAGTGGGCAGCTGAACTCGGGGGGGCGGGGGGTCCACCCAAGGAGTGTCCATGAGTCATGTCCAGGCCGGCAGGTGGCAGGGTCTCCCCATGCTGCTCAGTGACGCTGCTCTCCTGGCCTCACTCACTAACGCATTACCCTGACATTTTTACAGAAGGAAACACTCTTTTTCTAGGGACGGGGCTCACCGGCCTGCCCATTTTTCAGTAGTTTTTCTAGGGAACCACTTGATTCTTGTGAACCAAACTGCCTGGCTCCTGCTTCCCAGCCCCAGGAAGAGACGGCCCATCACACCCCGGGCAGTAGCTGCTCCTTCTCCCGCTTCCCAACCGTACTCACGTCTCATCTTTTTAATAGACTCTGATCACTTTTTATTCACTGTCAGGGGCTTCCAGAACCCCCATGGGCAGGGACAGCACCTCACCTTGTGGCTGCCCGGTCACACCCTCCAGAGGGGAAGAAGTTGCAGGATTTCAAGATGTTTTCTATTTTAAGGCAGTGGGTTTTCTTACTTTCCAAAGCTGCTTTAAGCTGGGAGGAGCAGGAAGTACTGGGGAGACGATTAGGGTTTGAGAAACAGGATAGCTTGGGGGGTGACCAGCCAGCCACGGAGGTGGCATCTGTCCAGGCTCCAAGGGCTGCCACTCACCTGAGTTAAATGCAGCAAATCTCAGTTGCTCTTGTTGCCTCTTGGGAAGCGCGGTCCAGGGAGACAGCAGGCCCCATAAGCCGCGTGGCCTTTGGAGGGTGCAGGCCCCCATGCTATGCTCTAGTACCTTGAGCTGCACAGCTGGATGCAGCTAGGATGTTGGCTGTTTGGAGCGTGTTAGGCCTGGGCTCCCTAGGGGCTGCGGGACATTTGTGAGTCCTTATGGGTGTTGTCGAGTACTGTAAATTCAACAAGGCCTGTAGGGAGCAGGGCTGTCAAACTCCCCCACCCCATGCCCAGGCCCTGTGGAACCCAGTAGCTGCCTAGTAGCATGCTTAGCCTGTGTCTAATGAGGAAGCAGTGTGTGTAGACATAGCCAGTCGCCCGGCGAGACATGGGCTGGGTCTGTTTTTTATGTTTCTCCTTGCTGCCGTAGGTGCAGTGTAGACAGACATAGTAACTGGAGAATGTTTCCATGGGA
Source organism: Gopherus flavomarginatus (assembly GCF_025201925.1). Classification (NCBI taxonomy): domain Eukaryota; kingdom Metazoa; phylum Chordata; order Testudines; family Testudinidae; genus Gopherus; species Gopherus flavomarginatus. The sequence goes on from NC_066640.1 coordinate 14,621,571, forward strand.
TTGTAGAGACGCTGCAGAATCTGCCTAAAACTCCAGCAACCCCGGCGGCCGAATCCTGCCTTCTGCCCACAGGGTCTGCGTGTACCTGGTAAAGAGCCTCTGTCTACGTGTACCTGGGTGAAAAGCGTAACTCAGCTGGGGCTGAGCTGCCTCTCACTCACCCCAGCACGAGAAGGGATTTCCGGGTGAAGCTGATGTGAAGGGACGCGATTGCTCTGCCATTGCACCGGGCTGCCTCAGGGCTCCCTTAAACCCCAGCCCCTGCTTACGCCTGTGTAACAGCCATAGGAGCAGGAGCAGCTGCTGGGGAGATCCTGAAGGAGTGGAGCTGTGATGTCAGGGTTACAGAGCTTGTGTCTAGGTTAGGCCGGCCCCCTTCCTCCCTCTCTTTCAAAGCTTAGGAGTTGTAGAGAAATGTAGATTTCTGAACCTGCGCAGCCAGGAGAACTTTTTTGCATGAGCTGCTCCCACGCCTGTGTGGGGGCTAGAGTTAGCTGTAACGTGTGCCGCCCGCAGGGTGGTGTGTGTGTGTGTGTGGGGGGGTGTACGTGTGTTCCGGTTCTGGGGGCAGCTGTGGCCCCCTTGGAAAATAGAGATCAGCTGCAGAAAAGGTGCCTTCACTCTGGCTCTACTTTGTGGGGCGGCGCTGGGTTAAGCAGGCATCTCCCCTGCATGTTGTCAGCCACTCACTCACCCACGGGTCCTGTCTGTGTCTCACGCCACATGCAAACTACCAGGAGAAGGGGCATGTCAAAGGTTCTGGGTCTGACTTCCCACCACTCTGTCCTTCATGTCGCCGCACCTAGCCTCTCGCTACTGTGTGGCTGGTGAGGCGATGGGAGTTTCCCAGCAATTGGGGCTCGCTGGACCGGCTTGAGCAACATCCTAGGCTGAGTCAGCTCCGTCAAGCTGAAAACCGGGGAGGTGCTGAGTGGGGCAGCACTGATTCTGAGTGGGAATGGAGCAGACACAAGCCACAGCACGGCGCTTTGCTGAGACTGCAGCTCTGCCTGGTTCCCACCTGCCTTCCACACCTGTGCATTTGCTAGCCCAGACTTGTTGCTGGCAGCAGCGCCGTCGTTAGCCAGGGTTTGTAATGACCCGGCTCCCTTTACACCTCACAGGCACAGCCCCAGTCGCTCCTGGTGTAATGCCCTCAGCCCTCCAGTGACGTTACGAAGATGCTGACAGGAGCCATGTACATGGCAAACCCGGAGCTCCAGCCTGCACTTGGCCCAGCTTTCCCCGCCAAGCACAGCTCAGGAGCCTTTGTGTCAGGCTCACACTCCAGCCAGGCTCTGGTCTGCTTCACTGGGCCACAGCTGCTTTCCTTCTTTCTGTCCTGTAGACACACCACGCCATGCACTGAGTCACTGCACCTCTGCATCCAGCTGTGTCACGGGGAACCAGGACACACTGGGCTGGGCACGGTGAGTCATGGCCGAGGAGCTGCTCAAAGGCAGGTAGGGGCAGGCTCTGCCTGCGAGGGGACGGGAGCATAGAGCCCTAGAATTTGTTAGCTTGCTGATTTAAAGCCATGTGATGTTAAGGCTGGGCCCTGAACCAACCAAATCCATGCTGAGGGCTGAGTTCCCCATTGTATCCCCGCCCCCCCTTAGGAGTTGAGGCTCTCGGACGCCGAGGCTCCAGTTTAAACAACAAGGCAGGTTAACAGAAAACCCCTCAATGAATTACCCTTATGGTCCATGTAAGGACACACCCCACACTCCTCAACTGCCAGGAGCTGAGGGGGCGCAGCCCCTAGTCATGACCCAGCAGCAAGATGATGACCGCATGAAAGGCAGGCCACTGCCCACTTTGATTGAATGCTGCCCCTCAAGTGGCTGACAAGGCAGAGGGCAATGGGGCAGGGGGCGGAGCCCCCCTCCTGGGGTTAGCCAGCTCATCTCCAGCTGATTTCACTGGGTGGGCAAGCCCTGAGCAGAGTCGGAGGCCCAGTGCTTCTCCAGCATCTCGCTGCCCAGGGAAGGCACCTCTTCTAGTGCTGCATGGCCCAAGAGCGGCTGGCTACACCCAGGCTCCCAGGCACGAGTCCCTGCCTAGCCTGGCTCAGCCCCCGGACTGCCGCAGCAGCCACACTGCACTGGATGAGGCCCCGGGCTGGCATGTGCACCTGCCTTCCAAGAAGTCTGCATAAGAACGGCCCTACAGGGTCAGACCAAAGATCCATCCAGCCCAGTATCCTGTCTGCCGACAGCAGCCAATGCCAGGTGTCCCAGAGGGAGTGAACCTAACAGGTAGTGATCAAGTGATCTCTCTCCTGCCATCCATCTCCACCCTCTGACAAACAGAGGCTAGGGACACCATTCCTTACCCATCCTGGCTAATAGCCATTTATGGACTTAACCACCATTAATTTATCCAGTTCCCTTTTAAACTCTGTTATAGTCCTAGCCTTCACAACCTCCTCAGGCAAGGAGTTCCACAGGTTGACTGTGTGATGTGTGAAGAACTTCCTTTTATTTGTTTTAAACCTGCTGCCCATTAATTTCATTTGGTGGCCCCTGGTTCTTATATTATGGGAACAAGTAAATCACTTTTCCTTATGCACTGTCCCCACACTGCTAGTGCTGTGTCCAGCAATCCCATCCAGGTTGTAGCATAGCCTCATGGGTGCAATCGGGGCTCCTGCCACACGGACCAGACCAGGGCAATGGGCTGGGGCTTGTTGGAGTGGGGTGTTCCCTTCACCCTGCTCCCCGAGGGGTGCCTCCTCTGGGCTAGTGGGGAGTAGAAAGCCCCAAGCTGCAGCCAGTAGAAAGATTTCAGTGGGTTTCCACAGTACTGGCCCTACATTTTGGCCATGATGTCACAACTCACTTCCTCACCTGCTCCTGGGAACGCCCCTCCCTTACAGGGCCAGTGACCCAGCCTGCAACACCAAGTGATGGGGAGCTGCAAGGTCCCTGCGGAACGGACCTGTCGGCATCCAGGTGGGGCAGGCCTGGGGCAGTGCTGCCCCCAGAGAAATGAACAACCCAGGGGTGCCAGTTCTCCCTTGCTGTGATGCTTGTGAGGCCCGTACCATCACCCCAGGCATGAGCGTGGCCTGGTCAGATGCCTCATGAACCGACTGACTTGCTCTCAATCTAATACTCACTGTGGAGGCCTCTGGCTGAGCTGCCCCCCTGCCACCTCACAAGTGCGCCTGCCCGTGTCTGCCCGGGGGGGTGCATGCAGTGCACTGGACAGTCAACCCTGGCCAGCCTGTGCTACGCCACGCTGCCCTCCAGTTAGGGACCCAGCGAGAGCACCAGCCAGTTTCCTTTCTGCTCTCAGTTCCCCACAGGCGCTATTGGCAATTGCCAGAGTAATCTGAAGAGCAGCTTTTCAGTCTGCTCTGCCCTGCAGCCCCTGTTCATTAAAAGCCTTTGACTGAGATGGTGCAGGGCCAGCACGTGCTGGATGACTCGGGGGAGCCCCTCTCTTTGCAATCCTCAACTCTTCCAAACCAGTGAACCTCATTCATCACCGGCTAGTTCCAGAAAGGCCCTAAATCCAGAGGAGGCAGCCGGGTGCAGCAAAGCGTGGCTTGGCCCCACCCAACTCCAGTGAAGCACTGAACATTTGAGATGGACTAGGGGCTCAGTTTACACAGCCCACAGCTAACACCAGCATGTGCTTCCCAGCCCCGGGAAGCGCTCCCATTTCAGCACTCAGGAGAAACCCGAGGGGGTTCCCCAGACTTCCATCTCCATCACTTCCGTATGCAAACAGCAGCCGGGGAACTGCAATGCTGCTGCTTTTATTCCCTGCTCCTCTTGCCCACTGGCAAATACTGTTCAGCAGCCCCCGACCAGGGCTTTGCTGCTGGCAGGAGCAGTTCTGCTGACTGCACACAACTCAGTGCGTGAGATGCATCAACGGCAAACGGGCCTCTTCATTATTCATGAGGCAATGCGTGTAAAGCACAGCCAGAGCAGTGATTGGGGAGGGGGGGGCTGTCTGTATGTGAGATTAGCCTGGGCAAAAACAATCCTCAAGGTCTTCACACCTAAAGAGCTGGGCTGCGCTCCCCCAAGGTAATTCACTGAGCAACTCCCACTGAACGCAGTGGGGTTTGGCTCCCAGACTCCCCACAAAGTCCCAGTCTTGGGCAGCTGCCTATTTTTCAGTTCTCTCCCTGGGTTCTTAGGTGCTAGGCTTGGAGCTCTTCCTTCCCCGACCCCATCCCACCTCACCCGCCTGGCAGAGTTCTGCTGAAACCCTTACAGCTGTGGAACAAAGAGCCGCTGCGTGATTCGTCTTTCCCAGACAGGTGGCCGGGCAGCCCCAAAGGGCAGTGGAGGGGAGAGCAGGAACAGCTGGCAGGCAGTTTGCTAATGCCTCGCGTTCTGAATTCTCTCTCACCGTCTGATGTTATCCTCGTTTTAAGACGTGTTCAGAGAAGGCCAGAGTCTCCCAAGGCTCCTCCAGCCCTGTTGTCCACACGTCAGGATTGTAAGTGTCAGTTCCAGCGCTGTGTAACACTCCCCCCTTGCACAAGCATCTCATGACTAGCAGGTTGCAGGGTCAGAGTCTTGGTTACTGCCCTGAAGCGATGCCCGGTGCGAGCCTGGGTGCAGGAAATCAATACAAAAAGCCTTCTGGCCTGTGCGTTACAGGAGGTGAAACTCGGTGATTGAAATCGTCCCTTCTGGCCTCAGAGTCTACACCTGGCCTGGCCTGAGGGACATCGTTTGTCTGTCACTCCGGGGGACAGCAAGCAGGAACCCTCAGCAAAAAGACATTTCCCACGGGAGCATGTCCGACAGCGATGCACCCACAGCCTGGGGCACCTCAGTCTGACTCGCAGCTGGCCACGACTCAGCATAGCAGACACGACTCCTAACTGCTCCACTCCGCCACTGACTCATTCTGCAACTGTGGGTGAGTCATTTAACCCCCTCTAGGCTTCACCTTCCCAAGCTGTACAAAGGGGCTAATCATTCCCCAGGGGTGCTGGGACGTGCTCGGTCCTCGAGGGACAGGGCTCTGGCCAGCAAAGGAGTCAGGACACCTCGCCACGAATGTGATTTACCAGACATAGCTAAGGGCTTATGCTCCCAGCAATGCCCTGCACCCGTGGCTACACAATGACCCTGCATTGGCCCTCATGGCACAAATCCTTTAACAGCTCCGTGTTGGGCCTGCATCAGCATGACCCTGGGCCGCTCCAATTGAATCCTGGAATCAGGTGAGAGGACCCAGCAGGGATTAACCTGCCAAGGGAGCTGCAGCTGGGTGACCCAGCCCCCTCCCCTGTCAGGGCTGGGGCGATCGGCTGCTCTGCCCCGGGGACATGGCTTATTTTTAGTTTGGCGCTGGTCTGTTTACAGTTCACAGCTAGGGGGAAAGTTCTCCTCCGTTTAAAGCCTCTGCCCCAGGAGAATAATGTGCTGAGAGGAGGCAGCTAAATGTGGATATTGGAAAATGTTCATCTACACACAATAAAAGCAGAGGCTCCGGCGAGGTTTGCTATCCCCTTTCCCACAGTAATTTGTGATTATTACTCCTGTTCCGTTCTGGCACACGCTGGCTGTTTCTGCTCGCGGGGACATGGTGAGAGCAGGAGCGGTGGGGACAATTCTGCTTACACTCGCACTGCTCTCCTCCTCCGCCCATGGCCAGCTCCTTCCAGCTCCTGGGAACAGCAGGCTCCAGTTCTCCTGCAATAGAAATATGCAGCGGCAGCTAGAACAGGAGCCCAGCAGGCTGTTCACACAGCTGCACTATCCAGCCCACTGAGAAACACCGCAGCTCCAGCAGCATCCTGCCTATGGGTACTGTGTGCTCCGGGCTGGGCCGAGCTCCTGCAGAGACCTGGGTAGCCATGGTGCTGGATCTGTTCCCCGTGCCACATGCATCCTGCTCTGACATCACTAATGTTTGCAGCCATGGAAAGTTATGATCAAGACCAGGTGCTGCCTGGTTCCATCCCCCACGACCTCCATCCGTAGTCTCGTCTTCAACTCTGCTAGACCATCAGCACCAAGGGGACACATCCCCTCTGCTGGGTGGCTGCCCAACCAGGCTTGCACTGGCCATCCCTGCCTATCAGAGCAGCTCTCTAGCCCTGCAGGATGTGCTAGCACTGCCGGGGAGCTACGGCAGAGGCACTCGGGAGAGGCTTATGCCTCATCTTGCAAGATGAAGTGCTCCAGAGGGGGCAGCAAGGCTGTACCCTCAGGCCCCATGGCCAGCTGCTCGCGGCAGGAATTCTCTGTCTCAGCAGGGCTGGGAGCAGGACAGGTGAGAGAGGAACCAGCTCGGCCTAGTAACAAATAGGCTGCTTCTCTCACTCAAGCTAACTGCATTTCACTTCCCAGCAGGCAACCAAGCTGCACCAAAGGGAGGAGGTGGGAGAAACGCTGATTACACACACCTGGACCACCTTGCTGGCAGATATTAATGCCTTGGCCTCAATGTGGGGCTGTGGCTGGATAGAGGCAGGGGCTGCTGCTCTGTTCTCATGCAGCAGCAGGCCTGCAAATGGATCGTTTAACGCTGCTGGCTGCGAGGGACGCTGGGGAGTAGGTCCCTCTGACAAAGGCCTCAGAACTGGGGTTTAAGGGCTGACGGCAGCCCAGCACAAAGGGCTGTTACAGAGACCGGGGAGGTTGCTTTCGGGCTGGCAGCATGCAACATTCACCTCCACCAGAGCGGGCCAAACGCTCTTTGTCTGGCCAAGTCCCGCTCCCTTTCCGGCAGCAGATGAGTTACCAGATGGGACACAGAAGGTCAATGGCCCCATCTCAGCCCTGCAGCCAGCCTCCTGCAGAGAATCCAGGCACTCCCTCAGTCCAAGAAGATGTTGGCTGCTCACTTCTCCAAAGATTTCCCTCTGCCAATGGAAACAGGATGCTTAACAGAGCCGGCCTTAGCCATGGTGTTGGGCCTGGAGGGACGAGGAGGGAGCACAGGCCCGTGGGTGGAAGGACAGGCCTGAGAGTGGACCCCTAGGCTCGGTCACCCACTAGCTGGGACACTGGGGGCGAGTCACTGCCTCTGCCTTGTCTCCAGCCGTGGGGCAATACCCACACAGTACCAGCTGCACAGGGCACCACTATGGCACCTGATCCAACCATTCCATCAAGGGAGTGGGCGGTGGGACTGAGCAAGCTTTGCCATTCAGGGCTAGAAGGCGACAGAGGGACATGGGCTCTCTGAACTGGAACAAACCAACCTCTGCGACAGGACGGGTTTCGTGCCAGAGCTCTCCTGGCCCCTGCTGCAGGTCCCCCTGCCTGCATGAAAGGAAGACAGCCTGGGCTGTAGGAGCCACCAGTGCTCTGAGCTCATGGCTTCAATTCACGCACGATAAGGGGGAGGGGGTGTCCGGACCACCTGCTTCCTTCACAGTCACTCTCCCTCCCAGAGGCAACAGAGACAAGGCCACGGAGTCCAGAGGAGAGGTGGCTGCTACTGCAGCAGGCATGAGGGTGGATTTAAGCAGAGAATTGCAGCACAAAAGAAAGATCCCCCCCCCCCCCAGCACCAAACACACCCGCCCTACGACTCCTCTGTATGCTCTGGTCTGGTGCCTGGGGGGCTGTTTAATGGACAGAGGTGACGGCTGGAAGGTGGGGGGGGGGGGATGGGACGTGAAGAGGCCAGGTGTGTTGGGCACAGTGAAGACAGCTGTGACCAAGCTGCTGTAAGGGGGCCAGAGCCAGGGCCCAGCCAGCAGCATTCATCACAGACAGGAGCCAATGCCAGGCTGCCTGGCAGGGTGCAGCAGGGCTACAGGGATCACTGCTGCTGGGGCGGTGCTAGAGGGGCCAGCAGAAGCCCTGTCCAAGCTGCAGCCAAGAAGGGAACAGAAAGGAGGCCCGACCATCCCCACTGCGTCTAACTCCAGAGGACACTGCGGGCAGCACTGGATGGGGCAGCCACTGTGCTGCTGTCTCAGCCCCATTTGCCCCCATTGCACTCAGGGCAACATCCTCCCTCCCTTCCCCTCCCCTCCCCCCCCCGTAGCCAGAGCCCAGCCAAGGGGCCCTTTGCACCAGCGAGGGCCAGAGCCAGCTGCAGTGCAGTGCCGGAGAACGCCCGAGCTGCCACCTAGTGGCCACTGCTGACCAGGCCGCGTGGCCAGGAGGGTCCTGTCCAGACCCTGCCCAGAGAAGGGACCCAGTAAGGCGCCAACAGTCACACTCAGGGGTTCTCACGCCCTCAGCAGAGCCTGGCTTGTGCAGCGCAAACAGCACCTGACCCCACTGCGGTAACAGGCAGGGTGCTCGCCAGCACGCAGAGCGGCAGAGACACCCGAACTACAGTCCACGCGAACGCGCCGTCCCTGGGGGCCAGCCCTGTGCACAGCCAGCCAAACCCCACCAGGCGCAGGCCAGAGAGCAAAGCGGCTCCAAGCCGAACCCGACAGCGCTGCCAGGAAAGGGCTGGGCGGATCCCAGAGCCCAGAGCAGCCCTGGGCTAGAGAAGGAATCACACACATGCCCACAGGACTGAGGGCTCTTTGGCTGGCCCCCGCTGAAGACAAGCTGGGGCAGGAACAAAGTTCCAGGGCTCCACCCTGAGCGTTTCATTAGAGCTGTCCTGCCTCCCGGCGCTGCTCCCATAGCCAGAGGCTGGAGGCCCCTGGCCGACACCTGCAGGACACGGCCCACTCAGGATGGACCAGGGCCACCGGCTCAGCTGGATCCGACCACTGGTCTCCTTCACCCTTCTTCCCCACGCTGCAGACATGGGCAGGCCCAGGGGGTCCCATTTTAACCCATGGGGGGCAGCTCCCCCAGAGCTCTTGGCTCTGCCCCAGACCTTCCTTCTGGAGACGTCCCTGTCCTTGGGACTCCTGGGGTGAACCCAGGATGTGGCTCCAGTTCCGTGTAGGACTCGCCCAACCCTGGTGCCTGCCAGCACCACTCCGGGGAACACCAGTGCCACATGCCAACCCCTCACCCGACCAGCACTGGAAGCCGGTGGCAGAGGGAGTGGGGGAAGGGAAGAGGGCCTGTTCCACACCCAGAAAAGGGCCTGAGAGCCCCGCTCCAGGCTCACCCGGCCTCAGGGACTGACCCCAGCGTGGCCATTAAAGCAGGTTTCTGCAGAGGTGGTGCAGGCTCCCGTGCACCCTCTGCTGTGTGCCTGTGGGGAGCACCCCCAGCGACGCCCCCCTGCGCCTGCCGGGGACTGCGAGATGTTTGAAATGCTGAACCGGGTTCTGCTTCCATAGCAACCAAACCAGGGAAGCCCTCAAAGAGGTGGGGGTGGGGAGCTGGGGTTGAGAGAGTGAAAAGAAATGAGTGTGCAAAGCACGTGGGAAACTAGGCGGAGGGGGAGAGAAACGGGTGAGAAGGGCACTGGAAGGTCATCCCAAGCTGGACTGGATCTATGATGCAGCACTCCCCCAGCTGGGGATTCGGGGCGCTCTCAGTCACAGCACTGGCACGATCAGCGTGTTCAGTGCCCAGAGGAAGGAGGGTCTCGTGACTAAGGCACTACCCACCCCATGGCACAGTGCTGCCAGCATGGCCCCCGCCACCCTCAACACCTCCCCGCACATGGCAGCCATTCGAGCCTTGAGCGAGACCCCTGCCCTGATCTCACTGCACGAGGCTCTTGTACCCCTACGGAGGCAGCTGCTGTTCAATGCAGGCTCCGGCCGCAGCCCCAGTGCATGGCCCCACTGGGAGACGGGTGGAGGAATTCCAGCGGGGAGCAGAGCTGATAGCAGCAGTTTTCAAGCCAGGGAGGGATGGGAGGAGGAAGAATCGGCCCAAGACCCGTTAGCGCGTTTCACAGAGGCCACTGACAGTCACTAGCTGAGGTGCTTTCTGTGGATCTGGGCAGGATCCATTCCCAGCCCCTGAGACCGGCCGCCCCCCTCCCTCCTAGCCAGGCTGCACAGAGAGGCGACTCTGCACTGACAACGGGAGGGCTCGTTTCCCCCCGCGTGCCCTGGTTCTCAGAGGAGGCTGCTCAGGGAGTCGGAGGGATTGAAAAGGAGGCCGAATAAAGCACCAAGACAAAAATCCATGGTCAAACCCTGCTGTCACAGGGTGCTGGAGGAGGATGAAGAGAGACACGCTCAGCAAAGAGACTTCAGAAGGCAGAGCAAGGAGTCTGAGGGGAGGGGAACCGCTGACAGGAGAGACGACACAAAGGCAGCATCAAAGCTCTTGCCAGAGCAGCCTGGCCCAGGGAGGAGCCTCATTAATCTCGTGCTGACAGGTTTGCTGGGGAAATCAGCACACACGGGGCTGGGGGAGCGTTTCGTATTCAGAGAGCGATCAGTGCGGTTCCAACAGCCGCCAGCCCCAGCGAGTCACCTTGTCTACAAGGCAGGACCTCGAGGTCCTCTTCATTCCCAGGGAGCCAAGCAGAGGTGGCTGCACAATTCAGACACCTCTTGATGGCTAGTCTGGGCCACACCTCTGTAGCCACATGGCCCCAGTCATCCAGCCAGACATCGAAGCTCCTTGGGTGCTGCCCGTTCACATCACCCCAGGTGGAGCTGCATCAGTGGCTATGCAGAGAGCTGGGGATTCGCATGGCAAACCTGTGCCAGGAGGGGTGTATGGACCCAACTTGGCAGCAAGTGGGTTAGGACCCTCTCCTGGGGCAGAAAACATGCCTGAAGTGGCTGAGAGACCAGACTGGAGCTGGAATCGGATGCAGCTTTCCAGAACCACTGCCCTGACACCATGACAGCAGGGACATGGTGCCAGGACCGAGGCAAACTCTGGCTAGGAGAAACCTGTTTGCTATTTGGACCACGCCCCTGAAACAAAACTGTGTGTTGCCCTCACTGCAGAGTCCCTGATCCAGCTCGATATGCCAGGGTGAAACCAACCCCTCATTCCGAGCAACAGCCTTTGGACAAGACGCCAGTCCCCCGAGCCAGGAGAGTCCAGATACCCAGTAATTTATTGCAAATAAATATTTCTTGGGTGCAGGAAAGATGCTAGTCACAGAAAACATCCCCCATCACCAAAACAGAAATAACTTCCCTCCCTGATGGGCCCAGGCAACGGGAGCTGAGCCCCCCACCATAGAGCTGCAATTAGTTCTGAGGCTCCAGAAGGAAGCACGTTCCCTGATGGCGCATCCCCCGCCCACCCCATCCCTTGAGTTTAAAGTTCGCCGATCCGTGTGCACTTGGTCAAGTCCTCATGATGGGACATCTGGGGCCATTCTTGGTGCAAGAGCCACTTTATTCATTGGGCAGGGTGCAAACCAGAGCATCCATTCCGTGGAGTCTAGTGCGGGTGTCAGGGAGGGAGGGAGCAGAATCCAAACTGCTGTGGGTTGTTCAGAGCTAAGGATATCTGCTCCTCAGATGGCCAGAGAATCCTGTTCAGATGCGAATCAAAGAGCTCTGACCTGGTCACGTTGGATACTGGGATTGAAACCAGGCTCTGGAGAGGGAAACCTCTGTTCCTGGAAGGGAAGAGGGGCCTGGGATGGTCACGTGGCCGACTGGGGCGGTCACGTGGCCGACTGGGGCGGTCACGTGGCCGACTGGGGCGGTCACGTGGCCGACTGGGGCGGTCACGTGGCCGACTGGGGCAGAGGGGGCTGGGGAGCTGTCTGGTGTTGCAGGTCAGGGGACAGATCTGAAATGTGGCTCAGAGGGACCTCGGGATAAACAGGGTTCGGATAACAGGTCACACAAATTAGGAGGAAGGGAAATTATCACAAAACACGCCAGATTAGCCTCCCTGATGGAGCCCCTCCCCTGTCTCTATTAGCTGTTACCCTCTCAGAACACTGCCAGCCAGGCCAGGAAGCCAGGGGCCAAGCTGACTTGAGTCAGGGTGTTTAGACTCTGACTTGGGGAGAAGCTGCCCATGTAAACAAGAGGAAGTGGCAGGCACCAGCCCTGGGAAGGGTGGGAGCAGGTGAGAAACCAAGAATCAGCATGAGCAGGAGCAGCTCCCCAAGGGAGAAGAGTCTGGATCCCTCCTTTGGGCATGGGAGGCTGAGGAGTGACACCCCCTGAGCCCCATCCAGACCGTGTCAGGCAGGATGGGCCAGACCAGCGGATTCTCTGGAGGGGAAGGAGAAGGGGTTACGCTGGCAGAGTGATCCCACTCCCTTCAAACACCAGCATCAAGTCAGAAGCTTCCACATCAAGCACCCCTGCCACATGGTCTCTAGGGGCTAGGCAGAGCCCTGGGCAGCAGCTCCCAGGCTCCCCAGCTGTAAGTGCCTGGGGCTCTCACTTCTCCTCCTTGGCCACCTGTCTCTGCTGCGGCCGCACCTTCTTCTGCAGCTTCCTCTGCAGCTGACGTTGTTTCTTCTCCTGCAGCGTCTGCTGGACCCTCGCGCGGAACTGCTTGTTCTTCTTCTTGATCTTGGCCAACTCCGCCTTCCTCTTTGCCTCCGACTCCGGGTCCTGCAAGGGCAGACGTCAAGAAACTGACGACACACAGCAGGGTTGTGTCAGCCCTGCCCCCACCCAAAGGGCCCTTGCCTTCCCCAGCTGCCCATCCGTCTCCAGGGACCACGTGCCCCAGTTATTCGTGCACCTCTCACTCTGTTTCCTCACCCCGCATGACCATTCTCCACCCCAGAGGAGAGGGCTGTGGTCCAAATCTGGGGCAGGGTGTAAGGACTCCTGGGTTCTATTCCTGGCTCTTGCGTACTACCTTGTACGCAAATCTGGGCAAGTCCCTTCCCTCTCTGGGTCTCCTATCCCAGCCTTGGCCCTCCTCTGCTTTCCTAGCGCCGCTCCATGCTGACGCTCCCCTCCTCTCTCAGCTGCCCGTTCTGCTCCCCCACTGGGGGCCGAGGGGGCTGCAGAGTAACGTCCTGTCAAGCCCACCCTGCTCTTTGAAGCACAACTGACTCTGGAGAGGAACATGACACCAGGTCTGAAGGACGTCACGGGACAACACATTTGTCAGTAGCTCTTCATCATTCTCCTTTCAAGCGAACAGAAGCTCCTCTGGGGAACGAGGCAGACAGACTGCGGGAGTGAAGGCCGGGGGATGGGTGTCTTGTGCTGCACGACAGGGCAGTGCTTGTCCTGGTACCTGGTGGCAGTGGCTGGAGCGCATCACTCACCTTTCCTTCCAGGATCATTTGCTTCCGCTTATTTATTTCCTTCTTCTCATCAAAATCAGTCGCCTCCAGTTTCTGCCAAAGCAAAAGACAAAAGCGCGATGAGGAGCCAGGCAGTAGGACCGGCAGCAAGGCTCCGAGGTGGGTCACAGGTGGACTTGGCGGACCCTCGCTCCAAAGCCCAGGACCCCAGTGCACTGCCGAGCAGGCCAATGATCACCAGACGAGCACACCTTAGAGACGGGGGGGTCGGGAGGGAGACAGAAGATCTGGGTCCCTGCCCCAGCAGTTGCATTACAAAAGCTCATGTCCTGCACAGGCCTCCTCTAGAAAGGGGAATGAGCCATAAACCCTCCCCACAGCTGCATATCCAAAGCGAGGGCTGCACACCCTGCCAAAGCTAAAAGCCCATCGCGGGTTCGAGGGGAAGCATTTCTGGTCACACCAAGCTGTAGAGGAAACCGGCTCCCCGGCCAGGACGACCCATGCTCTGACCACTTACGATTTCACACTCCCGCCTGGTGACGTTCACCTGGGTGAGGATGCTGAGTACCGCACGCTCCTCCACCGAGAACTCCTGCAGCTTCGTTTCTATATTGTGACACAAGACACACGGACAGCTCAGAGACTGGTACGAGAGCAGTGGCCAGCCCCTCCGCTGGGGGGAAATCGGGGTCGTTACTGACTCAGAGCTCCGGAGAACTTTCCCCTTGCTATGGAGCCATTCAGCATCCCTGGGGATAATGGGACCAACCCTCCCACGGTGACCAGAATGAGAGACCTCCCTAGTCTCTTCACCCAACTGCCCCACTGAGAGCTGGGCTGCCAGGACTCTCCAAATCATGGCTGCTTCAGCTGTAGGCAGGAGTCTTCTCCACTTCCTGAAGGAGCGCTGCACAGCCTTGCTAGGAGCTGCTGTCCACGGCTGCCACCCTCCGTCTCAGGGTGGGGAGAAGCAGCCCTTGCTAAGGCCTCTGCAACCCCGCTGGGTGCAAGGTGCTACACACCAGTCATACTGGAGTAGCAAAGACCAGACAGTTTAGTGATTGGGGCGGCTCCCGCCCTGGGGGTGACTCAGAGCTACTAGATTTGCTGGGTCTCGGCTGCAGAGCCAGAGGAGAGAAGCTGTTTTTTTGACACTAGAAGGCTCCTAGGCCGTACCCTCTGTCGGGAGGCCGTGGCTGCAGCCAGGCCTGGGTTGCTGCTCTCCACTTACTGATCTGCTGCTCAATAGCATGCACCAGGTGGATGTCGTACTGCGTCACCAGCGTGATGGCGAGTCCGTGCCGGCCTGCGGGATGGGAACCAGAAGGCTCTGGTGACTAAGTGAACTCTGATGAGCAGCGATCCCCAGACTTACCCACCCTCAGGCTCCCCTCGCCCCCAGGAGTTAGCACAGGTGCACTGTGGAGAGGGGTGGCGAGAAGGGTCTCCCCCTTGCTCAGAGGCATGGTACTGGCTGCTGTCAGAGGCGGGATAACAGCCAAGACGAGTCAGCGCTGTGAGCGGTGGTGGCAGGACGCTGGATCGGTGGCCTAATCCGATCTGACACTGCACAGCAGTGGAGCTGGAACTGCCTTACAGCCAGCAGGGGTAAGTGAGAGAAGCATCATGGCCTGTGATATACACGAGGTCAGCCAGAGGGTTTAATGGTCCCTCCTTAAACTGGATGAAAGGAGGAATCGGGCAAGAATCCCATCACCAGGTCTCTGCTTTGAACTGTGGCACTACCTGACCCGTGCCTCTCACTGGCTTTCCTTGCTCACCTGCACGGGCCGTCCGGCCCACCCGGTGGATGTAGATTTTCGGCAGGCCTGGGGTGTTGTAGTTGATGACAACTTGGACTGTTGGAATGTCTAAGCCCCTGGAGCGCAGCACAGAAAAGGGGGTTGAGGAGGCAGCAATGGGGCATATCCTGTTCTCAACGTTCCCTGAGAGCCCTTGGAGACTTGACACCCACAGGCCCTGCAGGGACCAGCCCAAGCCAATTCCAGGGACTCAACCATCTCCTCATACAGTCCTCAGAACCAGAGACCAAGACAGCCTGCCCCTGCATGTCACTCTGCAGCCCAGTCAGCTGCCTGCCATTCCCCTTGGGGCCCAGCGGGCTACCCTGCCCCTCCCATGAGGCAGCTCTATCAGCACGTGAACTCACAGGTTACAGCATGAAATGGCAGGGGATGAACAGAGAATCCAGCTCCAGCAGGTGCATAAGTGAGTTCCAGGGTGTTCCCTAACCCTGGGCCATGACTGAAGGGAACAATCACCTGCCCTGACCCAGACAAGACCTATTAGCTCCCCTCTCGCAACCCCCACCCCACAGCTCTTGCGCGGTTCTGCTGCTTAGGAAACTCACTAGAGCTCTGTAGCTGCAGAGAGCAGCTTCGCCTTCTCCTACCTGGAAGCCACGTCAGTGGCAATGAGGATCTTAAAGACACTGGACTTGAATCTTGCTAAGGCTGCAAAGCGCTGCTTCTGCAAAGGGAAGAGGAGTGTGAATTAGGAATGTGCAGCCCTCAAAAGCCGTATGCCCTACACGGATTTCTGGCTTCAGGGAAAGCAGCTATAAGCATAGAAGTGTGCATCCTTGACAAGGCTGGCAGAGGGCAGGCGCGAGGGACCTCAGCAGAGGTAGGTTTCTGAACCTGGCACAGCACCCACCTGGCTTGTGCCAAGCAATGCCCCTTCCTTAGGGAGGAGAACAAGAACCACCTCCTGAATGCCCTCACTCAACAGATAAGTGTGTAAAAACCTGAGGCCTTCATTCCGCAGCATAGTCAAGATGTGTGCCCCTCCTCACAGGGACAGCAGGGGCCCCAGCACCCCACTGCACAGCCCTGCTGGGTTACTCACCTGCTTCATCATGGAATGTAAAGCCACTGACGGGAAGTTGAACCGCCTCAGCATCATAGTCAAGATCTGGCAGTTCCTTAAAAACAAGAGCCGTTTCCCAGTTACATATCTCGTCCTTGGGGAAGCCAATGGCCTAGAACAGAGCCTGCCATGACCCAGGTGCCTCAGCTATGCTGGCAAACAGAATGCCAAGTCCACGCTTGGCACTCACTCAGGTGGCCACTGGACTGGCGGGTAAAGACGGTTGGTCAGGACACTAGGGGGAGCCCAGACTTTCTGAAGAGCACTGTGGGATTCCCCATTTCTTCTGGGACAGTCACATCTTGGGTTAAATCCCTGCCTCACTCAGGGAAGGAAATAGGGAGACAATTGCAGAATTACAGAAACTTCTGGCTCAAGAGGTCACCTACTCCATCCCTCCACGGTGCCCTAAACGGGACAGCCCCCGTAGGACTCTCAGCACAGCAGTACCCAATGCAGTTGGAGATGGTTGTGACCAGAGCCCCTCGCTACACTGTTTGGTCAGGACTAAGCAGGACAGTGGAGCTCCTCAGACTTCGCCCTTCCATAGCGAGCTGTTCCCCAGCACTGGGAAGCACTCACACCTCTCAGGAGCTAGGAAAGGGCTCGGACCCCACTGGAGTGCCTGGGTTAGGGCGGCACGTTCCTTCCTGGCTTTCCAATAGTTAGTGGGGAGTTTGGGGTCTGAGCTACCAAAGCCCAAACATTCCTATGGCCCTGGCCCCAGCAGTCAGCAGGTGGCTTGGGACTCACTTGCAGGTGCTGGTGAAGATGATGATGGACCAGTCCTCGTGCTCATCCTGGAAGGTCTGAATTAAATGGACGAGGTACGCGTCCTTGACTTTCTCCGGCACAAGCAGGTAGCGCTGCACCAGCTCATCCACGGTCCGCACTCTGTTTGGGAGGGGAAGGAAAGGCCCCGAGAAGGAGACATTATCCCGAGATGGGTCAGATTTGGGGGAGACGAAGGAGACAGTGGGGAGATGGGGCCAAGTGCAGAGGGGAGAATGAAGCCGGTTCAGTTAGACAACTGCCCAGGATTCTCGTGAGAGGCCCAGTTGCTGCCAATCCCTCGTGTGTTTTACTAGTAGGACTAAAAATAAAAACACCAAAAAGCCTGGGGAGGTGGCAGCCTGTCCAACTGGCTCCCCAGCTCCCGACGCCGGGGACTCCAGAGCAGCCCAATTCCTTTAATTTACGTTAAATCTCTCTGATGGTTCACAAAGCTTGTGGGGTCAAAATCCAATAAAGGCAAAGGGGAAGTGACAATTTCAGCTGTACTCAGCTCTGCCCTAGTCACCCAGCTGCTGGTGCCACCTTCCCCAGCAGCCCACCCAGTGCAGCCAACGCACTGGGAAAGCTGGGCAAAGGAAGCGAGGTTCAGCATGTCCAGTACCAAGTCCCCACCACCTAACAGCACAGGGTGGGACTTGGACCATGTGGTTAATGGGGAGAGAAGCATCGACCATTCCCAATACTGCCAAGGCAGTCACAAGGGGAAGGCCAATGTGCCAACATTCACAGCCTCCCTGCTCTATACTGGGAGGGGGGACACCACATGAAAGAGCAGGAGACTTACTCGGCCTGGGACTCCCAGAAGAAGGGTTTGTTCATGGCAAGGCTCTTCAGCTCTTTCAGCGTGTCTGTCAGTGTAGCACTAAACAGCAGTGTCTGCCTGGTCGCTGGCACAGCCCCTAGAATCACCTCCAGGTCCTTGGTGAAGTCAGCACAGCCCTGTTCCAGCAGCCGGTCAGCTTCGTCCAAAACCTTCAACGTGCAGCCGAAAACAAGCAACACAAGCCAGGCTGAGAGAAGCAGCACCGCCCAGGAGGGGGATGATCCCGATGAGGCAGCCTAGAGCCAGGAACTGCAGAGTTCCCAGCCAAGCTCTAACATGGATTCTGTGGCCGTGGCTGAGGCCCAGAGACTGTGATTTAGTTTCCCCACCTGTAACTCGGGGAGGACAATCCTCACCGACCTCACAGGCTGTAAGAGAGATCAACACTTGCACAATAATGTGCTGTTAAGTGTTAGCACCGCGTGGAGCCACAACCAAGGTCTGACCGAAGACTGGACAAGGGAGACTGTTCCATAGCAACACAATAATGATGCCTAACAATCTACCCCGTACACTTCTGAGCCCCCAAAACACTCCATCCTATTGAAGTTACAGGCCAGGGGGCGGCAGAGAGGCAAAGTTTCCAAGCCCAGCTGAGATGGTGGATGTATGAAGGGATTCACGCCTGAGGAGTGCGACAGGGAGACTGAAGCGAAGGGTTACAGGCAAGACAAAAGAGAGGCTTTTGCATGAAAGAGGGAGAGTGACGGGAGCACGAAGGGGCTGTTCCCACTAATGCAGACAAGATCTGTATTTCAGCACCTAGATGAAGGGCTCCTCACAAGTGCCACTGACTCATTCTCCAGAGTCCAGGTCCCCTTCTGTGAAAAGCTGATCCCTTTCCAGGCTCCAGCTGTTGGATCTGTGACTGTTCAGCCAGTGGAAAACAAGCAGCTGCAGCACCTGGCCCAGCCCAACATCTTGTTTCCCACACACAGCAGCTCCCATGTCTAAAAAGGGAGAAGGTCACAGCGGGAAAGGAGCTGACGAGCTGCCTTACCAGGAACTTTATCTTTCTGAGGCTGAAGGTGTTGGAGCTGCGGAGATGATCAGCCAGCCTGCCAGGTGTAGCAATGACAACGTGAGGCTTATGGGAGAGCTCCAGAGCCTGGGCCACCATGTCTGGAAAAACACCACCAAGGGAGCTAAGTTACAAGCCATAGGCCAGGATCTGGGAGAGCAGCCAGCCTGCTGGAGAGGTCTCCTTTCACAGGCCTCATTCTACAAGATGTTCAGTGCCCTCCACTCACACCGACCACAAGGGGAGCACAGGACGCTCCCCATCTCCCAGGGCGGGACACTAAAACCAGGCACTGCATCGAGGAAGAAGCCCAGGGAACCACTGTGACAAAAAGGCTTCCTCTTCAACCCAGCTACTATTTGGGAATTTTCAGCATCATTTATTTACTAAGGATCATTAAACTTTGGCCCTTTCCAGCTACTTCATGTTGCAATGAAACAACAAATGAAGCTGGGATTTTTAAAGCCACCCAAAGGAGTGTTTGAAAATCCCAGCCTGAGGAAGCTGGGACACCTTCCTCATTTCATGAGCATCGGTCTGACACACCCGAGGCAGAGGATGACAACTCAATGGCAGAAGAATGTCACGTTTAAGGGAGAAAGTCTCTCACTTAACCCCTGATACTGGATACCAGGTGATACACAAGGACTGATAACGACATTGCTTTTTCTTTAAAATGCTTGCCTCATCCCTAGCAAGAGGCTGGGCCCCTCAAGCAGAGATGGGCACCCAATCGTTGCTTAACTTGGCAGTTTACTAAGAGGTACTTGAGGGCTGCTGTTTGTTTCTTAATGAACAACAGATCCTACAGCCATCAACCATTATGTCTGCTCAGGTTGTGCCTTCAATGGCAAAGTACACTAGCAACAAAACCTTGGCACTGATTACTTTTGCCCTCCCCTTGTGATTGCTGGGAAGGGACAGTCACACATAAAATACGGAGAAATCTGTTAATGGACCAAAAAAACCCATTGTATTTTGGTGCATTTCAGGTGAGCGTAAGGTTTTACTGGAACTAGAGAATTCCACACCTTTTGGACAAGCACAGTTTCCCTAAAGCCACCTTTTCCTCCAGTCACTGCCCAGATTTCAGAGCCAGCAGTGCTCTGAAACTGCACAGCCCCTTAAAGTGAATCAGACACGTCACTGTGCCGCGTCTTCTCAGAGTCCAGTTTATAACCAGCACGCACATACCCATCCCTCCAACGATGATGCAATCCTTCAAGCCAAGTGGCTTCCCCAGAACACGGAATTGTTCAGCAATCTGATAGGCCAACTCCCTGTCAGACAGAAAGAAAAAGGGAAAAAATAGAACATGGAAATATCAGAGTTATAGTTATTACCCTTGTCACGGACGGCTGGTCCCTGAAAGAGAATCAAAGCCCAGTCTTCCGGTGATGAAAACGAGCCCACCTCAGCCCACATGTGAGCAGTTACCGGGTAACCAGCCTCCTCATAAGCACCTGGGCCTTCAAAGGCTCCCAGAATGCAGTTAAAAGGAGGTGCTCCCAGAGACACCGGCAGGGGAATGCGGCTCCCTGTTAAGCTCTCTCAATCCAGGGAGAAAAGTACAAAGGTAAAAAGGGCCTGAGAAGAAGGGAGCTGGTTGGTGACTGCAGTTGGCTTGAATTGACAAGCACTACCCAAGGAGGAGGCCTGTGGGCTTCCTATGCCAAGGAGAAAGAAGTCTGACAGGAAATCCCCTCAGCCCGAAGGAGGGCTGAGAAGACCTCTGATCCTGAGGGGAGCTCTTTTGAGGGAAGCTCAATTAAACTGGACTCCAGGAGAAGGGGACACTGAAACTGTGGAACAGTCAAAGCAAAAGGCTGTGAATTCAAAACTGAAAATACTTTTTCAGTCAGATGCCTGATTACACTGTTGGAACTCATTGCTACAGGATATCATTGCAATGAAGAATTTACTAAAGAAGTCAAAGGAAAAGTAGTTTATGTAGATAACAAGAATATCTGGCGTTATAGCCAATACAAAACAGTTTTGGAAGGCATAAAAATCCATGCTTCAGGGTTAGCCCATCTCTAACTATTAGGCATAAACCCTTCATCGGAGGCAGATTATACCAATCCACCTACAGGGGTGTTTCTTGCACCTTCTTCTGAAGCATCTAATGCTGGCCACTGTCAGGGCCAAGACACTGGACAACATAGGCCATCAGTGTGAGTCGGTATAGCTATTCCACAGACTCAGAAGCACCCTCCACCTCCATGGATCAGTGACAGATGAGGTTCTGTTATCTCCCTGATGATGGAGCAGCATGAACACCTAAGGCAAGAACCTTCCTGAGCCTCTTACAGGTGACAATGGGATTTGTTAGAAAGCGGTGAAACAAAGCGACAAAATTCAGCCTTACCGTGTGGGTGTCACCACCAGGCAGAATATACCATAGGGCTCCTCAGAGAGTTTCTGCAGGATCGGCAGGACGAATGCAGCTGTCTTGCCGCTGCCCGTCTTGGCACAGCCCATGCAGTCCCGACCTGCGTGCAAGAGACCAGAGTGACCAGTGAGCATGTGCCCAGGGTGCAGAGACCTGGCTCCAAATGTGCACAGCCCCGGGGAGCAGCCCTGGGAAAGGCCCTTCACTCCCCTCCCGTCCTCGGGCCCCATAGACGGGGGATGTTTTCAGCCCAAGACACAGGGGCTAAGACTGGCAGGGAGGGCAGGGAAAGACTCAGAGGCCTTGCTGGGGGTGGGGGGACTGAGGGGAGCACTGGGCTGGGGGGATGCAGGGACCCCGGTGGGGGGAGGAGACTGAGGGGGCGCTGGGGCATGCAGGGACCCCAGTGCAGCGAGAGGACTGAGGGGGGCACTAGGCTGGGAGGATATAGAGGCCTCGGTGGGCGGAGGGGGGAATGCAGGGACCTCGGTGGGGGGAGGTGGCTGGGGGGGCACTGGGCTGGAGGGATGCAGAGACCTCAGTGGGGGGAGGGGGCTGAGGGGAGCACTAGGCTGAAGGGTATAAAGGCCCCAGTGGGGGGAGGGGGCTGGGGGGGGCACTAGGCTGGGGGGGTATAGAGGCCCCGAGGGGAAAGGGGGCTGGGGGGCTATAGAGGCCCTGGTGGGGGGAGGGGCTGGGGGGGTATAGAGGCCCCGGGGGGAGGGGCTGGGGAGGCACTAGGCTAGGGGGGTATGGGGCCCCGGTGGGGGGAGGGCGCTGGGGAGGCACTAGGCTAGGGGGGTATAGAGGCCCCGGGGGGGGAGGAGGATGGGGGGCTATAGAGGCCCCGGGGGGAAGGGGGCTGGGGGAGCACTAGGCTGGGGGAGTATAGAGGCCCTGGTGGGGGGAGGGGCTGGGGGGGTATAGAGGCCCCAGGGGGGAGGGGGCTGGGGGGGCACTAGGCTATGGGGGTATGGGGCCCCGGTGGGGGGAGGGCGCTGGGGGGGCACTAGGCTGGGGGGCTATGGAGGCCCCGGGGGGAGAGGGGGCTGGGGGGGCACTAGGCTGGGGGGTATAGAGGCCCCGGTGGGGGGAGGGGGCTGGGGGGGGCACTGGGCTGGGGGGCTATAGAGGCCCCGGGGGGGAGGGGGCTGGGGGGATATAGAGGCCCTGGTGGGGGGAGGGGCTGGGGGAGGGCGCGGGGGGGGTATAGAGGCGCTGGGGGGAGAGGCTGGGGGGGTATAGAGGTGCTGGGGGGAGGGCGCTGGGGGGGGTATAGAGGCCCCGGGGGGCGGACCAGGGACGAAGAGGCGGGGCCCGCGGGCGGCGGCTCCACTCACCCTGCAGGATGGGCGGGATGCAGGCGGCCTGCACCGGGGTGGGGCGGCCTATGCCCAGCTGCTGCGCCTGCTCCGCCAGCCAGGCCGGCAGCCCGAGCTCGCGGAAGCTCGACATGCCGCCCGGAGAGCGACACGTCGGAACCAGCTTCCGCACCGACACCTCACACGCCACAGCGCGCACTTCCGGCGCCAACGATATACGTCACCAGCCCTCTCATTCCCATTGGCTCCCAGTTCTCAGTCCATAGGAAAAACTACGATTCCCAGTGTGCCCCGCTCCGCACCCACTTCCGGTACCGATGGTTTACATCACCGCCCCTCGCGGCCCTATTGTTCTGTCCTCAGAGTGCGCCGGAAACTACAACTCCCAGCGTCCCGCGCGCGGGGGCCGCTTCCGGGGACGTGGCTGGGGCTGGGGAAAATGGCGTCTGCGGCGGCTCCGGGCCCGGCCGGGCAGGGGGGGGAGGCGGACGAGCTCTTCGACGTCAAGAACAGTTTCTACATCGGCGCCTACCAGGCCGCCATCAACGAGGCGCAGCGGGTCAAGGTGGGAGCTGCGCTGGGGGGTCCCTGGGCCCCTCCCCCCCAGCCCCGCTCGTCCCAGGCGGGGGGCGTGACCCCCCCTCCCCTCCCCTCCCCCCCAGCCCCGCCCGTCCCAGGCGGGGGGGGTGACCCCCCCTCCCCTCCCCCCGCAGCCCCGCCCGTCCCAGGCGGGGGGGGTGACCCCCCCTCCCCCCGCAGCCCCGCCCGTCCCAGGCGGGGGGGGGTGACCCCCCTCCCCCCATCTCGTCCTCTCCAGACCAACTGAGCCCAGGGGGGGTTGTCCCCCCAGTCTCATTCCCTCTAGCCCCACCCATCACAAGCTGTACTCCTTTCCTCTCCTCCCACCCCCGCAGACAGATCCTCGTGGGCCTCGGTCTCCCCCGCTGAGGCAGGGGTCTCCCCTCCTGGCTGCGGTTCCTGCTCAGGGCTGCGTCACTGTTTCAGGGCTCTGATAGTGCTGGCCGACAATCTGTCTCCCCCTTCTCGTTCCTTTAGCCGTCCAGTCCGGAAAGGGAGGTGGAGCGGGACGTCTTCTTATACCGAGCCTACATTGCCCAGGTGAGATCCCCGGCTCTGCATGGAGAGGGGCCTGGACAGAGCGCAGGGCTGAGAGCAGCGAGCTCTGAGTTCCAGTTCAGCACCCCAGTCTCTTGAGGTCTGACACTGATTCCTTCTGCAGCCTTGGGGCCCATCACCTCCATCCAGGTTGGCAAGGGGATGAGCACAGTATGAACCAGCTCAGGGGTTCTCAAACGTCATTACACCGTGACCCCCTTCTGACAACAAAAATTACTACATGACTCGGCGGGGGGGGGAAGGGGGCTGAAGTCTGAGCCTGCCTGAGCCCCACTACCTCTGGTTGGGGGATCAAAGCCCAGGCCCCACTGCCCTGGGGAGGGGGGCAGAGCCCAAGGGCTTCAGCCCCAGGCAGGGGGCTTGTAACCTGAGTCCTGCCTCCCAGGGCTGAAGCCCCCAGGCTTTGTCTTTGGCCCTGGGCCCCAGCAAGGCTAAGCCAGCCCTGGTCACCCCATTAAAACAGGGCTGTGACTCACCGTGGGGTCCCCACCCACAGTTTGAGAACCACTGAACTAATTAGAGCTTTCTGGCCTGTATTTCCCCATATTTGAAATCGAGTATGCGGGGCTAGACAAGCCCGCGAAGTATTACAGGAGTCCTAAACATCATCCATTGGGTAAAGATTTACTTTTGCTGTTCTTTGTGATGATGGTGATGAGCTATAAACTTAAAACAATTATTTCCCATGTTCTTGCATGCCTGTTGTACTTCTCCCTGCATGCAGCCAATGATAACCCACCTTCACTCAGCCTGCAGTTGTCGCTGTTTGAGTTTAGGTCCAAAATGTAAGGGTCTTTTGGTTTTGATTACAAATAGTCTAATAACTTTTTAATTAGTGTTTTAAGAACTTAACTTTCTTAATGGTAATTTTTTCCTTGAAGTGTTGTGAAACCCAAACACAAGATTTTTCTGCCAGTTCATGTGAACCACAATATGAAACTGACTACTCAGTTTGGGTAAATTGCAAATAAATTATAGCATAAACAGTGATAAGTGGCTTTTTAAAATTCTTTGTCTAATAATCTGGGGTTATGTTAGTAACACAAACAGTGGAGATTCATTAATAGTGATACTTGCAACAGTGTTTCTCTGTTAATTCTGTCCAGCTAGTCAATCTCATCTGAGTGTGCCGGGAGATGCAGCAAAGATTAATGTTCCTTACTACTTTGTAACTTACATCATAGTGAACTGTTTTTCTTTTGTTCTTAAATTGTTACACAATGTGTCTCTCTGTCCTCAATAGAGAAAATATGGTGTTGTTCTGGATGAAATCAAAGCCAATGCTTGCCCTGAGCTCCAAGCAGTTAGAATGTTTGCAGAATATCTTTCAAATGACACTCAGAGGTAAGTGTGACATTGAATTATTGTAACATACAAATACTGCCCAGCAAAGAATTTGCTTCAGTAGTGGGAGTATAATCTTGGTCACTGCTGCATGTGACCCTGATCACGTGGGTTGGGAATAACTGAAGTGTTTTTAACCAGTTGTTCTCTGGCTTATTAAAAATGGGTCTATACGTTTAACATTCCAGAGCCACACCTCTATGGTTGTGCTTCCTATACCAGTGCACAATAAAACACTTCCAATCTTCAGATGATAGACTGGTGTTGAGGGCAGGTTTTAGACAGCAGTTCCTGCTGGTTGGCCCAACTGGTTTGTCTGTCTAACTGCCGCTCACTGGTTCATGATTTTAAAACAACATTGTCTACAGGATCAGTTTAGCTGGCCTTGGGCGAGGAGCACATACAGTATTTGTCTCCATCTCCATTGGCTGATTTCAGGTATTTGATATATTTCTGAAAAACTATTGTTTTGGGTTGAAACTCTTCTGCCTTGCCAAATTGTTGGCCATGCTTAGTAAAACTGCCCTGTGTTGTTTTTGAGTGTGTGGGGATGAAAATATTTTTCCCCAATGCTTTTTAGTTCAAATAATTTTTAAGAGGCTGAATTTAAAAAAATTCAATGGATTTTCCCCACTGGAGGGTGACAGCTGTTGCCTTGGTTAGAAATTGAATGATCTGTTCCGAAACTCTCACCAGCTCACTCTCCCCAGGGATGCAATTGTTGCTGATTTGGACAAGAAGATGGCAAAAAGCGTTGATGTGACCAATACGACTTTCCTGCTGATGGCTGCTTCTATCTATTTCCATGACGCAAACCCTGATGCGGCCCTGCGCACACTACACCAAGGAGAAAGCTTGGAATGGTGAGTGCAGCTCAGACACCCAGGCGTCACCCAGCAAAGCCGCGTTCTGTGATCCAAGGAAATGTTGCCATAGAAACAGATGAAGTCTGACTTGTTTTAAAGTTTTATAGAAACCTGTATGAGATTGATTTGGGGGGTTAATAACAAGTAATCAGGTGTCCATCCCAGAACAAGACACACATTCACTCAGTCTGAGGCTAAGGATATTCAGGCTACCACATCTCAAGCATATTTTCAGGTAGAGGGAAGGGCATTGTGATGCCTACAGTGCTAGAGCAATCGGAGTCCTGGAGCAGGCTGCCCTGTCTGTACCCGAATAACACTGCCTGATTGATTGCTTCCCTGCTGCAGAGAGTGCAAGGCGGTGAAATGCCTGTTGTTATCGCTAGCACCCTGTCTATTCACTAGGCGGTGTACTTCCAAAGGCGCAGGCACGAGCCGGACGGTGTACCCGTGCAAGGCCTCTCTTCCGGTGTTTTGAGTTGCGCTTGACACCCACGATAGCTGAATAAAGTTTTTGTAGTGGAGATTTTGGCACAACAGCAATGAGCAGTTGCTGGGGATTCTGAGTGCAGGGGCCTCTGCTAATGGTGTATTCCTTATTGGGTTGGGGAGGGGAGACACAGCACCATGAGGTAGGGGAGTTTGATTTTGATGAGATAGTGATACATTTTTCCAATTAAATATTTTATTAAATAAAAGGGGTTGGTCTTGGAATCCAACTCCACAAATTATAACAGACAGTTGGTACAACCATGCTGTAAAGCAATGTTAAGAAGGGAACCTGGGAAGATGTGAGTGTAGGAACAAGCAGCAGATTTGGGGTAGCCAAGCCCTCCGAGGCCTGGGTGAAAGAAGAGGGAAGTAACAGTTCTGTGGTGGTGCTGGCCTTTGGCCCATAGGGGACACTTCAGTCCCTGCTGTGAAGGGGGCGCAGTAAAGCCTAGAGCAGGGATCCCCAACGCGGTGCCTGCGGGTGCCATGGCACCCATTGGGACGTCTGTGTGCCTGCATACTGGCCGGCGGACAAGCATCTGCTGAACTGCTGCCAAAAAGCGATGTCATCAAGAGGTATTGCCACCGAAATGCTACCGAAAAGTGGTGTTATCAAGAGGTGCCGCCACCAAAAAGCAGCGTCACTAAGAGGTGTCACTGCTGAAATGCTGCTGATTTTCGGTGGCGACGCCTCTTGATGTTGTTGCCTCTTCTTGGGGCGTTTTGGTGGATGTTTGTCTGCCAGCCACAGTCCTCGGTGGCTCATCATCTGGTGCCCACCACCCGGAAAAGGTTGGGGACCACTGGCCTAGAGTACAGCCCTGATGTGCATTTGTTCCCTGCAGCATGGCGATGATGATACAGATACTGCTGAAGCTCGACAGGCTCGATCTGGCCCGGTAAGCTTGTATCTTCTATGTGCCGAATAGGCATGTAGCTTGTTTGCCACATGTTAAATTCCCTTGCTGTGTGCAGATGTACCTGCTCAGCTTGTCACTGACACTGCCCAGAGAGGCCCTTGGGGAATTAATCCGCCCAGACCCGTGGGAAGGCATTACTCAGCTCTGGTTCTGCCTTGGGGTCAATATCCTGCAGGCAACCTTGAGGCTGATCACAGGTGGGGCTGGCAGAAGTCCCCCTTGGCTGGTGTGAACACAGTGTGGCAGACCCTGGAAATAAAAGGGTAGCTGTGGGTGCAGCTAAAGAAGAAGCAGGGTTCTAGGATTTAGTCGTGACCTCAATGGAGTGTTAAATGAACCTCCAGTGCCTGAGTCCCCTGCTGCCCTAAAGGGAAATAAAACAACCTTCTGCGGACACCAGACATTCTTCTCTTGTGGCTGTGATGGTTTCTCTGCTTAAAGAAAATACACTGGAGGTATTTGTGCCAACCTACAAAGGTCAGTGAGCCCAATGGCACTGTGCCTCTGACTGGCAGGGGAGGGTCCCAGGAGACCACAGCCTCAATTCGCTGAGCTGTAAGGGCTGCAAAGGGAGGAAGTCTGTGCACTTGGGACGTAAAGCAAGCTGGACTACATTGGTTTCCTCATTGTGCGGCTCCCCTTTGTGTTTACTCAGCAAGGAACTGAAGAAGATGCAGGAGCAAGATGAGGATGCTACCCTCACGCAGCTGGCCACTGCCTGGGTGAACCTGGCTGTAGTGAGTATTGTAGGCCGAGACCCCGCTCTACCCCACAGGCACTGCCTTACATTGTGCTCTTCACTTGTTCTCCAAAATGCCATAACTGCATGAATCCATCCCTGCCATGAGCTACTGCAAGGGAAAAGCCAGACTGGGCAGTAGACAGAATCCTGATCTTCTCCAGGAAGTTGCCTAGTCAGACACAAACAGGGCTCGTTAGAGCACACCTAGGTGTGTGTTGTGAGGTGGATCAGACGGGTTGTGTTTAAAGGTGAGATGGATGCATTCCTCCCTGAGCAGTGTAGCAGTAGGATCAGCTCCTGGATGTTCAGTAACCTAATGCAGGGGCTCCCTGCTGGTGTCTCCCCCCAGGCTTCAGTGACTTATACTCTGCATTCCCCGTCCCAGCCTTGGGCCTCCATTTACGCACCTGCTGGGTTGTCCCTGTCTGAGCACACAAACAATGACGTTGCCTTCAGTTAGGCACATGCTGGAGTTCCTTGCTGAATTGAGACCATAATAATGAGACTTTGTGCATCACTGCTGCCTACCAGCTGTTGGTGTTTGAGTGGCTTAAATGGTTCTTGGGCTGTGCCAAAACATGGTCTTACTGTGAAGCTTGTGGGGTAGCAAGAGGGCCCGCAGCTGTGTGGGGGAGAGTGGGCACTAGCTGCTGTATCCTGGACACTTAAACTGGAGCAGTTGCCTAGAAAAGCTAGGACCTGGCGTCTCGGAGCACTGGCGTGACACCATCCCATTTCTGATCATTCTCCCTTTGTCTCAGTCTCCAGAGGTACAAATAGCTCGGGCAGAAGTACTGGATAATTCTTTCCCTTTAACTTCCTCCTTTACCATGTGAGTTTGCTTTCCCTGCAGGTGCGTGGGGAATAGCCAGACTAATTAGTTCCTTTGAGTGCAAGGTTCTTTCATGTGTACCACTTGCTCGTTAACGCGGACACAGAAGAGCTCCTGTTCCTCAAGAGTTGAATAATTCACGAACGATAACGTAAAATGGGAAACTGCAGTCTGATATTTCAATGCTGGCCCTAGTTAGACCTTAGATGAAAATGTAGTAATTTGTCTTTATGGCTGAGTGTATTTGTGCTTACATCTGATCCTATAAATGAAGCCCCGCTCTAGCTAAACCCGCTTTCAGTGAAACAGGCTCCGTGGGATCTGTGGCAGCTGGTATTTATCAGACACCCTTCAGGTCTGATTCAGATTTGTTTATGTTGTGCTATGGTAACTGCATTTCACACTTTTGATCTCTCATCCCCCTTCCCATCCATTCAGAGAAACAGCTTGATGCCTTCTGAGTCTGGAAAGCCGTTGGGGTTTCTGTGGAGCAGAGTCCTGCCTCTGCTAGCCGGTCATTCCCACTGCACTTTGAACAGTTTGCACTGCAGATTAATTACTCTGCCATCACTTGGCTTCTTCTGAATGTGTCAGTGTTGCTGTGTGGAGCCCAACTCCTTTGTAGATGCAGTTGCAGGGTCTCTCTGATAAATGGAGACCGTGCCACGGCAAGCTTCCCTGCTGCCAGTGTACCTTCACCCTGGCCAGGAGACCTAGTTTTAGGAGGTAGGAGGGCCGTTCAGTTTCCAGCCTGTTTGCTGGGGCTACCAAGAGAGGCACTGGCTGTGTTTTTTATTACGTGGGCATGTTGGTCACTAGGAACTGGACTGAACATGCACTCTCTTTATATTGGTCTCTTAACAGCCAGCAGTGTGCTGGTCACTCCAGTGGCTTCTGGGTCACCTTCTAAGGTCTCCATCCTTAATGTCAAAACCCGCAGTCGTTTGAACCTCTCTTTCCAGGAGCTCAACAGCTCAGCTTCTCGGGAGCAATGGAACTGCCTCCCTCTGGGGCAAAGACATCTCCTTCCGATGGGGCTTTATCGGGGGTTTGCCTGAGACCAGATTTCACACCTGCAGGCGATGGAC
The DNA here is from genome assembly GCF_025201925.1 of Gopherus flavomarginatus. Lineage (NCBI taxonomy): Eukaryota > Metazoa > Chordata > Testudines > Testudinidae > Gopherus > Gopherus flavomarginatus. The sequence continues at coordinate 14,651,245 of NC_066640.1, forward strand.
TTGGCAGCTTTCCAGTCCATTTATGAAACTTGCCCCTTTGATCTGGCTTTTCCCTCAAAGCAGCTCCTGACCTCTGGGCAGTTACACTGGGAGGAAGGGACAACATTAAGCTACTCAGGTTCGCTCCCCAGAGGAGAGGAGAAGGGGCCTGAGAGAGTTGATGTCTTTATTCTAGAGGGTGATCATTTACAGTGGTGAGGGGCCTGGTGTAGGCACCTAAATAGAATAGAACCAGATGGGCCACTGCTGGCTTGGATTCAGACTATTGAATTAGAGGTGAAAGGCTCCCATGTCCTGTTACTAATCCCATGATCCAGCCACTCTCTCAGATGTGTGATGATCCTCTTATTGGAGGTTTAAATTGCCATGACCCAGGTGGTCACCTCTCAATCTGGAAATGTGGGACAGAATAATAGTGCCAGGTGCTTATGACAACGTAGCATCAGCTTCTGGAAAATAAATAACGTTTTCTCTAGCTTCCGTTTCATAACTTGGCACTTGAATGGCACAGTAACACACAGGAGCACAGCGGGCTGGTGTGATCTAGGGACTGTGGAGAGAGATGTAAACAGCCAAAAGAAAACAATGGCCCAAATCTTGTTGGCCTTAATCAGATGAAACTCCCATTGACTTTAACAGGGCCTTGGAAATCAGTTTTGCCCACCCTGCTACTCTCTGCAGTTGCAGCTCTCCCGTGTGTCCAGATGGAAGGGTGATTTGTGTTCTGCTTGATAGTTCTGCTATATGTTAATGTGTTTGTTTTCTTTAGCTCTGGGGAGAAATGCTGTATGCTACCTGGACAGCATTTTCTTTCGTTGTTTTTTGTGTGCCTTAGTAACCAGGACTATAGTTAATTGTTTAGTCTCCTGGCAGTCACAAGACAAACCTTTCTAAAATTATCCCAACACACAGCAGTCTCAGTGCGTGTGGGTGGGGGGAGAAAGAGGTGTTGGGAGCCAAGCCATTTTATCCCCAAAATTGCTAAAAGTTTATAGTCTAGAGAAACAAGAAATGTTAGGCCAGATCTTAATTGTCGTTTCACTGCCGGTTTAGGAAGGTGACGTCCACTCACTTAGTTAAATGAGCTGCTTGCAATGCCTTAGGGGACACCAAAGCTAAATACCCACAGAATACTCACAATTAATAATTATGAATGTCCTATTAAGGGAAAAGTGAGTTTGCTTGGATGAGAGAAGCAGAGGGAGCTGAAATGAAATGGCTGAGTTCAGAGGGATTTATCCTCTTGGTAAAGATGGAAGTCACACCTCTTTCAGGCTTGGTCTGATTTCAGTATCCGCTGCTGTCCCATTTCATTGGCTCAGCACCTTTCTGGGAAGGCCCTAGCATCTTCAGCTGATATCATGCAGTCTGCTAAAGCATACATAGCAAAGCTGGAATTCTTCAGTTGTTATATGGAGGGTTTGAATTTAGATATAAAATATTTTTACATGAATATTGCAAAAGAAGTCTACATCCTCTTAAGATTTTAAGGACTAAGCAAATGTTTTCATCTTTAAATGGAGAAACAAGGTAAAAAGTAGCATAAAACACTTCCCAGGCATCCATATTTTCCTTAAAGTTTAAAAGTTTGAAGATTTTCATATATTTGTAGAAGAAATCAGCTTCAACAGGAATAATTCTAGAGTTCTTTGTGGGGTCAAAACGAAAGATTTTTCTGTTTGCAAAGAGGAGAGTAAAAAGGCCCACTTTAATGACTTGAATTATAGTTCTGATGACTCGTCTTAAGCAGCACTTACTCCTCTGGGATATTTTGCATAAAGTATATCCTTGCATTCTTTTACACAACGAACTGTCTCTCTCAAACATGGCGACTCTGTCTCTGGCAATCTTGCATCTTGCACCGGGGAAGTGTCCTGATCTTTGAGACGACACTCTTGTTAGTTTTCCCTTTGCTCAACTGTCTCCTAGATTTACAACCTTCTCTTTGTATAGTATGCTTAGGGTTTGCAGCCAAAGACTCCATTGACTCATATCTTTCCAACATAATATACAAGAAACTAATATGGAATATTAAAACAAAACTGAAATTCTAAAGCTTTGTTCCAGAGACACTAGCACATGTGAAGGTAATACATGTGGTTTTATGGCTAAGGAGGTGTCATTCCCGTGGGCGCTCTAGGGACCTGACACTGCTCACAGAAAGCAAGTTCCTACGAATTTCCTTAGTTTGAAGTTTCATTTAATTAACTAAGCATTCAAGAACATGTGAGCTGTCATTCTCCAAATATCCTGTGTATGGCAGGAATAAAGTCTCCTAAAATTCAGTAAAGGTGGAGGCAGGCTTGTAACAACTCAGTTATAATTTTAAAATTGGCCTCAGTATTCAGCTCTGTCCTTGTGTCCCTTGTCTCAGTCATTTTATAGAGTAATGGTTTAGGGCCAGATAGTCAAGAGTTCATGTCCCATTAGGAACAACAAAGAATCCCCCTCTGAGAACGATGGGCTTTTCAAGACCTGAGCCCTCTTTAAAAACCCAGCTAATAATATCCTGGTTCTGAGACTTAAATTTCTCTTTATAACCCACTTGCTTTATCACCACCAGCTTCTGACATGGTTCTTTTAAAACTTAAAATCTGTCTTCACCAGACACAAACTTCTAAGTGGCTCTTAATATTTAATGGTTTTGCACTTTTCTTCCGCAGCCTTGTTAAAGATCTGTCTATGTACAGGAGACCCAGTGCATGCAGGAAACTGTTAGGCAGAGATTGTCAGTTCACGCAAGCCCTATAGACCAAGGCGGGTTCTACACTTACAATTTGGGTCTCCCTAGCTACAACAGTCAGGGCTGTGACTGTGTTGTGTTGACCTTGCCCCCAGTGTAGATGCAATTACGTCAACAAGAGTTTTCCCGGGGTGGGGGTGTTACTACAGCAGTGGAAAACCTCCTCCTGTCCCTGGAGTAAGGGTTTGCACTGCAGTGGCCTTGCTGTAGCACTGCTTGTAGTGTAGCTGTACCCCCAGTTTGTAACCTCTGAATGTTGTCTTGGGCAGCCCAGTGGCAGATTCTTGGAAAGATTGTTGAGAACAGGTTGAAACTGGTCAGATGTTAACTGGGTCAGACTCTTTCTGAGCAAGCTGAGGTGTGTAGACTAACCCGAGCAGGGTGAGAACTGCTTTTGTGAAGAACAGGCTTCCTCGCCTTTTCGGCTGCTCTGACCATGGCACAGAGGCTATTGATCAAAGGGAAATGATGACTCAGTCGACTTGTATTTAATCACGGGGCACTTCATCACTTAGTGTTTAAACCATGCATCCGATGAAGTGGGTATTCACCCGTGAAAGCTCATGCCCCAAAACGTCTGTTAGTCTGTAAGGTGCCACAGGACTCTCTGCAGTGTTTAAACCCTCGCCCACAGCATCGCTACAGCCTTGGCATAATGCAGCACAATCGCAGGTTATCTGTCCCATTTCTTCACAGGGTGGGGAGAAATTACAGGATGCCTATTACATCTTCCAAGAGATGGCAGACAAATGCTCATCTACCCTGCTTCTGCTTAATGGACAGGCCGCCTGCTACATGGCACAGGGCAAGTGGGAAGATGCAGACGGTGTGCTCCAGGAGGCGCTAGACAAGGTGTGTTTTCAGTCTGGCAATATAACCTTGGATTCAAATCCGCCTTGCTGGAAAGAGGCAAGAGAAAAGTAGCAAGAATGTTGACCATTAAACTTCATGCATGTGTATATAACTGCTGCTTAGCCTCGTCTTTGGTCATTGTGCCCAGGGCTGGCTGGCTGCAGCCTGTGAGAATTTGGGGAGTGTTTTTTAATTCCATATTTTACATCATGTTTTCTATCTAAACTCTGTGTCATTCTGAATCCATTTCCTGTTCTCTGAAATATCCCCATAAGCTCTGGAAGCTGCAGTGCCATTAGTGGATTGTTCCACTGTGTTCTCAGGCAGCTGACTTCCAGTTCTGGAACCCCCACACTTCCCCAAGTAGGCTGAGTCTGTTAAACATGTCTTTTTAAATGTTCTGCCCATGTCTGAGACGCTCAGGTCTCACTGGCTTGGTCTCACATAAATCCCATTTCATAAGCAGTTAGCATCTCACAAGCATGTGTGTTTCAGAGCTATCCTGACACTTGGGTAGCTGGGTTCTTGGCCTTTGACTGCTTGTCCTAGGACCTCGTTAGCCATGCTGTGTTCACTCAGGAATTTGTTGCCTGTCACCTCTTAGGGCCTAACTCTTCCCCTCCTGTACAGCAATCTGTGGGTTCTTAAGGAGAAGATGGTTTCCAGTTGCAGAAACACACTTGGTGCTGCACCTGGTTAAAGTAATAAGCAGGACAAAGTCTGATGTGTTTTCCCTTTATGCTTTCAGGATAGCAGCCATCCTGAGACCCTGATCAATTTTGTTGTCCTGTCACAGCATCTGGGTAAACCACCAGAGGTGAGGCTAATTCTGCTCGTCTGAGTACAGTACAGTGGGTGGGGGGTGAGTGTGCGGTTGCTGTTAAAGGTGTGCAGATACTGGGCTCACTTGGTTTGAAGGTGTTATGTGCTCCTGTGCTAACTGAAGTTGGGGAAATGGACTATTTTAACGCACTGTCTAAAACCCTTGCGTTCCTATATAATAGAGAGGGAAGGTCGGGATTGAGAGAACCTGAGTATGAGCCTGGAATTCCAGGCTTCCAATCCCAGCTTTGCCGCTGGTTCATAGTATGACCATGAGCACATCAGTTAAGACCTGATTTTTAACTCATAACTTCAGTTGGAGCTGTCGGTGGTCAGGGCTTCTGAAAATCAAGTCCTGACTCTCCCTCAGCTGTAAAAGGGGGAGATACTTGCCCTGTTTCAGTGCCTGTAAAGCACTCTGAAGATCAACTCTCTCATGTGCCAGTTTTAAGCTCTTAGCTTTTCCTCCTCTGATCTCAATGTTGGGGTCTCACTTGTATCTCTTCCACCCAGGTTACCAATCGCTACTTGTCACAACTGAAAGATGCCCATAAAAATCACCCATTTATACAGGAGTACCAGGCAAAGGTAACCGGTTCATATCTGAATCCTCTTGTATCGTAGGTCATACCATTGTTGGAATTAGTGGATCAGACCTAGGGCTTCTCAAGCTATAGGTCATGAGCCCTGGGCTGGGTCGTGACCAGATTTCAGGGAATCCTGCTCATCCTCCCATTTTTACATTTTCATTCAGAAATTTAAATTATGATTCTGTCCTTCATGGTTGTAGAGACAATCTTGAAAACACAAACCAAGTATAAATCAGAGGAGCAGTGCCTGCCTGAATGTCTGAAACAACAGCACTGAGTTATGGGTTCTCAGCTGATTGTGACCTCTGTCCACTTCCCATATTGCTTAAATGGGGGGAGGTGTGCCCTGTTTAGATAGCCCAGCGCAACCCCCTCCTAACAGTATAGAAGGACCTCATGCAGAGAAGGTCGAGAACTGCTGATTTAGGGTATTGCAAGCTCACAACGCCTCTTAGGTGCCCTCCTGAGATGCGGTAGCCTTTTCTTCACCCCACTAGCAAACAAGGTTATAATATATTTTCAGTAGCTAAAAACCAAGAGTCTCTATTTTTATTTTCTTTGACAGGAGAATGACTTTGACCGGCTGGTCATGCAGTACGCCCCCAGTGCATGAGGACTCAGCGGATCTACGCTATGGTACCTTGGGAAGAGGGGGTGATGTGCAAAGTCTCTCTGGCCTTGTGGACAGAGTTCATTCTGCAAGTCGGTCTGGCATCCGTTTCAGCATCGCAGGGCAAGCCGATGCCGAGTGTATATGTAACACATGGAGACATGTAGCCTAGAACTCTATGTCCTGACTTAACTAGGTTCCAAACTCCTTGTTTAAATTACAGTGCATGTCAAGAGTGTGCAACACTGTACCTTAAACATTTCTAATAAAGCCTTTTGTGGATTGGTGTGGCCCTTCTGCTTTGTATGCTGGCGTTATCTATATGGTGAACATTCCCACTGGATAAAGTTGGAACATTACCTCTTCCTTTCACTGCTGAGCCTCTTAACAGCTGCTTTGGGGACATGGGTGGATCCTGAGTTCCCACCTGACCCCTGAGGCTTTCCAAGAGCCTGATGCTGAGCATCTGCCTCTCCCATGGACTGCAGCACCACTGCCAGCTGCTGCTGCTCCCTAAAAGCCTCTTTGGAGATAGACACACAGCTCTCCCTGCCTCCAGCATGGCTTGGGATGCCACAAGTAGGAGGGAAGGGAAGATTCCCCAGAATAATAGTAGTTATACCCAAAGCACTCTGATTGCAGAGGGGCCAGCCTGGATCTGAAGGTAGTAAAACGTAATGCGCTCATATCACAGGGACGGGGAAACGTTACATCTTACCGCAACAAAATCCGTATCCCAGTATGTGTTAACTCCTTATATGACCCTCTGTACATGTGAGGGCACACTGCGACTTGCCCATATATCATTAAAAGCTAAAGAACTGATCAACCTGACACACTCTACACTAGCAAACATGGTGTGACGCCAAAAGATTGTACATCTCTCTAACCTAGAGTGCAACTTACGCAGCATGTAATATTACTGATATGTTGTATTATGATGTAATGAACTGTTCTGTTGCATCAAACATGCAAGGGGCAGAGATCAGCATGGGGTCCTTAGCTGAGATTTGTCTAATGTTTATCTATGTCTGGAGTCTTCTGTTTGTCAGGCTACACTAGGCTGCAAACATTTCTGGTTGGCATCTCCTTTGTGCCCACCTCGGTTGTGATTGCTGTGAAAGGGCCCATTGTCCCTTTCCTGGGCCTGTTCCGCGAGCAACTATTTTCAATGGATGATTATTCACTGTCCAGTCGTGAATGAATGTTCTCTTTGTGAAGCCGACTGCGGCAGATGTGAAAGGGGCTTGTGTTTTCGGTGCAGCCATTCCCTACTTGATGGGCCATGATAAATTGACTTAAAAATTGAAACAATCAAAGCAAGTGGCAGAGGAGAAGCCGGTACTGTCCCTGTAAAAATAGGGGAACGTGCTATCTGTTGGGCCTAGCTAGCAGAACATGTTTGTTTTCTCACTGGTGAGTTCCCTGGATTTTCTGTAATTGATCTGAGGGATACAAGTGTAAAATCGGAGCTATTTCAAAGCAGTGATGTCAAATGGCATCATGCTGATCAATATTTCTTCTCCTTTTCCCTGTCAAACCCACCCCACTCTACAATTTAACAGGTGAATTTTCCAGGTACAAAGTCCCATGGGTTTTTTCTGCTGCTTCCTTCGAGCACAGTAAGAAGGATCCTGCAGCTGGAACTTAGGTGATGTTTGGCTGGATGCACTAGGCACAGCAGAACCCCGTCTGCCTTCCTGTTGTTGAAGTCTAATAATACTTGGCCCTTCTCAAGCGCCTTTTGTGTGAGGTGGTTCTTGTATATTAGAGAAACGAAAGAATTAAGCCTCATAGTATTCCTGTGCGTTCAGAGGTATCGTTATTTTTCGGATGGCCTTAAGGTCACAGAGGTCAAGGGCAGAGCTGGGGCTCAACTGAGTTCCTGTCCATCCAGTGTTTAAAATAAAGCACAAGCCTGGCCTGATTTAACAAAACTGTGGCTTTGCATTTGTCAGTAAAGTCAGCAGAACTGACTTCAAGGCACAGGGAGCAGATCTGTGGCTGAGAAGGGGCCATTTGCAGATGAAGTGCTGGCTCAACTTTTAATTTAACTATATCGCAGAGTTTGATCTCACTCTAAGAGACAGTCTCATGCCTGTATCCTGTGAAATCAGCTGCATGGGCAGAAACTGCCTTTAAAGCTGTGTGCTCTTCGCCATGTGTAACGGCACAGGATTGAGCCCTTAACACCCTGAAGGAGGGTGGGTGCATGTTCAGTGGAATGGCTCCTGTATTCACAGCGGCTGCATAGAGGAGCAGCAGTGAACGAGGCATTTGTTAATCAGATACAAATTGCAGCCTAGCGAAGTGCTTTGTGCTCTCGCTCCAACGTTGCTGTTTTGTCAGATAATGGGGAACAGCAGGCACTGATCTGTCTGCTCAACAAGCAGCTGTTACCTGAGAGAGGTGTCTGTGGGCAGCCTGGCCGCCAGGATCCCAGAGCATGGGAGCCACTTCTGTTTGGGACTAAGTTTGTGCAAAGGCAGCACACTCATTTCATGGGCGGGAGGGGAGCCTCTCCTGTCAGGCAGCCCCATTGCCTGGTCATCTGGGCTTTTGTAGGGTGGGAGCAAGTAGGAGTGAATAATGGGGATGTGGGGGCTCAGGGTTCTACCTTCAGATTGTTCCCAGTGGAGCACAGAAACATCTGTCTCGAGTGGTTATTGGTGACTCCAGATGTTGGTTTACTTTCCAATCTTGTATGTAACCTACCACCTGGGCAGCTGGCGGGAGTGCTAAGCTGATTTGTTGTACTAGCTTTGAAATGGCGCATTTAGCAAAGGTTTTGTCAGCTTGGAAGTCAGATACAATTAAAGCAGGAGGAAGTTACATTTGCATTTCTTCAAAAGCATTGTTGGCTATTCTGCACTTTGCTATGACTTGTACCTGGCACTTCAGCTGTGCTGTATTTCATGTGCTTTCCAGGAAAGGTGTGGAAGGCAGAGTAAACCAACCTCATTTCTCTGCACCAAGCTGTCTACTTGGCTATTATACCTCGTGCTAATGTACATCTTCCTTCTGCTCAGAATATCTTCTTCCTGAGATCCTTTGTGGACAGAGGAAGGCTCAGGGGAAGTCTTCCTGTTGTGTGTGTTGATCCAAAAACTATTAAATAATATTTTATCAAGGACTCTGCACGCTCTCCTCCACCGGTGATCTTGGCTGACTGTGTTCTGAAGGGAAAAAGTGAAATCTGTCAACATGAAAACACTACGGGCTGGTCTATACTGAAAAATTAGGACAAGCCAGCTTGTCCCTTGGCGATGTGAAAAAATCCACACCCCCAAGCCACGTAGTTAAGACAATCTAGCCCTTCTGGAGACAGTGCTAGGTCAATGGAAGAATTTGTTGACGTAGTCTCCTGCCTCTCATGGGAGGTGGATTAACTACAGCCAGGGGAGAACACTTCCTGGCCCAATAGGCTCTATGCTGCTGTAGCATTCTAAGTGGAGACCCTCTGTTTCCCTCTCAGCTGTGTCGAGCTGGGAAGGGAGCATTTGGGTGAAGGATACTGTAGAGCAGGGGTTCTCAACCTTTCCAGACACCCGTACCCCTTTCAGGACTCTGATCTCTCTTACATACTCCAAGTTTTGCCTCCACTTAAAAACTACTTGCTTACGCAATCAGCCATAAAAGTACAAATGTCCTAGCACCGTTACTGACAGCTGGCTGACTTTATTCCCTCTGTATGAATTTTGGTTAGTACTGATGTTGCTGTGCTCTGTATCCTGTTGTAAAACTCGGCAAAGAGCAGGATAAGTCGATGCACCCCCTGAAAGACCCCTGTGTACCACTGCTGGTGTGGATAAAGCTGTCCTGGGGGTGACAGTGAGGCCCTAGGAGTAGATTGCAGAATCTGGACCAACTCATCAAAAATGACTGGGGTTTTTTGGGTTCCCTGTTGAAAAAGGGGCCTGATTCCCACCTCTGGGAGAGTAAAATATTCAGGAACGCTTCCCCTGGCACTGCATTTCCTCCCCTCCCCCAGTTAAAAAGGGGAGGGGGAGAAAAGGAGACCCCTGCCCCAGCTTTCTCTAAGCAGCTGGGCAGGGCCATTTTGGTCCCTGGGGAATTTCCCCCTTAACTTGCTGCTGGGGCTGGGGCTCTGGGCTGCCCTTGCCGGGGCCTGGACTAGCCTCCCCCCTCCCCAGGCGCGCAGGGCCTGAGCTTTGGCTCCCGCGAGGGTCGCAGCGGGCTGCGGGTGGCGCATCCCCTGCTCCAGCGCGCACTGCTGCCCCCTATCTTCAGCCGCCTCCGGGAGCCTGCGCGTTGCGGGCAGCAGCTCCCGAGCGGGCTGCAGCGCGGGCGCTCGCCGCTCCCGGAGCGATGGGCCGGGGGCGATCGCGCAGCCTGTGACCTGGGGGCCGGGATGCCGCGGCCCGAGCCCATGCCCGGCTACGGGCAGCTGCTGCAGCGCTGCTACCGGGGGCTGGCGGGGGCGGTGCGGAGCTGCACGGACTGCGGCTGGGAGCTCTCCCGGCGGAGCTGGGCCGAGAACGCGTCCCTCGCCTGCAGCGAGACCCTCCTCTGCCTGCTGTGCGCCATCGGCTGGACCTGGCTGCGCAGGGCCGCCTCCGGCTGCCTCTTTCGGGTGGGTGCCGGCCCCGGGGGGGCTGCACGGAGGGGAGGGGGAGCGGGGCTGCATGGCGGGGGGGCTGCACTGGGTGACCAGACAGCTAGTGTGAGAAATCGGGACACGCGTGGGGGGTAATAGGAGCCTACATAAGAAAAAGACCCAAAATCGGGACATCTGGTCACCCTAGGCTGCGCTGCGGGGAAGGGGCAGCGATGGGGGTATATTGCCTGGGGGCAGGGCAGGGGGAAAGAGGAGGCTGCATTGTGCGGTGCGGGGGGCTGGTCCGGGGGCGTTGAGGTTGGGGAGGGCTACATTGCAAGCAGGACCTGTGTGTTGTATCTTGCTGCTACTTAACTCCCTCGCCCCCCAAGGCACGTCTGGGGTGAAGTAATGAGATTTCTGTCTTGCAAAGGGGTGGGGGCTGGCTGACTGCGGGGCCTGGCTCCGGGGTGGGGGGGCTGGCTGCAGGGCCTGGCTGGGGGGGGGGACAGTGAGCTGTGCTCCTGCAGGCTGTCACTGAATGGCTTTGCCCCCCTCCCCGGCGCACAAGGCTTGGTAGCTGCAGTACAGGCTGCCCTAGTTCAGAGTGCTGGGCTGGCTAGAATGAGATGATGGAGTGGCTGCCCGCGAAGGGAGAGGTTGGCTCGACGCCCTGGCAGAAGGGTCGCTCTGTGTTGATTGCACTGAACAAATGTCATGAGATGAAAGCTGCCCCTTCTCCCCGAGGTGTGTGTCCAGGCCTGGGGGAGCGGCCCCTGGGTGCCTGGTGTATGTCAGAGGCTTTTTGACCCTACCCTTGATGGGACTTTCAAGGCAAAAGAGATGGAAGATGCTGTGTCCTGGGTCATGTGACAATCCGGAGCCGTCAGAGGCACAAACCAAACCCTTTCCTCAGCGCCGATGGTGACAAGACCATTTCCAGGGGCTGGGGGGAGTTTGGAGGGAAGTGGTTCTCCCCGGAGACGTCTCGCATGGATTGGCTCCCCCTGGAGAACTTGCCGTCTCCAGAGGCGATTTGCTGTGGGGTGACACAGGCTGCAGGGAGCAGCACTTTATTAGTAACCATGATCCATCCTCAGCCCAGTAGCTGCTCTGGGCTCCCATCCCCAGAGCTCCGTCGCACAGGGGGCCTCCCTGATGGGAAGCTCTGCCTGAGCCAGTCACTCGTGTCATTGCTTGTTCCATATTGAGTCACAGAGCGAAGCTTGCCTGGTGCCAAGAACTAGCACAAGACATGAAGCACTCAAAATGGTTAGGTAGGACTTGTGCTGCCTTTCTGTCACCCTTCTCCCTCCATGTCACCCTTCTCCCTCCAGCCCTGTTTGCCCAGAGCCAGGGTTGCCAATTTTGGTTGGACGTATCCCTGGAGGTTTTACCACTTGACATAATCTTTAATGAAAGATTCATCTTTAATTCCTGGGGGCTCCAAGACAATCCTGGAAGGTTGGCAAACCTACACACAGCACCTGGATCTCTCTGGATACCCCAGTGAGTAGGGCACTGCCTGGGAGTCAGGATTCCTGGAGTTTAATCCCAGCACTGTCACACAGTGTGATCTTGAGCAAGTCACTGAGCAACTGTTGTCGTGCCTCAGTTTCCCCTCTGTAAACTGAGTGCCCCTTCCCCTTTGTAAAGTGCTTTGAGATCTGAGGTGAAAAGCGCAGTAGGAGTGCTGTGCGTTGCAGCTTAGCTGGTGCTCCATGGGTAATTGGCAGCTCGTGCTGACAATGAGGTGTCATCCCTTGGTCATGCTTCTTGTACCCAAAGCATGAGAAGGGATGAGCAGAGAGCCAGTTCTCATGGCTACATTGGGATCGTGCTGCTTTGCCTTGAAATACTGCCACAGAGTGTGATGTGGGGCCAAGATGGCAAATGGTGCCGTGGGGGGGTCAATTTCCCACCAGTGGGCAGGAGGGGGACGAAACGGCTTTATAAAAACATCCCACACCTGGGCGTGATTCACGTGCTGGAGCTTTAAAGGGAAATTGGAGGGGCTGGCTCCCAGAAGAGCTTTGCCATTTTTAATGAGAATTGAGCTGTGTCTTGTGGCATATATCTGATCTGGAGGCTGTTCAGAGGAGGAGTCATTCAACAGCAGGTGAGTGGAGGCTTTCACCTCCTCTGTCATCCTTGGGACTCTTCCATCTGCTGCATGCCATTGGGAGTAAACTCCTCCTATGCCAGAGACAGTCACTGCCCTGTGTAGAACCCAAGGGCAGTTGTTCCTCTTTGCCGCTTGTGTTCAGTTCCTACATCTCTGGCAATTAATCCTTTAACGTTCTCTCAGAGACTGAAAGGCTCATCCTTGTGAAATCAATTAATTCTGTGTCCCCCAAGAATGCCACCTTACTGAGCATTAGTCATATGTCATAGATCTCGGCACTTGGCCTGTAGCTGCTACGCACCTAAAGAGGAAGTCACGTTCTTAGCAGGAGGACAAAGATTGTGGCTTAAAATGCACCTTCATTTAGCTCTGTCTGTGGCCAGATATCTCTGAAAACAGCTGCATAAAGAAACACACATCTTCCTGTGACATGTGGATCCTACTCCTGCATCATCTGGAGCGCCCATTGTTTTCACTGGGCATTTAGAGTGTGCAAGGAGTGCAGATTAAATCTAGGTTCCCAATGTCTTCAGAGGCCGCCAGGAACAAAGCATTTATTCATAGGCCATGCCCTGGCTCTGTAGGATATCACAGAGATTGACTGGGAGAGAAGTACAGTGGGTGGAGGGATGGAAGGGGGAGGGACAGCAAGTGGACTATGGAGGATGGGGACTAGCATGGACTTTACCTGTTGCAATTGTCAGTTTTGTAGCTGTGTTGTACATGTGGCTTTTCCAAAGTGATCCTTGAAACCAAGATAATTAGTTTGCCCGTTGGCCTCTTGTTATTCAAACTGCAATATCCATATAGGAAGACCGGATCATTTCTGCACAGGGAAGAGGTGAACTCAGCTGAGCTCTGGTACCGGCACATGTCAGTCCAATCTAATATCCTTCTTTGCCAGGGTATCAAGCCCGTGGCTAGGGAAGAAGCCATAGAGGTGATCTATCCCAGTTTTAGTAAGGCTTTTGATACCATCTCACATGACCTTCTTATGAGCAAACTAGGAAAACAGACAAACTTGTTATAAGGTGCATGCACAACTGTTTGGACTGTACTCCGAGAGTAGTTATCTATGGCTAAAAATCAAACTGGAAGGGCCTATCAAGTGGGATCCCATAGGGATCTGTCCTGGATCTGGTTCTGTTCAGTGTCTTCATAAATGATTTGGATAACGGCACAGAGAGCACACTTAGACATTTGTGGACGATGGCAAGATGTGAAGGGTTACAAGGACTGGATTAGAATTAAAAATGATCTGGACAACTGGAGAAATGGACTGAAATAGAATAAAATTCAATAAGGACAAAGGCAAGGTACTACACTTAGGAAGGAATAATCGGTTTCACAAATACAAAATTGGAAATAACTTTCTAAAAAGGAGTACAGCAGAAAAGGATCTGGGAATTATAGTGGATCACAAGCCAAATATGAGTCAACAATGTAATATTGTTTCAAAAAGCAAACATCGTTCTGAGATGTATTACCAGGAATGTTGTAAGCAAGACACAAGAAGTAATTCTTCTGTTCTACTCAGCACTGATAAGGCCTCAATGCGAGTATAGTGTCCAGTTCCGGACACCAAGCTTCAGGAACGACATGGACAAATTAGAGAAAGTCCAGAGGAGAGCAACAAAACTGATTAAAGGGCTAGAAAGATTGAAAAAATTGGGTTTGTTCAGTCTGGAGAAGTGAAGATTGAGGGGGGCTATGGTAACAGTCTACAAGTATGTAAAAAGTTGTTATCAAGAGGAAGGTGATAAATTGTTCTCGATAGCCTCTGAGGACAGGACAAGAAGCAATGGGCTTAAACTGCAGCAAGGGAGGTTTAAGTTGGACATTAGGAAAAACTTCCTAACTGTCAGGGTGGTTAAACACTGGAATAAATTGCCTAGGGAGGGTGTGGAATCTCCATCATTAGGTAACTAACCCCTGTCAGGGACGGTCTAGACAAAACGTAGTCCTGCCTCAGACCTCTCGAGGGCCCTTCTAGCCCGACGTTCCTATGACTGATCGGTTCGGGGGGGGGCGGCCTGCGGGGCACCCATGAGAAAGCAGGAGAGGAAATGTATTTCTTGTCTGGTGTGGGGTTTCTGTAGCCACCTGCCTCTTCTCTAGGAAATGGAAGGAATCTTTGTCCTCTCTCAGTGGCAGTGGCAGGGCCTGGCTGCTGAGTGTTCAAACCTGAGAGTCTCCTGGATGTGTCTGACCACAAGCAGGGCTTGTGAGATGGCCAGGCCAGACCTCCTCTCTGCTCCCTCTCCCATACAGTCTCTTTGGTGGCCCTCGCTCAGCTGGTCTGTGGAAGGCAGCTGTCCCTGGTGAGGAGCAAGCACTCCTGAGGGAGCAGCTGCTGCCGAGGAGCTGGAGGAGTTGAGCAAAGCATCAGCCTGTGCTGCACTGAGTGACAATTTAATAGCCCAATAGCAGTTTGGGAAGACAAGGATAGTGGAAGATGAGTGTCCCTATACCTTACCCGTTAACCTGTGTGGAGACTTGTGACAGTGAAGGGAATGTGTCTGTGTCTGTCAGGGGTATTGACTTGCCTATGGAGGAAGCTACCTCGGTCTCCAGGCAGTTGTCTGTGAACAGCTGTGTGTGCTGGGACAAGAGAAATGAGATCCCAAGCTGTGTGTCAGGTGAAGGGAAGCCAGGGCTGTGTCCGTCATGGGGTTCTCT